>NC_139632.1:10703101-10715601 GCF_964638095.1 Poromitra crassiceps | reverse complement strand
ACACACACACACACTGGATATGACAGTCCTGTCTGTAAACACTCCATTGTTTTTTCAGCGTTTTTAATCACGTTATCGCCGCCCATACAAAGCCATCCGCTAAGGCTTCGGCTATCAGCTTGCCTGGGCCGGTATCACACATACAGTACGTGTCATTCCCACTTTCACAAGGACATTATACGTCGTCACACGCACGCGGGCGCGCGGCACGCACACACACACACACACACACACACACACACACACACACACACCGTATGCAAACGCCGCCTGCAAACACTGTTAAAGTGCTCATCCTCCAGGCGAGAAGCCGCCGTCGCATAATCTTAAAACAACAAATCAAATGTCGGGGCGGCTTGCGAGAGGAAGGGGATTTTCAGTTCAAGCGGTGAGGCGAGCGCCGGGGCGCCGTCCGATTGGATCCGCTCAAATATGATTGTGCACAACATGGGCCAGCAATAACCCGGGGCTGTTTTGGAAGCGCTGTACAAAATGAAAGCTCTGTTTGCTCCTGTGTGAGGTCCTCTCAATGGAATTGTTTCGGAGAGTGCGAATGATGGCGGAAATAGACCCCCCCCCCCCCCCCCCCCCCAAGCGCACACACACAAACACACACACACACACACACACACACACACACACACACACACACACACACACACACACACACACACACACACACACACACACACACACACACGTGATGAGGAGGGGCACACATGGAAGAAAAAGGCCGTGGTGTGAGATGGTACGGCCCACTGCACCTTAACCCACAATTCATGTCATTATGATTTGTGTGTGTTTTTGTTGCCGTCGTTTTGGGCTTTTGTTTTGTAAATGTGTGGCGGCGGTGTTTGCATAATGCGCTGTGTCCTCGCACAGCACAGAGGTAATCATAATTCCAAGTTCAATTAAAAACTGTACAAGCTTTCATATGAAGCATTCTTCCTGTTTTTGCAAACATCTGTTACGGGGGACCTCAACCCCCCCCCCCCCCCCCCTCCCTCCTCTTCCCCCCACCCCATGCCATGCACAAGTGCCTCTGCCTTCTCCTACGACAAACAATTTTTCACTCAAAACGTTCTATCAAAAAGCCTAAAAATATGTCCGGAGGATTTGTGCACGAGCCTACAAGGTTTCGATCAATAGAGAGGGAAAAGCAATTTGTGATTTAAATGGCGCTTATATACGACAAGGCCCTGTTTATTTATCTGGCGGAAGAAATATCTGTTTGAGAGTATATTTTGGGTCTGGCAATACAACGCTAATGGCCATTCCCAATGAAGTACAGCCGGGCTCATAACGTCTCTACGCCCACTGCCTGCAGTAATGGCAGGCTATATTCATTAAGCGCCATTGGATATCAACTATTTCCACTGACAAAAGACTTAAATATTCCGTGTTGACTCCTGTAATATGTAAGGCAGGTTTAATATCGTTTCTCCAGCGAAGGGCCATGCAGGCTCGTCAACCGCAGTTGTTTCTCAAGCATATCTTAAAATGGAGGTAATGGAGTCATAATGCCCCCAAAACACAATTTTTTATCTGAACCCAGTCTGGGTTTTTTTTTACTAGAGGAAATGCAATAGTTGGTGTTCATGACCTCCTTCAGATTATTATAATTTTTTGATGAAAATGTATTAAATTAGAGAACATTGAGCACCTCATTACCAGCGAGAAAGCCAAATATTGTAGGTCACTGTTACAAGCTGTGCTTATCCAGACTCACAATTCAGGGTTGAATTCATTGATGAAACCACTCCAGGGCGTGCAGGTACTAGAGGATCTGTAGATTCTCTGCCTGCCAACACGAGGGTTGCAGGTTCGAACCCCCGTGTTACCTTCGGTTTGGTCGGACGTCCATACAGGCACAATTAGCCATGTCTGCGGGTGGGAAGCCAGATTATGGGTACGTGTCCTGGTCACTGCACTAGTGCCTCCTCTGGTCGGTCAGGGCTCCTTTTCATAGGGCGGAGGGGAACTGGGGGGGAATTAGCGTGATCCTCTGAGGCACTACGTCCTGCCGGTGAAACTCTTCGCTGTCAGGTGAAAACGAAGCGGCTGACGACGGCACATGTATCAGAGGAAGCTAGTTTACAACTCTCCCCAGATCGGCAGAGAGGGTGGAGCAACGACCAGGACAGCAGGGGGAATTGGTCAAGTACAATTGGGGAGAAAATGGGAGTGCCAAGCATAATGTATTACTGTAATGTTAAAAGACTGAATGGAGCGATGAGGCAGCAAGTGGAAGGCAAGTGGAAGGCTCCGACGGATACATTTCAACGTGGGCAAGGAATGTCCTCTGGCTATTTGGAACCTCTGTGAGAAATGACAACTCTTTTTGTTTGTCTACATCCCTCTCAGTGGGCGAGTGAGAAGCATGCCGGGCATGAAAAACAGGCTTTGGACGCCCCCAAGACTCAAGTCCTGCACAACTGACTGTGACTGCCTCAGACACAAACATCCTGCACAGACTGACTGTGACTGCCTCAGGCACAAACATCCTGCACAGACTGACTGTGACTGCCTCAGACACAAACATCCTGCACAGACTGACTGCCTCAGACACACAGATCCTGCACAGACTGTGCCTCAGAAACCGTAAATTGAAAATATCCCTGCGAGTCTTGAAAATTGCTGAAATTATGTGAATGATTCACAGCATTCTTGCACTAAATTCACTAAGTTGCCGCTTTGAATGCATTCATTTCTCGATTGCTTTTGCGACGAGAAAACATCAAACTAGGCCTCTTCCATTTGCTTAACCGGAACTTCATCTTTTACCAAATCTTTGGAGCTCTTCAGCCCTCATCACTGGAGCACTTGCTGTAATTTTGTATATCTGCCTCAATTACTTGTCCCCCCCCCCCCCCCCGACACGGGCCTGTAACCCACTGCAGTGGTGGATCTAGACTCTCAGTCTCAGTCTTTTAGAGCAGTGGTTCCCAAAACTGGGGTACGCATCGCATACGTGGAGGTACTACAGGGGCTACTTGAGAGAAAGGGGGGAATTAAAGAAATTCAAAGAATAAATCATGAAAATCAATGAAATGTTAAAATAAACCTGCTCAGGAGACACTAATTGCAACTCTTTCACTCAAT
This sequence comes from Poromitra crassiceps, assembly GCF_964638095.1. Classification (NCBI taxonomy): domain Eukaryota; kingdom Metazoa; phylum Chordata; class Actinopteri; order Beryciformes; family Melamphaidae; genus Poromitra; species Poromitra crassiceps. Next base: position 10,712,499 of record NC_139632.1, on the reverse strand, counting down.
TTCTTATTTTTTTATGTTATTCTTCAAAGGGTGGGTTATCATTCATTCATTGCATCATAATGCTATAGTTTTCAAGACCAGTTTTCTAAGCAAAATGCTGTAATCAGCTAAAGGGGGTACTTGGATTCAGAAATCAGGGAAAGGGGGTACTGAAGCTAAACCATTTGGGACCCACTGTTTTGGAGGATACGGGAGGTTTGATGAGATGTGGCAACTCAGCTTCATATTTCTGGAGGTTTTCACCAGGCGATGTTCAGGGCATACTGGGCCAAAACACAGAACCTGGCCTCCAAACATCTGCTCACTCATGTTCTGTTATGATGCTGTAGCTATATCAGCCACCTCGCTGTCTGTGTGTGTGTGTGTGTGGGGGGGGGGGGGGGGAGTGTATGCACGTCAGCTGTATAGAATGTCCGGCACAGTGCAATGACCAAAAAGTGTGAAACAAATCCAAACTATCTAACTTTAGCAGGCCTTTTGCCTTGATGGAAATAAATTCATACTATAGCCTACATAGGATCAATTTATATTTGTCTAAGAAACATTTCAGCCGGCACCTGACCAGCTCCGGCTGAGAGGAAGTTGGTCCACGGGCGCTGCGATGGAAGTTGCCCAACGCCCCTGATGGAGGAGGAGCCAGGATGGGAGAAAAGCGGATGATACATTTCCCGGTGCCATTTGGATAGGAGCATGTGTGTGTGTGTGTGTGTGTGTGTGTGTGTGTGTGTGTGTGTGGTGTGTGTGTGTGTTCAAGCCGCCACGCACGCGTGGGTGCATGCCTTTGTAAAGGTGGTCGTTTGTGACTAATAAAGATGGGTTTGTCCGTCCTCATTTCGTTTAGTTTGTAATTTGTTTGCTTTGGTGCGAGTGAAATGTTCTACGGTCTCTCCTGACAGCTGAATCACTTGGTTTGACCAAGTAAAAAAGATATATCGGCATTTCACAAAACATCTATGTAAAAATGAATGATGATGATGGGATGAAGGGATGAAATCCCTTTGGGGCGTACACAGAACCCGGGAGAGGGTGTGACCTTGGCACTCTATCACCGAGGTTTCCCTCCGCTGGCACCTCAACTATGCAAATTTGAAGCGAGTCTTTTTTGTGTGATACCTGCATCTCTCACTTTGAAACCATTTGAAGGAAAGGCAGGGCAGAAACAGAGATGAGGGGGTGTACGCTTTGTGGGGGGGAGGGGGGTTGGGGTTGATTAAGACATTCCATTAGAATTTCTTCAACAGAATCCAATTTGTAACTCCTGCACTTTGCAACTTGTCCGCGAGCCAACCCCCCAAACCATCCTGAAACAGGAAGCGATAAACTTTACCTCTTCCCCTCGCTGACTAACGAGGTTTTTGGTCCTAATTAACCCAGTTATCTTCCCCTCCTACGACTGTCAACAATACCTCTCATACCGGCGCCATGAGGTGAAACCCAGCCTTTGTGAAATGATATAATACGTCTGCCAGTCGCACTCATCCGGCTGTCTTACAAACAAGCACCACGGATAAGCTCTCCCACGGTGTCCTGGGAAGAAGACATCAAAGACAAAATGCCACTGTGCAAGTGGCGGGTACACGCTAACACACACACACACACACACACACACACACACACACACACACGCACGCACACACACACACCTACACACACATGCACACACACACACACACACACACACACTCACTCACTCTCACACACACACACACACACACTCTCACACGCACGCACGCACGCACGCGCACACACACACACACACACACACACACACACACTCACACACGCACGCACAGGAACATATACGGGCGGGAATCACAAGGGTACAATACTATATCAATTATTTGAACAACGATATGATATTTGCTGATATCACAAAGTCTGATTTTTTGATTTGATCAGGGGCCTGCGATTGATATGAGACAATATATTTAACACAATCGGTTACATTCATATCAACTCACAAAAAGCAACTAAAATATGATTTGATAATTGTATTTCTGAGCTCCTCCAGACATCTAAAGGGAAAACAATCTATTACTTTAATAAAAGCTAGCGGAATACTCGTCCCTGTGTGACTGGTCATTTAGTCAGGCCTCGCTCACAGAGTTGGCATGTAGCCTCTCCTCTCTCTGCCCAGAGGCTTCTCATAGTCCACTTCACTGATTATAACTCCGCCCACCTGTGTGCTGCTTTCTCCACACTGGGGCACCTATGGGCTCCTCCACTCTGCAGCTCTCCATGGTGCTGAACCTGTTTTGAATCATTTTGGCCACTAATGAGCCATTTTCGCCCATTTAGCTGGCCCTAATTACCTCATTCAAAGATCTGGCTCCGTTAGGTCACCCGCAGGGGTGCCCTTTACGCTTCCTGAAAGATCCAGCAGGATCGCACATCAAATGGCATAGCTGTGGCTAATTCTGCTCACTCACTCACAGACAAACACATTCTTACAGTATTAGGATTATACATTACAAATAGACCTCTTGTTCACTGTACAGGGTCACATTTCCCATGTTTAAGTGCAAATGTTTTTATCGGTTAACTTAAAGAGCCCTTGATGACCTTTCTATTACTGTATGAACATAAGCCACGCACATCTATGCTGCATCACCTTGGATTTACAAGGCGTATCTTGAAGATGATGATATATATATTGATATTTTCACTTTGTATCAATACGACACATATACACATGCACATACAAGCCTCACATCCGCTGGCCTGGGACAGCTGAACATTGAAATAGCAGCAGTAGGGTGCAGGGGGAGGTCGAATGAAGGTCTCTCTAATGTGTATGTGAAGAGGAGAGGAGAGAAGAATAGAGAAGAGGAGAGAAGAGGGGAGAAGAGAGGAGAGGAGAAGAGGAGAGGAGAGGAGAGAAGAGGAGAGGGCAGAGAAGAGGAGAGGAGAGAGGAGAAGAGATAAGAGAAGAGAGGAGGAAGAGAAGAGAGGGGAAGAGGAGAGAAGAGAGGAGAGGATGAGAGGAGAGAGATGAGAGGAGAAGAGAAGAGAATATAAGAGAGGGGAAGAGGAGAGAAGAGAGGAGAAGAGGAGAGGAGAGGAGATAGGAGAGAAGAGGAGAGAGGAGAAGAGAAGAGAAGAGAGAAGAGAGAAGAGAGGAGAGGAGAGGAGAGAAGAGAGAAGAGAAGAGAGAGGAGAGGAGAAGAGAAGAGAGGGGAAGAGGAGAGAGGAGAGGAGAGAAGGGAAGAGGAGAGAATAGGAGAGGAGAGAAGAGAAGGGAAGAGGAGAGGAGAGGAGAGGAGAGGAGAGGAGAGGAGTGGAGTGGAGAGGAGAGGAGTGGAGAGGGGAGGAGAGGAGAGGAGAGGAGAGGAGAGGAGAGGAGAGGAGAGGAGAGGAGAGGAGAGGAGAGGAGAGGAGAGGAGAGGAGAGGAGAGGAGAGGAGAGGAGAGGAGAGGAGAGGAGAGGAGAGGAGAGGAGAGGAGATCGAGAGAGGAGAGGAGAGGAGAGAGAAGAGATGGTTTAGGAGCTCTGGGACTGTTGAGCCTCCTGAAGGTCTACATTGTAATTCGGCACATCTGTGATGGAAGGTGCCCATAAACCCAATGACACACTCCGGCCCCGCCCATCCCACATTTCTTCCAGAGTCCAAGCACTATACCAAGTCACTCCTCTGTACCTATGGAACTCTGTCATGGTGCTGTGGAAACATACAAGTCAACTGTGTTCCCTATTGAATAGCCTATACTTGATTAAAAAAAAGAGTAAAAGTTGTATTGTTGTGAAAAAAATACTTAAACTATGACTCAACTAAAATTTTCCAGTTAATCTTGGATTGAAACTTTGGCACTGCAGATGATGACATTCAAAATCACTATTCATTAGTTATTATATTTTCCTAGCAGCAAGTTTGCAAAGCAAAAATCTAAGCAGAGATTACCATTTTTTTCTCTTGTACCAGTGGATTGTCACTATTGTTATTGTTGTTGTTGTTGTTTCTTTGTTGAATGTTAGTCATTAATATTTCATACTCTTATGTATCTGGATATGCCTTTATCTTGATAAAGAAAAGTGTAGCCTACATGGACTGCTGTGTGGATGGTTCAGTCAGTAAGTATTTGAAGTTAGACATTCTACTACAAAATGATTAGGCTATACCATGTTACTAACAAAAATAACTATAAAAAAATAACTATAGGCCAGGGCAAAGATCATTCAGGTTTTGCTAAAAATGCTATAAAATCGTATATCGATATCGTGTATCATATTGTGAGGCATATCGTCATTCGTCACCCCCTAATTCAAATTCACTGAGGATATTCACAAGGAGGATAGTCGCACCAGCATCTGCTGCTAAAAAGCCTTCGTCTTGCCAAACGTTAGAAACTTAGAAAGGTCTTTAGAAACTTTGTGGAGACAATAGCTCAGCAGAGCAAACAGCAGCACACTCACTCACGAGCGATTCATCCTCCCTCTCACAAAAAGCAAGATGGCAATTGAGTCGGAGCGAGCGACGAGCTGATAGCAAACACAGCGCCTCTCTATTGTACGACAAGAAGCTCTGATGCGAGATGGATATCAATGAGCCCGTTCACCTCGCGCGCCCACGCCACAAGATGGACTTTATGCAAAGATAAACGAACCAAAAAATGAACTCGGAGTGATCCTCTGAAAGCTCTCTGTTCAAGCTGCTCCAAATCAATTCAAAACAAACCTTGACTTTTGAAAAGAGAGTTGACTATCAATACTGCGCGCGCGCGCGCGCGTGTGTGTGTGTGTGTGTGTGTGTGTGTATGAGTGTGAGAGAGAGAGAGAGAGAGAGAGAGAGCGCATGAGAGAGAGAGAGGGGGTTTGTGTTGTGATGGGTGGTTGTGGCAGTAATAGGAGGTATTTAATAATTTAAGTGGATTGAATCAATTAGGTGGTGTGTGTCTGTCTTTTGTGTGTGTGTGTGTGCGTGCGTGTGTGTGTGTGTGTCTGTCTTGTGTGTGTGCATGTGTGCGTGTGCGTGTGCCAGTGTGTGTGCGTGTGTGTACTGTATGGGAGGCGGTTTAGTTGAGTAAAAACGGAACAGTTCATCGAAGGTTGAAACTGAGGAGTTTGTCTGAAATCTGCGCGGTGCATTCAGGAACAACGCAAGTTGTTTGTAAATCGACAGAAAAGGCCGGCGATGCTTGGAAAGCGATGGGGGGACGAGTCACCTTAACGACGGCCCGCCAGACTGTGAACGTCTCACTTGTACATCTTTATATGGCTGCATATCATTGGGCGGCTGAGAACATATTGAGGGTGAGGCTTCTATAAATCACACTAAAACACAAATATGCCTCTACTAGCGCTGGCCTTGTACAAGCCAGGGACAAAGGTTGCTCTTAAATAAGCCAGATTGGCTGGTTCTCTCTCTCTCTCTCTCTCTCTCTCTCTCTCTCTCTCTCTCTCTCTCTCTGTCTGCCTGCCTGTCTGTTTCGTTTACGTATTGCTACATTCACGTTGAATATCCATTAGGCGTGGGATTTTGTTGTTGTTGTTCTGCAATGCATTATCCATACACTAGCCGCTAGTGACACAATATGGTATCACAGTATGGCGCTAGTGACTAGCGCCATACTGTGATACCATATTGTGCCACTTATCCTGAAATGTGTGGGTTTTTTTTTTTTGCATTAATTTGTTGTTGTTTTTTCTGTAAACTTAATTGGCACAGATTGAACAGATTTTAGTGAGGCATTCCTTTGTATCCTACTTTTAAATATGTTTAACTTCCCTTAAACATTTTCACTTGACACGTGGAGTCAGTGCATGTTAAAGAGGCACTACCCACACTGTGCACTTTGTTTACGTTCATGTCAATTCTGTGATACATCAGTCCTGCTTTTTGCCTTTTTAGAGCTCTTTTTTCCTCTTCAGTTATATGGATATCATGATGTATCGCACATGCAATTTGCTGCAATGTATCGATTATCACAGAATCGCTGTATCGTGATACCATCGTTATTGAGGGCCAGGTATCGTATTGTGAGTTACTCTGTGATTCCCACCCCTAATATCCATTAGTGGAACAAGGTAAACTCGTTTAGCTCTTGTTGGTACATGTATATATGCAGTCAAGATTAGGGGTGGACTGATCCATCACAAAAATATCGATACTATGGTCTCATTTTGAAGATCGATTCTAGCATCAATATTTCAATTATACCAGTTTCAGTTTCTCTCTTCTACGTTCTACCCATTTCATCAGTTGTTACCGTGTCAGCATGTCTTAGTTTCAGTCTCTCTCTCTCTCTCTCTCTCTCTCTCTCTCTCTCTCTCTCTCTCTCTCTCTCTCTCTCTCTCTCTCTCTCTCTCTCTCTCTCTCTCTCTCTCTCTCTCTCTCTCTCTCTCTCTCTCTCTCTCTCTCTCTCTCTCTCTCTCTCAACGGAGCTTTATTGGCTATTGGCATGGCGTACTGCACATGTTGCCAAAGCAGATAGAAATCTAAATGAGATAGAAATGAAGTTAATTAAAATAATAATGCTTATTAGATATGATTCATCACATAATATTTGTGGACAGCAGCAGCAGCAACAACAACAACAACAACAACAACAACAACAACAACAATAGTGATTATTTAAAAAAAAAAGGCTTAATTTATGTAGGACCTTTTTTCCAAACAATGTGCTAAATGAATTCAGCTCTCCCCTACAGTACATGAAAGTACATAAGCCGCATTTAATAATAAAAAGTAGCGGTATCTATAGCGGTGATTCTGGCCCTGTATTACTTGGTACCGGATCGAAGCGGACCCCTGGTCCAGATGAGAGATGGACGAGAGAGAGGGAAGAGAGAGAGGGAGCATGTGTGTTTCCCTGAGTGTGTGTGTGTGTGTGTGTGCTTTTGCCGATGATATTCAGACTCAACATTTGATTACCAATTGCCTGAGAGAGATTTTGCTTGAACGCCCCAGCCACTCTTAATGTGTGAGAGAGAGATTCTGCTTAAACGGGCCGAGCCCGTCTCCAGCACTCTGAATGATCCATGTTCCTCCTCTTCTTTTATGATTTTCTCCTCGCCTTCCTCTCATCTCCCTCATCTCCCCTACTTCACTTTCTGATTGAAGTCGCTTTTTTCTCATTATCATAAAATAATGGGCTCGGGATATTAGACAGACCTTGGCAAGACTTGACCCGCCATGCCTCCCTCCAAACCTCCACACTTCATCGTTCTTTCTTCCTTTCTTTTCCTCTTTCATTCAGAGGTTCTTCATTATTTTTTTTTCTCACTTCTTTCTCCAATCTCCACTGCCCTCGTCTCGGAGAACAGCCGATCAAATTTGCTGCAGTGGATTTCTTTCTTTCATTTCTTCATTGCTCCTCGTTCATTAAGGCGAACACTTGTTAGCCCGCGGAAAAAGAAGAAGTGAGCCCGAAAGGCTTTTTTTAAGGCACATATTTGACTGAATAAGGCTGGTGGTGGTGGTGGTGGGGGTGGTGGGTGGTGCATCTCATTCGTTCGGTGGCTACAATCCCTTCTGATCTGCACCCACATAGTTGGAGCAGATGAGTAGGCTATTGACAGAGGCAGCAGTTATGGATGTGTGTGTGTGTGTGTGTGTGTGTGTGTGTGTGTGTGTGTGTGTGTGTGTGTGTGTGTGTGTGTGTGTGTGTGTGTGTGTGTGTGTGTGTGTGTGTGTGTGTGTGTGTGTGTGTGTGTGTGTGTGTGAGGTGTGTGAGAGAGATAGTTCTCTGTGAGAAGTTCTCTTCATTAAGAGACTTCCACTATGGTGAAATAGCCAGGAAAATACCAAAAATACCAAATTGAAAATAGACCAAACTTCCAAACTTCCTTTGTTAACCCGGGGGAGAAACTGGCAGTTCTCCTGGGTGAAGGGACAACCGCTCCTCTGGCAGTTTAATATGCATCTGCCTGCCACAGCCTGAGGGACTCACAAACACTATAAACATACTTGCCAAAGTTGCCAACCTTGAGACCTACAAAAAAGGGAGGGTTTGGAAACCCAACCGGGGCGGGGGGGTGGGGTTCCAGATACGACGTCTCCTGCATTCTGGTGACAATACATTATACTAAGTGTGTGGTATTAATTAAAGCAGCTACGAGCAAGAGTTTCGATTGTTATTAAACAGTATAATTACAATATTGATGCATCACATCTTACCTATAATAGTAGCTGAGACCAACGCCGTGTGAATCGGAGATTGCTCTGTTGATGATTATAGAGTCTGTGTCTGTCTAACCTCGCGTCACCAGGCTCTCTCTCTCTATCTGTCTACCAGCGGGCCGGATAAACCCGGAAGTGAAACTAAACAGTTCACGGCAGCTCCCTGCCTTCTGCCGTTTCGCTCTGCCTAGCAACAGACCATAAACAAGGAACACGCCATGCAGGGGTGTTCCGCTACTCTCGCGAACATCTCTCGTTATATTCTAACAGGTTTTTTGGAAGTTATTTTGTGGTTATGGCCGAAGTGGCTGCTGCAAACCGTTTCATTTCACATCCTGATCTGCCCTGGCCACAGACAGACTAACACTGGCCGATTCACTCAGGGTTCAAGCGAGACTACTCTGCGTTGGTCTCGTCTACTATTAGAGGTAAGATGTAATGCATCGATATTAAATTTAGACTGTTTAATAACAATCGAAAATCTTGCTCATAGCTGCTTTAATTAATAAGACTTAATTGTGTTAAACGGTGTATTGCACTGCATTGTATAGCAATCAAAGAATGGACTACATCAGTATATCGAACCTGTGACACCTATATGCATTTAATATGTAATGTAATGTGTAATGCCAATCTTCTGTAAACTGCTTTGGCAACATGTTTTTGTTCATGCCGCCAATAAAGCTATTTGAATTGAAATTAAATTGAAATTCAGAGAGGGAGGGGGGCATCTCCTTTCCTCTCTCCTCTCCCCTTCTCTCCTCAGCCATCGCCACCTTCCACGCAAAGCCTCATCCACACCTAACAGCACACTCCGGCACTAACGGACCCCTCCTCCCGGGCTTGTCATCTCCCCGTGGGAGCCTGGAGCCTGGAGGTGGCTCTCCACTCGCTCGCCCACCATGTGATGTCATTGCTTTTTTTTTTCAAACTCACTTTGTCTCCTCTCAAGAATAAAGGCTGCCTGCGTGACTGTCACTGACAGCTGGCTGACAGCATGCAAAGCAAGTCACGAGGGAGGCGTGTCCTGCATGCAGAGCAAGTCAAGAGGGAGGCGTGTCCTGCGTGCAAAGCAAGTCACAAGGGAGGCGTGTCCTGCATGCAAAGCAAGTCACAAGGGAGGCGTGTCCTGCATGCAAAGCAAGTCACAAGGGAGGCGTGTCCTGCATGCAAAGCAAGTCACGAGGGAGGCGTGTCCTGCATGCAGAGCAACTCACGAGGGAGGCGTGTCCTGCATGCAAAGCAAGTGAAGAGGGAGGCGTGTCCTGCATGCAGAGCAACT
>NC_139632.1:10448101-10700601 GCF_964638095.1 Poromitra crassiceps | reverse complement strand
ACCTCCGGACGTGGTTTGGCCGATCAGATTGCAATCCATCTTCATTGTGGCTTGGGGGCGTTGACACCTGGCATTTCAAGTGGTCAAGCACAATCAGATTGCAATCTGATGGCAGAAAATGCACGTTAACGCCAGGCGTAAATGGCCTCTTGGTGTTGTTTTAGGGATCGGGGGGACATATATATCGGAATGGTGGGGCAAAATCCTGAATGGTGATATTGGTGATAATGGCGCTCCATGTTATTCTGTTGTAATCACAAGAGGGCTTGACCATCACAGTTTCTCTCTGTCATGACATTTTAAATCGTCTACATTCTAGCCAGCCAGTGCCAATGCTAGAAAGATGCGTGACTCCGGGACAAACCTAATTCTGCACCGTCATACTTGGTTGTCATTGAAGTTTTATTGATAACATCATATCCTGGTCGTATTGAATCCTGAACCCCATATCGTGAATCAAATTGGGAGATACGCATATCATCCCACCTCGACTGCTTTCCCATTATGGCAGGCTGCAGTGTTGTATCCACACGAGGCGTTTCTAGGATTTTGAAGTTAATATCAGGTGCACTCTAAAATAATAACGCCAAGCACCTGCTGTACGTCAGCCTGCTGAGGGCCAGCAGCATGATCGCATTTTGAAGGTGTGTCTGTTTTCCTGGAGGCCATTTGGCTCAAAATCACAGCCTGCGCCGACAATCTCACGAGGCTGCCTCTGACTCATGTGCCTTCGCTTAGGTGACGCTCCAGGGTCACAGCTATAATTATCAAAACACTGACATTTTGTATTTTTAAACATTTCTCCCTGGCTGAGTGGGAGCTGCTTTCTCCTCGCTTGGCAAAGTGCGCTCAGTGCACATCAGTGCTACAGATCTGATCCTCCACAGACAGGCAGGCACGCCAATACACCCTAAAGCAATATAGATTAGAGATGTTTGGTGGAGAGACAGATAAAGGAGGGGTGCTGATGTGGGCAAGCGCAGGGAGGGAGGGAGGGAGGGAGGGACAGACTGAAAATCCATCTACTCTAAAGGAATGTATGTACTGTAGTGTGTACTGTATGCACTGCTGGCTAACCTGTATAAGTCACAATGAGCATGACAGCATTGATTTGAATTGTTATTTCGATATACCGTATATCGGAATCCAATATGTCGCGATAAACCAATGTGATGTATCATTGGGGCAAAATACTGGATGGTGGTATTGGCTGCATTTTATTCTGCTGGTAATCACAAATGAGGCAGCTTGACCATCACAATTTCTCTCCACTGAAATGGTATTCGCAGTTTGTAATGGCATTTTTTAATTGTTTACATTCTAGCAAGCCAGTGCCACTGATAGAAAGATTTGTGACTCAGGAATAAACCTAATTCTGCACAGTCATACATACATACTTACTTGTACTTACTTTTATGTATGACATCACATTGTGGTTGTATTGAAAGGCTATGTAAAGGAATGTATGTGTGGTGTTTAGGCATTGCTGGCCTGAAACGGAGCAGCAGATGGCTTGTGTGTGTTGTGTGTGTGTGTGTGTGTGTGTGTGTGTGTGTGTGTGTGTGTGTGTGTGTGTGTGTGTGTGTGTGTGTGTGTGTGTGTATGCGGGCGTGCGTGCGTGCCCGTGCATGTAGGTGTGTGTGTGTGTGTGTGTGTGTGTGTGTGTGTGTGTGTGTGTGTGGGGAGGGGGGGGGGGGGGTACATGTGTATGTATGAGCTTGTTGCAGGCATGTACCCCATGTCTCTGTCTCTCTCTCCCTGTGTGTGTGTCTCTCTCTCTCTCTCTCTCTCCCTCTGTCCTGTAGCATGATGAACAAGCTACAGATAGCACTGCACACATGCCACAGCACAGCAGATTTGAGAGTCCTATCCAGGTCAAGAACAAAACACTGCACGTTATTTCCCAATCCCAGCTATGCTGAGCAGGCAGATCTCCACAGGTAGACTATTCACATTCCCCTGTATAGAAATCATTAAACACACACTTATTTAAAATAGGATATAATATGGCAATTAGACTCACCGTGGTTTGGAACAGCAGACAAAGTTTAACTCAGTATTTCCCATTCTCTTGCTGGATCTTGGAGGCTGTCTGTCCCTGGAACTGTCCAAAATGTCGAGAAACTCATTTCACAGTTTGTCAGGATTCATTATTTCTGGCCCCAAAAAAAGAGTCTCCAAAAAACACACCATATAACAGACCAGGAGGATCCAAGAAGAGCGTGAAACTGAACGGTAGAGAATAGGAAAGAGGGGAAAAAATGCAGGATCGTTCACGTCTCCAGACCAATTCCGACCTACCGTTCTACACCAGAGGAGAAACTTTGGGAGGCAGGCGGCAGGGCGGTGCGCTGGGCGGCAGGGCGGTGCGGTGCGCTGGGGCTAAAGTCGGCTTTAATCCGAGGATAATTCGTCGTTCCTGGAAGCAGAGGCTTTGACCTTTCTGCTGGATAATGACTTTACAAAATGAAATCATCCGACAAGAGATGTAGTGAGGAGAAAGAGAGAGAGCGAGAGAGAGAGAGCAAGTGAGAGGGAGAGGGAGAGAGAGAGAGAGAGAGAGAGAGAGAGAGAGAGAGAGAGAGAGAGAGAGACAGAGACAGAGAGAGAGAGAGAGAGAGAGAGAGAGAGAGAGAGAGAGAGAGAGTCGATTAGCAGATTAAAAAGGACGCATGTGCGCATTTTCCACCCAACCCAGAACACCTCCTCGCGTCGTGCAGATGCGGTTTTTGGATGCGGCTCTGGAGCGCACGCCTACCGGGACGCGCATATCATCATCATCATCATCATCACCATCACAGACAGCCGCCCCACGAAGACGCAGAAACTCTCCACCGCGCCAGGCGCCGCTCTCTAGCCTACTTGGCCCGCCTACTCCGCATCGCTGTGCTGTGCGTGTGAAGGCGCGCAGGGCAGCAGCTCTCTGTACTGTATAGGTAGGAGCATATCGGGCATGGCTCACAGCCCCCCCCCCCCCCCTCCTCTCTCCCTCCCTTGCTCCCCTCTCACTCTGTCACATGTTTAAAACACAAGTAGCCCTCTGTAATAGCTGCCAAACGAGGGTAGACAAGGTAGGAGACGCGACAGGAATAATAAGCGTTAGGTTAACAGTCTTTTTCTCTATCACACTTTAAATGAAAAGCAGTGGTGTGCACTAAAGTGAAATTATACTCACGTCATTAACTTTATGCCCCAATATATTTGAAGTATTTCTTATGCCACCGTTAGGCTATTTATAAAGGCACGTAGGCTATGCACGCAATAGCCTATAAGTAATTGATTGATTATCTCCCCATAACTGCTAGGCGGACATACTAAGCATAGGCCTAGTGTAAGTATTTATCTGTCAGAGCTGTCACATTACCATTAGTCAGCCATGATGGGCGCCAGAATAAAATGTTGGCATCAGTGGAAGTAAATAATACAGAGGTGGGTAAACTATCCAATGTGAGTAGTTTACCAACCTTGTTGACCCTCATTGATTGATCTGAAAATAGGCAGTAAACTCTCTGCCTCATTCCAAAGGTCTGTAAACTGTGTAAAAGGAATCTCTTGAGCTGCAGGCCCTCCAAAAAGGAAAAGTCGGTGCTCTCAGGAGAAGACAGAATACTGGAAACAGTTGAATTGACTGGAGCACACAAAATCACTGGCAAGCAAAGGTTCAAAAACGTTTCAACGCGAGCAGCGTCTTCTTCAGAGTCAAAACCAGTAACTGTGTTTACTTCCTCCACTACACCCCTGGTTGGCATTGTAGCCTACATTTCTGCAATCCACATCTGCAAGCCTAATGTCAACATTTCGGAACCAAAAATACCCTGAATACAACATTTGTACATGTCAACATTGTATAGTCTGCTATTGAAATGGCATGGTGTAGCCAGTAGGCTAAAGCCCAATGTATGCTTTGTCTGTCGACACTTTTCAAACCGTCGCCGACAGAAATGAGGGCTTGAGTCAACACTTTCCCAAAAAAAAAACGATAAAAAAAAAAAACGATTTCAGACGGACAAGCCCGTCTTTATTGTCACACGATTACACATCAACACATGCACGGAGGGCCACAAACACACACATGCTGACGGTGGCCGGTGAAATTTGTCCTCTGCATTTAACCCATCCTGGCTTTGTCCTTTCCTCCGGGGGGCAGGCCAGGAGCAGTGGTCGCTTTCTCGTACAGCGCCCGGGGACCGACTTCGGATGTTGTCGTCACTGGTCGGATGACAATGACGATCTGATCTTCTGCATGTTTTTAATGGGGGGGGGGGGGGGGGGTTATATACGGAGGAGCCCCCCTGGGGGAGCACGGGGAGAACATGCAAACTCCACACAGACAGAAAGGCCCTTATGACGAGATACCCCACCTGGGCAGTAGGCACTGAAGATATGGGGGGAACACAACCACAGCGCCCACAGTGTCCCAGGCGAGAATCGAACTCAGGACCTTCTGACTGCGAGGCGACAGCTCTACCACTGATCCACCGTGCCCCCAAGTCCCCTCAAGTGTCGACGAGCAGTGTCTGCTACCTAGTGACATTTCTAGTGTCGCTGACTACGTCACATAGTGTCGCGCAAGTGTGATTGGCTATGTAGACGGCACGCGCTTGACTTCCTTGTTTTGGTTTTCGCTGAAATGAAATGAATGAAAGTGTCCCCGCTATTTTTATCAGCATGTAATTGATGTATGACTTTGTGAAAATGACAAATAACACCGTGACCAACTTCCCAGAGAGAGAGGAGGTGAGTTGTGTGGTTGTGTGTCGTTATATGCGGCTGCAGCCAAGTACGTTACATCTTGCCTCGGACGTGGTTTCACTGTCTGCACTAGTTCTCTGTCTATAGCGTTCGAGTGTCACGTGACCGTTGAGCTGAGGAGAGAAGCATACATGCAGCAACATGAGTGATACTTTATTTATTGTCGGCGACCATGTGTTAAGCGACACTTTCCAATAAGTATAAATTAAGCTTAAGGGTGTTGTGGTCGGGGTGGGGCATATGCCTTCAACACCGGAGAGATGGGTTCGCGTCCCAAACGTGTTCAAAGTCAACATTATTAAACGTGCTGTAAGTGCTTCTGGAGGAAACTAGGATTGAGTCAACATGGTTCTCATTCCAAAGTATCTCACTATATTGGTCTACTAATAATCTATCTACTAATAAGAATGAGAAGTGGTTTCTGTGAGCAGCATTTTGGCCAGCCACAGCTATGCCGTTTTCCGTGCGATCGGGCTGAAACTTTCAGGAAGTGTAAAGTGACCTGATGGAGCCAGATTTTTTAATTAGGTAATTGGCCTAATTAGGTAATTGGCCTGGGGGGGGGGTCCAACTCCCACAGGTCCACTAGTAGGTATAAAGCGAGGGGTTCCAAAGTGTATGCGCAGTTGAGCAGGTGAGCGAGCGAGGCACACTACATGAGTGCGGGAAGCTCACGATATTTCTAGTGATATTGATGCTTTGGATTGGTGATCGTGTCAAGACCAACCCAAAGCGTCAGTATTTGACTACTTGGGAATGAGAACCGTGACTCATTCCTCTTTGTGGAGTTCTCTCTCCTGATCAGATAAAGTTGTTTTATTTGCATTTAACGTTGGAAAGACAGCAAGCGTTTCAAATGACTCACTACTCATTACTCATCACTCATTGTTTTGTTTCAAACTTACGTTGATACCGTACTGTAGGTTGGAGGAAACGTAAAATGCAGATGTTTTAAAAACGTGAAATACCGACGTTTTGTTTCAAATTCACGTTTGAGATTGAACGTATGCCTCGTTTGCAGATGATGCGCGAAATGCCAACGCTTTATTTTGGCAACTGTTTTGGCAAACTGACACTCATCTCATTAACTTTATGCCCCAATATATTTGAAGTTTTAGGCCAAAGATTTTTTTTTTATGCCACAGTTATAGGCTATTTATAAAGACACGACCAATATAAGTTGATTCATTATCTTCCCACAACTGGTAGGTGGGCATCAGCATACTGTAAGTCTTATCTCTCTGAGCTGCCTGTCACATTAGTTGCCTCCGAGAGAGAGAGAGAGAGAGAGAGAGAGAGAGAGAGAGAGAGAGAGAGAGAGAGAGAGAGAGAGACACAGAGACAGCAGGGTGTCCGGGTGAGCATAAGGCTTAAAAAAAATCCCCTTAAGGTTTTGTCTGGGGGAGCGTGGCTATGCATGAGCCGCCAGTCATTAAGTAGCGCTGCGATGACAGTGCTCATAAAATCACCATGCAGGCAGGCAGCAGAGCCCATGGCCACTGAGTGAGCGCGATGAATGGATGCTGGCACTTTCACGACCACTATGACAGCACACATTATAGCAACAGGGATCAGCGCCCATGTCCTATAAATGCCCGGGCACCTGATTTCATTTCAGATTGCATTGATCAAACGCAGGCAGCAGCGTCTCCACACAGTTTGAATTGGACAGGAAGGCAGATTTTCTCTTTCTGCGTGGGCTGCACAGACCAAATTAATATGCAGCGGAAGGGAAGAAGGTCTCACTTTTATTTGGGACTCTGTTTTTTTTTGTCTTGACTCACACAATTCAACTCCCTCTGAGATGTGCATGCTATCTTTGGTAAGTAGGCAATAACTCCATGCCGGCTATTTCTACAAGTTCATTTTAACTACTTGCTGTTAAAAAGTAGGCAGTGTGAACTCTCAAACAGCAACATATATACTGTATAATATATATTGCTATTGATCAGTGTTGTCATCTAACACAGTGGTTCTCAACATGAGGTCTGTGGACCACCAGTGGTCCTTGAGGGGGTTCCAGGGGGTCCCCAGCAAATCGAAGAAGTGTTCAACTTCACCATTATTTCATTTATAAGAAGTGAACACAGAGAGAATGCAGAAGAATGCCTGTTTTGACCATAGTTGCTCTGTTATATTTCTACCTACAATACAGACAGTATGTTATCTCTCTACCTACAATCTAGACAGTCTGTTATCTGATTCAGATTCAGATTCAGATTTAAATGAGGCTCCATGGCTCTAATTGGACTAAATCATGGGTCCTTGACCCATGAAGGGTTGATAATCACTGATCTAACAGAATCACGTGTTTAACAGAATGAATGCAATGCCACAACTGTGAGCAGATTTCTTTCCAAATCAACTGCGCTGTGTATAATGTGTTAACTCCAGACGTGGGGGGTGCTGTGTGTAATGTGTTAACTCCAGACGTGGGGGGCGCTGTGTGTAATGTTAACTCCAGACGTGGGGGGGGGGGGGGGGGGGGCGCTGTGTGTAATGTGTTAACTCCAGACGTGGGGGGTGCTGTGTGTAATGTGTTAACTCCAGACGTGGGGGGCGCTGTGTATAATGTGTTAACTCCAGACATTGGGGGGGCGCAGTGTATAATGTGTTAACTCCAGACATTGGGGGGGCGCTGTGTATAATGTGTTAACTCCAGACATTGGGGGGGGCGCTGTGTATAATGTGTTAACTCCAGACATTGGGGGGGTGCTGTGTGTAATGTGTTAACTCCAGACGTGGGGGGAGCGCTGTGTGTAATGTGTTAACTCCAGACGTGGGGGGTGCTGTGTGTAATGTGTTAACTCCAGACGTGGGGGGTGCTGTGTGTAATGTGTTAACTCCAGACGTGGGGGGGCGCTGTGTATAATGTGTTAACTCCAGACATTGGGGGGGCGCAGTGTATAATGTGTTAACTCCAGACATTGGGGGGGTGCTGTGTATAATGTGTTAACTCCAGACATTGGGGGGGGCGCTGTGTATAATGTGTTAACTCCAGACATTGGGGGGACGCTGTGTATAATGTGTTAACTCCAGACGAGTGGGGGCTTTTGAGGCTACAAGAAAGAAAGATTCCGAGCTGAAACAGCAACAATGAACCTGTGAAAGCAATCAAGCTGTGGAATTATAAAGGCGCAGGAGCCTCAGTGTGGTGCTAATTAACCCAGTTCCCCATGTGTTTGAGTGGCCACTTAGTATGCCGGGCTGTGCCGGAGCTGTCCCTGGTTCTGAAGTTGATTTATGTCCCGTCCCAACAGAGATTTGTGCCAGATTCGGTGTGACATGGACTCCGTTTTATATTTCTTAACTGTCAATTCCGATCACGGTGGGCACAGGGGGAAAAGTGACAACTTCTTAGGAAAAAAATGTCATTCTCTTTAACCCTTTGTGGAAGTGTATTCATCCATCTGTATGCCACATTAAGAGAAAAATGACAGTGCTGTGCCCATACTTAGACCCCGCACCATTCATCTTGTGCCATTCCAGCTCAGTGGCTGTTTTGTGTGGTGAAGTCAAAGCAGAGGCTCCAGCAGAAGACTGGGGAACTTCTGGGATGTGCTGCTGTCCGTGGTGCTGAACAGGCAGCCTCGCACTGTTTTGAATGGGGGAACCGGGCTATGGGGATCACCCATTGTTTAATTTCCAGATTAAAAGCACTTAAAGGATGGCTTTACCGGTAATCAACCCACTTTGTATCATTAATAATCTCTGTAATATAAGCACATGGGCAGTGATTACCTTCTCTCTCTGTTTTCCTCACGGAGATCTCCCATTTCCTCCTCTGGCAAAGCGCTCCGTTCTGACGCATTTTGCTTCAAAACGGAGCTGTGGAAGTTCTGCTGGAGAGGCAGAATCTGCTCCCAGGGCGGCTGTTATTGTTTATTTTTAATTTTTTTAAGTATGCGCACATCCACCGGAGAATCACATGGAGAGCCTTAACGAGCCTTAATGACTTTCAGCTGGTGGGGGCGGAGTTTCTGCAGGCAGCAGCAGAAGCATTTTTCTCTGTGAGGTAAGCAGAGAGAGAAAAAGCCATCCTTTAAATTCCTTGATTGGATAAGTGATTCGCCCCGCTGTGAACTCACAAAGCCTCGCCAAGAGTGCACTCATTATATAACAAGATAGAAAACATATAACAACAAGCCACTTTGGCTGATTATGCGTTTTCATGTGGCAAAAAAAACAACATAAAAAATACACATTGCAGAAATGGCTCTTTGTCTGTAACAGTTCCCCTCTTTGCTTCTTAGGCCCCTGACCCACTAAGTACTCTAATGCCATTAATTTCACTATCAAGTATTAATGAGTCGAATTAGCATCTTAATGAGCGATGTACATGAAATACATTCCCGCCATGTGGGTGGAAGTGGAGCAGCCCAGTGGATTTGCTGCTCCAGTGTGTGTGATGAGCAAGGCTGTGTGACTAATTTACACCTTAAGCACAGTCTCATTACGAGGACCTGGGAAGGCCTGGAGAGCGCCGTGCGAATGGGCCCGGAAAACATCCCCGCCGCAGGAGGATGTCACCTGTAACGTTTGGCCTGTTTTCACATTCGTGCCTGACTCTCTAATGCCACAATTTGATTCAAAATTATTTCTGGTGGGAGAGTGGAGGGTTGAAGGAGAAATGTAACTATCTTTTATTCCTCCGCTGGCGATAGCCAGGCCGGAGGCCTTATGGTCTCAGGGTCCGTCCGTCCGTCCGTCCGTCCGTCCGTACATGCGTATGTCCGATGTTCGTTAGCGCGATATCTGAGGAATGCCTTGACAGAATTTCATCAAATTTGCTTAAAATGACCACATGTACTCAAGGATGAAGTGATTAGATTTTGGTGATCAAAGGTCAAAGTTCAAGTTCACTGTGACCTCACAACCTGTCGTTTCATGCTCGTTAACGCAATACCTCAGGAATGCCTTGACGGAATTTCTTCACATTTGGCTCAAATGTCAAAGTCTGGACAGATATGGATGTCGACTGCTCACTTGTTGGCGGAGGCATATATCTGCGTTGCGGATATATATATATATATATATATATATATATATATATATATATATAAAAATTTAAACAGCGACTGTGATGCCCACACAATTGAGGCTTGGGTTTCCGTTCTGGGCTCCATCTTACTCCATCTTAACGTATAGCCGACTGGCTGACTGTCAGGCTCTTGTGAACTCTTCAGGCAATTCCAGCACAGTCAGGCACAAGCCGAACCCCCCCATGTAATTTGACCTTAGCCTTCTCCAATATCCCTCAGGCAGCATCGGAGGACAGTTGATTCAGATAACTCCATTGCACCAGGTCTGCGAAATGAATTCAGGTCTGTTCAACTAAGAGCCCCATTCATTTTGCCTCCATTTCAGTGGCTATCATTTCCTCCAGAATGCCATCAGACCGACAGTTATCTATTCTATATTCAAAACAGGTGGGATTATTTGGTGCTGCGGTGGATGAATATACCTCATACTTCACACAGATTACCTCAAGCTATCTCGTGTTATTTTCTATCTATTGCTGCGGTACAGATCCTGCATTAAAATATAAGCCGACGTCAGCAGTATCATCCCCACTGATTATAATGGTATATATGCGTATATATGCGTATCACTGTATACCCAGGACACAAAGGTTATAAAAAGTAGAACCTCAAAACTATTCCGAGAGAATAACTTCTTCTCTCCGCATCGTCACACAATAGTATCTGCTGCCCTCTCCCCTGACTTTTTAAACGGGGCATTGCACTTGAAGAAAAGCCAGTAAATAGATTATTTGCGCTTTAGTGAGCAACACAACATCACACAAGTACAACCCCATGGACATGTTTCTTTATTGGGTGCAGGAACCGACTTAATGAGATTAGTCAGGGTTAATGGTAATGTACCCAAAGTTCTTGCAATATCATAACCTGTAATTGTCTTATGTTC
The DNA here is from genome assembly GCF_964638095.1 of Poromitra crassiceps. Taxonomy (NCBI): domain Eukaryota; kingdom Metazoa; phylum Chordata; class Actinopteri; order Beryciformes; family Melamphaidae; genus Poromitra; species Poromitra crassiceps. The sequence goes on along the minus strand of NC_139632.1, from coordinate 10,689,921 downwards.
CCAAATGGAGCCTGATACTTTACTTAGTATTATACCATAAACAACAGCCCATATTATGACCATAATTAGGCTTGATGGTGACCCTGATGAGGAACCAAATTAAGCTGATACCAGAGGCAATGGGATAAAGGCGAGATAACCTTGTATGGGGTTTGAAGCAACAACAGTAACACGATGATAGTAATCAATGTTTTCACGGGAGGGATTTATCATGGCATGGGAGCTTCAGTACTTAGGTGTGGCAGCTAATTCAGTGGGATTGCAGGATTGATAAAGCTACTGTGGAGGAAGGGAGATGAGGAAGGTAAGCCGCTACGTTGAGCGCTTCCATAAACACACATCACATTCCCAACCTCACAGCGATAGATAAGAGTAGGCTACTGACGAATCCCACTCAAGTATTGTTACTGTAGTGAAAATCAACTCAAGTACAAGTAAACGTACTAGTCTAGGAGATGACTCAAGTAAGAGTAAAAAAAAGTCGCCTATTTAAAAGTACTCAAGTAAAAGTACATTTGCGTTACTTTAAAAATGTGTTATATTTTACCCTAATAGATATCTCCACCATCCGAGGGAGGCAGAGCTTACATTGCATAATGAAGCTACCTACTGTACCACTTTTCCTGTTTTTCATACTCAACAGCCCGATGAGATGCAGCCAGGGATGCTCAGTTTCGCAAGTCTCTCCTTTGCCAGACGAGCTAGAGCTAGCGGCAGCAATATCACAATCAGATGCATCCTTTTTGCTATGGCTATCAGCAGTGTCAAGTGAAACTGAGATTTCGGAACTAATGTGACGATGCGGCATCATTACAATGTTGTGCATCGTCAACGCCTGTCTAATTCAATTGGTCCAGTCTTGAGCGTGATTTAATTTAATTTAATTGGCCACTGCACTAACTACCGAGTTATGGTGCCGTAAATGCAGGAGTGATTCTGGACCTGTTAGCGAGCAGGCTCCAATGCTACCCTGCTGTTTTCATAGTGCGGTGTGCAAAACAAAACCTTGATTTTATATTTAAAAGTAGCAAAGTAGAATAAGTATCTATTATTTCAATTACTTGAGTAAAAGTATAGCATTATAAAAAAAATACTTAAAATACAGTACAGTAACAAGAGTGCTTTGTTACTTTACACCTCTGGCGATAACTTCCTGCTCTTTTGAAAGGTATTCACCCGTTCATATGCCATAAGGTGCCCTTGAGCAAGGCCCTTAACCCCAACTGCTCCAGTGGAGCTGCTCAGTGGCCAGCAGATCAGACTGTGGTTGTACTGGGCAGCTTCCAGGTGTGAATGTGTGTGTGAATGTGAACAGGGCGCTCCTGAAAAAGAGAGCATTGCTCTCAGTGAGACTCCCCCTGTATAAATAAAGGTTAAAAAAATAAATAAAAATAAAATAAGCATGACCCAGATGGGATCATACAGTTCTTCAGGGAAGCTTCGAATCGCAAATTGCAAAAGGCATATTGTGCTTCATAGACGACCTATGGTTAAAAGAAGTAAACTTGTGGCAAAGTTATTGGTTCATATCCCCGGTCAAGCTGGAGACAAGAAGCAGGCGATCGAGAGTCGACTCCTGTCAACTTCCTGCCCCGAGGTTACAGGCACTGAACTCGCATCTACTGTACCCCACTTGAGCTTACATTGGCCGACAGAACAGAGCTGTTTTGAACATTTTGAACAAAATCATTCCCTCTGCAACCGGTCCCCTGTTGTTGCTCTAATGTATTCTTCTTCAACATGCGTAGTTATAAATAAAAAATAAAAAGCTACAACACTAAAAAATGAAAATAAAATATTCTGCGACACAGTCGGCATCTCTTTGTAGTTTCTCCGATGTGCCGCCGCACTTAGAATCGCACTACACATTTCAACGGCGCAGATATTATCAGGCACTTCTCCTCCGCAGAAATTGGAGAATTGAGAGGCCTGATATGGAGGCGCGCCGGTATACTTTTTATACTGTACCCAGGCCTTCTGCCACAGGAGGAAGGCTCTCATCCCAACTCCAAGAACAGATAGGTGGGAGATTTATCAGAGGTGATATAGTGCTGTGAATGAGAAGGGTATGGCTCCTCCATTACCCATCCATCACCAGTGATGTATTGCAGATAAACTACCAGGCAGCAACAAGCTCCTACTGCGAGGCTGACCTCCTTGATGAAAGTGAAAACTCCCCCATGACCATCCCGGCGTACACACACAGCCTCCTCTCTGCACTACAACAGTAAGAGCTTGTCTCGTGCTGGGGGAACTCATATCAACACTATTACTTGTTGGGAGGGGGGGCGGGTGTTGTGGGTGCACCGACAGAAAAGAACAAACAGACAATTTGTCTTCAGACGTGTAATGGAAAGTCTCGTCCTCCCTCTACATGAGCACTTGAAGTGGAAGTCAAAAGGCTATCCTCACAGTGAGGGGGCTGACGCGTGCCTGTATACCGCTTGTACCCAAACTGTCCAGATAACACCTGATTATTTTCCACACTGGAATATATAAGAAACTGTACCGCAGCTCAGTTTGGATTTGTTCCATGGTTGAAATGACTGATTCCCTGGAGACTGTACTATCAAATGTATAGACAACCGGTTCTTGAAGAGGAACTAAGCCCCAAACCTGTTGTAAATCCTCGGTGGGAAAAATAGAGTAGTGAACTGGCCATCCGCTATTGGCTGGCCTTTGGCGCCAGGTGATGTCGTCACCTGTTGTACTCTAGAGGTGACAATCCTAGAAGGATATGTCAATAAACTGCACTGCTGGTCTGTGATGCTTTGTGCTACAGGATACCAAAGAGACGAGAGAGACAGAGGATCTAATGGTTAACGCAGTGCTGTTTAGGAGACATTGTATTTCACTTTTACATTTTAACTTGCCTCTTACTGTGTGCAGAGAAGTGTCTCTAGTCTACCCGACGGCACAATTTCATTTGAGCAAATGGGGCGGATCGATGACGTCTCAATTAGTGGGAACAGGAAAGTCTTCTTCGTTAAAGCCCCTCTTTGGGAGAGCTTTAACATAAGAGTAGTTGGAGAATGGATTGTGTTATGACCCAGTGGGGTCATGTATGTGTCACGGCAGAATACATATCCCCCCTCCCCCTGATTTTCACTGATTTTCTCCCCAATTATACTTAGCCAATGTATCCCCATGCTGCCCTATTGGCTGCCCCGGTTGCTGCTCCACCCTCGGGGCGACCTGGGGAGAGCCGAGACTAGCACCATGCTTCCTCCGACACATGCGCAGTTGCCAGCCTCTTCTTTTCACCTGACAGGGGAGCTTCACCGGTAGGACATAGCACGGGGGAGGATCACGCTATTCCCACCAGTTCCCTTCCACCTCTACCCGGCGTCCCGACCGACCAGAGGAGGCGCTAGTGCAGCGACCAGGACACAAACCCCCAAACGGTCCTCCCACCCTCAGGCACAGCCAATCGTGCCTGTATGGACGCCGACGAAGCCGGAGGCAACACGTGGATACGAACCCACGACCCTCGTGTTGGTAGGCAGGGAATCTAGCGCTACACTACCCGGATGCCCCACGGCAGAATACGTCTACTGGTTTTCTGATTAGTTGCCGGACCAGGTAGGGGGTAGAGCTTACGGAGACCGAAGTGCTGGAGAATCCACAGAGAGTGAGCTGGCCAGAGATGAGCGCGGTCACCGCCATCAGAAGCCACTGGCCAGCAGATAAACTCCACCCCTCAAACTACCTCGTCTGGCAAAGTCTGTGTTTCTCTGATTATATGTTCACGACAGATCAGACTGCTGGAAGCTAGACAACGAGGTACATTACACCCGGAGTCATGCCATTACATGTATTTTCCAGTATCCTACGTGTGTTTGCATGTTCTGTTCTCTTCTCTCTCTCTCTCTCTCTCTCTCTCTCTCTCTCTCTCTCTCTCTCTCTCTCTCAAATTCAAATTCAAATTCAAAACTCAAATTCAAAAAGGCTTTATTGGCATGGAAAACATATGTTTACATTGCCAAAGCAGGTGTGAAACAAAACAAAAATGCACAATAATAATAACAACATATAATATAATAATAATAATAATAATAATAACAGAATTATAAACAAAAATGTAGCACAGCTATTAATGTTAGCCTGTTTTAATACAGAGATGTGTAAACAGAGCTATGTATTTATATTTTGCAAACAAACCTGTACATAAGGCTATAGGTAACAAAAGTTTAAAAGTAGGATATAGACAGATGAGTTAAAGATTACTGTACAGTATGTACAGCATGACTATGTACAATATGTGAAGAGTTATGTACAGCGTGTCTATGTTCAGGGTGTGCAGAGGGCGGACCCTGAGCTTTCTCTCTCTCTCTCTCTCTCTCTCTCTCTCTCTCTCTCTCTCTGGAGTGTGTGATTGTTTTCAGGTGGGGGTTTTGCCATCGGAGGTGACAGGTGATTGGAGGGGCCTGTCCTATAGCTGATTGGCCGGTGGATGCCAGCTCCAGGAATAAAAGGCCAGAGGACAGCTGAAACCACATCAGGCTCTTGCTCTTCTCCCTGCTCCTAACCAGACAGGTGTGATTACTGACTTTGTAACTAAGCTCCAGTATCTGTATGCAGTGGCAGTGCTTAAGGACTGTGACTTCTCTGTAAATATATCCTGGAGGTAGCAGCTCCCGGCGGCCTGTAGGGGTGGGTATCCTGATTCCTCCTGTTTTTTTGTGTGTTATGGAGTTAAGTTATGCTCTGCTCTTCTGTTTCTTCTTTTCAATAGATAAGCTATATTTGGTTTTGCATTCCTCTATTTCTTGTTTTGGCAATGCCTACCCTGAAGAGACCGCTGAAGGAGCATAAACCTGCTACTTTTGTCTGTTGGGTGCTAATTCTCACTGGGAACGTTTGCTTTCGTTCCATTCCGTGCCCGATTATGATTGCCCCCCTCCCCTCTCCCCTGGTCAGCTTTCACATTACAAATGTTCTTCCGTGGTCGGGAATGGAACACTTGCCTCATCAACTACGCCTGCAGGGTATCCTCGCCCGTGTGTTGTCTATAGAGTACAGCAGGGATGACGTATTTTCGTAGGCTTTATCCAGAAATCGCCGCCATTTGGATCTTCAGTGGAAAAGTCCATGGGCTTTTAGAATGGGGATTTCACTTAAACGCATAAAATAAGGTCTGTGGTTAACAAAAGTTTATAGGAATGAAAATTTGGGTTCAGCATGATACTCTTCACAAACGTGAATATCTTTTATGCCTTTTGAATAAAAACCGAGTTTAAAAAAAATTCACTTACATTCCAAAAGCCATAAAAGTTATTCACGTTTGTGAAGATTATCATGCTGAATTTACGTTCCCATAAACCTTTCTTAAACCACAGACCTTATTTTATGCATTTAAGCAAAACCCCCATGTTAAATCCCCATAGACTTTTCCTCTCACCAACCCGGACGTATACTTCCGGACTCATTCCTGCGGCTCTCTATGTGGTTCGGCACGGTTGGCGTTCACATTGGTAAGTGTTCCGCGCCCGGGCACAGAAGGCAACGTTCTCAAGTCATGAAACAAACCACACCTGGGGTCAATGTGGGGACAAGTGTGCTCGGTTCCGCTCCCGGGGTCCCCCCCAGTGAGAAAGCACCCTTAGACTTTCTGTATGTTATAATTAAAGTGGGGTAGTCGTCACACTGTTCAGTCTCCAGTTCCTCTAGGCTGGGCGTAACAGAACGGCGCACACTGTCTTTTTGCCCTGTGTAGCTATAGCCTTGTCATCCAACCCCTTTCTTGGCCTCGAAGAAGCATGTAAACCCAATGGCCCCAAAGGCTCGGATGAAGCGGTAGCGATACATTCTCAACCAGCGGGTTAGCACTAGGATTGAGTGTAGGAAGGAAAAGGACAACTTAAGGCATGTGTGAAGTGACCCGGTCCACATTACCCCTGTCACTATTTGTATTTCCCAGCGTGGCCCGATAGATCCACGGGCTCCTCTGCTGACAGAGATAATACAAGGCAGAGAGAAAGAGTGTTTTGTGACAGGCATAGCGTCGGGAGAAGCCGAGCAGCAGAGTGCAGCGCATGGGGGGGAAAGTGCATGACTCAGCGAAAGGTGTCGCGCCATTAAAATGAAATTTACAGCTGGTTTCAGCCAGAGCCTGGGCTGTGCTGCGCGCCGTGGCTGGAGGAAGGGCTTGATTGGGCATGTGGAGGACGTTACAAATTGACACCCCACTTCTCGGCACTAGTGAATCATTTATTACACCTACCACTACTTAAGCTGTCTCAGCAGTGATGGCTTTGGCACTGTCTTGTCCCACAGTTAATTTTTCACGGATGAGCTGGCCCGCCGGCGCGCGCGGTCTACTACTCAAGTCCTCAGTCGACTCCTGCGACGTCGTTAAGAGATCTCAAAATCCGACTGTTAACTTTAACATGGCGTACACATGATGTGCATGGTTAGATGCTGTATATATTAAGATTTACCATGTAGTCTTATAAACAAAATATATGTACTATGCTTCTACAACTTGGACACTGACGTTTTTATTTGTATTTCAAGTCATAATAAAGTTGATGACAGATTACTTTTAAAGCTCTTGTATTACAGGAATGAAGACAGTTTATGCAAAGCCCGGCCTTTTGCCAATCAGCATTTTCTCCTTATTTCATTTAATCTTTGAGATTGGATTCAGCCCTCATGTGCCAGTTTGGAAGTGGAGCTCAAGACCAATATTTAAACTAGCAATCTCTGACTTCCTTGTATTTAAAACGTTCATTGTGGTGGTGTTTCTGTCTGCACTGAAATAAATAAAACCGCATGGGTGGAGTGGGACTGTGATGTCTTTTCCCTTAGATTTCCTGTTGATGCATTTTGAGTTTCTCTTTGCCTTGTCTGTTCTTCTATCAGGATTTCTCCCAGGAAATCGCTTTACGAGAGCAAATGTAAAACCTTTAATGAACTAGACAAATCACTCTTTTGATTCAATTAGCAGAGAGCAGCAAAACAGACCAGTGTTGGGCAATGTGTTACTTTCAAAATGTAATATACTACATATTACTACGGTAGTTATTACTTTCATTTGAAAGTGATAAGTCACTTTACAGTATTACCATCTGTGTGGAGTAACTCGTTACTTATTACACTACTTTTGCATTACTTTCACCAAAATAACAGCAGTAGCAGAATGACATCGCTGCCCCGGAATCATCCTGAAAAATAATAATAATAAACGTCCAACATGATAAATGTCATCCTTTTCCTTTGTCATCTATGTTATTTGCATAAAAACACACAATTTGATTAGGAAATTATTGTATCTTTATTATGTGCTTTCATTTTTTTTTTAACACACAATTTGTAAGTTACTTTAGTAACTAACTGGTACAATATTACTGAAATCCTATTGGTAATAAGTTATATTACTGAGTTACTAACTGCTAAAAGTAATATATTACATGTAATATGTTACTTTTGAAATGAGTTACTCCCAACACTGAAACAGACAGACTATTATGATTATTACTCTAAAAATGGGGGTTGGGGGCGGCACAAAAGTATCAAAGCCAGCAGACAGATGGCAGGAAATTGCCTGTGCCCTACAGGAAGCCCTGTGGTCTCCATGTCCGGACACAATCATAATTTGCTAGAATTCATTCAATGGACTTTGACCTCTTACTAAACACACACACGTTAAGGACATAACTACAGCTGGCTTCTCCCATTTATGAATGATGACTAAAAAGCAGCACTTTCTTTCCCAATATGCGGAGAAATTGAGAGTGTATTTATAGATTAGCATAATGCCCTCACTGTATCCCACTGCCTAAACTTAATCACTTCAGTGAGAGTAGATCTCGGCTGCTGGATTTGCAATTTTTGACGAGGGGACAAAAGTCATTCTTTCTTTCTTCTTGCTCCCCCTCGGCGGACACACTGTGTGCAAGAAATATTCTCTGCAATATAAAGCTTTGTGATGGCTGTGCTGAGCCTCTGTTCTGCAGAGGAGCCTGTCTGCTACAGTGAGCAGAGCCACCATTAGGCTAGATCTTGCTCATTTGTAGACATTCCTCTACGTTTGTGTCAATTCAGCGAAACGTTGACAATTGATATTAAATGCAACCTTCGAATTCAGACTACTCCACTCTGTCATTGATGTATGTGTGTATAGGTTTGTTGAATTGTATCAGTCCACGGTTTTTATTTTCCTTGCCCTACCTTAAAATGCACACAAACTACACAACAGCCCCGTAAGAGAGGGGGAGAGGGACCTAATTGGATATATGACACCCAAGTCGACATTCCTCCAGGCCATACATAATGTATGTGGAAGACTTTCTCTCACTTTCTTAACAACCTGTTCTCACAACAACGGCAGCTAGACGACTTCATGTCACCTTGAGATATTTCCAGCACAGCTACCATGGAGTTTGATATCAGAGAGCGGGGGGGGGGGGGGGGTCGAAACGCGCTGACACCGTTGTCGTGTATCATCAATCTTTGATGTTCAATGCATTCTGGGTAAATATCAGGTTTCGGTGTCAGTCCCTCAGAATCAAAGTGTAACAGTTACTTTCTAGATTTGACATTTTGCGCCAACAATCATGCACGGAAACATCTATCCTAGAAGAGGAGAGAGTGAGTCAGTGAGACACACACACACCAATTTATCCACATCTGGTAGGTAGCATCAATAGAACAGAACCCATTGCAGAACCAAGACGTGTAATGTTCTCTCCACCTACATGTAAAACCCAGCAGAGTACAAGTCCAACTTGATTTACAAACAAAAACACAGCGTTGTAACAAGAAGAGTTCATTTGCAAAAACAGGTATCTCCCGTTTGGATTTTTTTTATCATTTTATTTTATATATTGATGTATTTATACTGTAATTTATTTATTTTTGGGAATGTTTTATTATCAATCATAACTAAAACATATTCATCAGATACTTTTCACATAAATCACCGCAATAGTGTTTTCTATGTGCACTCCAGGGAGTATCAAAGTTGTTTTAAGAATGGCGTTTACCTGTTTTTGCAAATGAACTCTTCATATTTTGATATGGCATTAGATTGGACAAGTCATTGTGTCCAATGTTATTTGCTCGAATTTGTCGTAATTTCTGCATTCTTACAAGTCGATTACATCTGAATTCAGGGGTGTTGGTATATCACTCTTCCTAAGTGATTCTAAACAGCCGGAGTTTATTTCTCATGGTTGACCTTTTAGATGTTTAGCTGACGCTCTTATCCAGCAAGCCTAAGAGTAAATGTCAATCAGGGCAGTGAATAATGGGCTGTTGGTAGCAGCAGGAAAGCTGAGTCACATTTTGATTTTGTTTCTATATAATTGCACAATAATAATATGAAAGCTGCAATTGTAACCCTTTACAATTTGTCATATACTTGCCAGGTCCTCTGACAGCCACTCACCCAGGACACACTGCATTTGTGGCAGAGCATCACACACATCACACACAAGTGCACGGTTCATGAATGTTAAGATGGCTAAAGCCCACTTTACTGGTGCGGTTTGGGCACTAATTAAAACGAATTAAGGACTTCAAATGAGTAATCATGACATAATTGAGTCTGTTACATGTTGATTGAGCTCATGTTTCTACTTGATTATGGGTAACATGAGGGCCCTCACAGCGACCTCAGACCACTTGAATAATAACGACATGTGCGTCTCAATAAAGGAAACGCCAACCGTTACACCACTGACCAATCAGGATCTGCGGTCTCAGTCACTCAGCAGCACTGGAGATATTACACTATGTAAGTAAGAGACAATATTTACTGCTGTCAAATAACGAATGATACCACACGCACGCACGCACACACGCACACACACACACACACACACACACACACACACACACACACACACACACACACACACACACACACACACACACACACACACACACACACACACATACATCGGGGAAGTGTTTGGAACCTTCTTCTCCACAGGTATATGGGCTCTTTGGGGAAGCTGATCCACACTGATTTGCTGACAATTCAACGTTCATCAACTTGAAAAGCGGTAAAGAACTAGAACAGAACGAGAACAAACACACAAGCAACAAATGTCAAGAAAAACAACAACAAAAGAAAAGCAAACATTGGCAGCTGCAAAAGAGGAAAGGTTACACATCCATGTATCATAAGTTACAAGGTGTTGACAGTATGACACAGTTAACCTGTTAGTCCATTAACCATTCACTCCCATTTTTCAATCAGACCAATGACAGGTTGCCAGATTTTCTGAAGGTGTCTTTCTCTGTTTGACATATTGAATCAGATTTTTTTCTGATACATTTCCTAATTCCTTTAGCCACATATCAAACATTGGGACCTTCTCAGATTTCCAGGATTGTACATTATATTGTAGCAGCAGTTGTCTGGCTAACAGTGGATATAGAGATAGCCTGTGCTTCATCCTTCACTCTACCTGGCTCAACCAGCCCATATGGCACTGTTAGAGGGGCGCGCACAAACTCCTTATCAAACGGTTTGGCAAAATAATAATGATAATAACAATAATCATCATAAATAGCCCCAACAATGTAAGAATTGGTGAGATAGATTTCCTTCATCTTTTGAACATGTCACACAGAGGGGGTGAAGTATCTTTGAATATCATTCGTAATCTAGTCTAATGGAAGTGCAATCTATGCACCACTTTGAATTATATCAAAGCAAGCGTAGCATTTAGAGAACTGCTGTGAATGTCTTCAACACAGGCTCCCCACTCTTTGCCATTTCAGTGCCCCAATCTTTTTTTGCCCATCTTCTCTGAATGAATTTGACGATGGAATGTTTAGATTTCATAGAATGTCATAAAAATCAGACACAGTGACTTTAATATATAGTCAAGAGACCATCTAAAGCAGTACGGTGAGCTTTCTGCTCGTACAGCGGGATATGAGCCCTTAAAAAGTGTCACAATTGAAGAAAACGGAAGAAATGAGTGCTGCGGGAGCTGTCTGCTGCAATTGCTGAAGAAGCGAGAGTGAGAGAGAGAGAGTGTGTGTGTGTGTGTGTGTGGGGGGGTGAGAGAGAGAGAGAGAGAGAGAGCTAGAGAGAGAGAGAGAGAGAGAGAGAGAGAGAGAGAGAGAGAGAGCTAGAGAGAGATAGAGTGTGTGCGTGTGCGCGTGTGTGTGTGTGTGTGTGTGTGTGTGTGTGTGTGAGAGAGAGAGAGATGGTACCCTTCTCCCTCTAGGTTGTGAAGATGGTGTAATGATTGGACCATAGTGGTGTCCGGATATATTTGAGGGTCTTTCAATATTGAGACCAAACTTTGAAGGAGTTATGGATCTTGAGGTTACTCTCCTATATAGCTCTTTCAGTCTTTCTTGGACTGTTAATGAGTGCTGGGAGACGTGAGCGCTCGCAAGAAAAGGTGTTCAATCTGTATCGTCATGCAGGCATTTCTTCCACGTTACTGCCAGCCGGGGGGATTAAATACTGTACAAAACTTCACCAAACTTCAATTTGATCTAATCAATTCTGTGGAGCCTTGAGCGTCGGGCATCTGCTTTTTGTACGTTTTTGCCGAATATTTACTCATAAACTGAGCTGGCGCCAATCCCTGCATGGCATCGCTGTTTCATCCCCGCTATACAGACAAGGGATTTAGGGCCCCTTTAGAAGCAGTGATTGACAGCCATGTTAAATTACAGAGAGCTTCCAGAAGAGGCTCGCTGCTCCCTCGTGGGCTTTGCACAGGCTGTAATTCTCCCTGAATCCGGGCGAGCGTTCCCATGTTCCCTCGCCCTAATTTAGCAGTCCTAAAACACCCGGCTGCACCCGGCGCCGAACAAAACACGCAAACGTTACTAATGCCAAGTTAATGAATAGAGCCCCAGATGCTCGGGCCTCAGAAATACATACAATGGCGGGGAGGGGGAATACGCTGCTCCGTAGGTGTCTATTGTGACAATAGTGTTTGGGTGTCAGTGGGACGCGCCCTGATAGGCCCCTCTCATCTGCTTTTGTTCATTTTTGTTTATGGAGTCGTCGCTTTCCAAAAAAAGGCGCCGTGATTAATTTCAGCATGGCGGCTCCGGCGGCGTCCAATGGGCTGTCAGACGGGAGCGGGAGGCGACGTGTCGGCGCACAGGAGGTGGATGGTTCTCCTCTCAACACCCCCAATCATCAAGAGCCTCGTCGGATGAAATCCAATTAGTTGTTTTAAAAAAGGAAAAGCTGCCAGTCTTCTTATTAGCAAGGTTTTTGTTTTGTTTTGTTTTCCCTCTGCAATGTGTGTGAAATAGTCAAACAAATGTTTTATATGCAATCTGTCAAAAAAGATTTTTGATTAATTTGTTAGGAAAGATGCCATATCCTATACAGTACATCGGTGGTTCTCAACGTGGGGTCCGGGGGCTACCAGAGGTCCTTGAGGCCATGGGTCCCCCAGTGAATTGATGAATTGTTAAACTTCATTATTTCATTTACGATTACAGAATGTTGAAGAATGAATGTTTTGATCATAGTTTAGTTTCACTGTTATCTCTACCTACAATATAGATGGAATTCTGGACAAAATCATATCTGACAATAAAGATATTTTCAGATTTGGGTTCAAGATGGTTAATGCCTCTAAGGTGGTCCATGCCTCTAAGGTGGACTAAACTAGGTCCTTGGTATGGACTTTTTTGAGAATCAGTGCAGTATGACCATCTCTCACCCTTATACATACATACATACATACATACATACATACATAAGGGTGAGCTAGATAGATAGATAGATAGATAGATAGATAGATAGATCGATAGATCGATAGATCGATAGATAGATAGATCGATCGATCGATCGATCAATAAATAGATCGATAGATAGATAGATACCGGTAGATAGATAGATAGATATATAGATAGACAGACAGACAGACATACATGCATACATGCATACATTACATACATAGTTATGATCAGTAATATGTATTCGAAACATGAGAGGATTATCATGTCTTTGAAACTGGCTATCCAGACTACAAAACTACCGTCTACCGGTGCTTTTAACCAAACCTTATATGGATGTTACTCATCTAGTATCGCAGCACTGCAGCCACACCGCGGCAGCAGTGGGGTTTCATCGCTGCATACTTACACTAAGACAAATTCCTCATTATCTAATCTTGCATAATGGTGGCAATAAAGTTCTCATTCTCATTTGTTCAGCAGGCGGCTTGAACAAAGAAAACAGCAGCACTGCAGCAGCACTGCAAAACTAAACGAGCAACATCTGTCGATTCGAAGCAGCTCAGGCGAAGCTTCGAGATGACACTGACAACATTATGGAATACACTCACCATCAGACAACACGCACGCCCGTGCCTTCTCCCAACACACCGACATGACTCTTTCAACAACAAGGGATCGCAGTCCTTTTTCTCCCAACTAAATCCCCTCATCAAAGGAGTCGGCGTAATTGAAAGGACAGAGATAACAACGTGTTTCCAGTGGGGGCGCCGCCGCGCCGCCCTTTATCTAATCCCAGATTTGAAGAGAAATAATTAAAGGTCAAACGACTGACCAAGGTGCTGCTTCCATTCGGCTTCGCCCTCGACGCCGTCTCCGATAACGCCGGCCCGTGTCACCCAATCATTTAATTGACTTTGCTTTACATGTGGTATCTCAGACGCGGAGGGGAGAGATAGGCGGGCTCGTGGGAGGCAAGGTCATAAATCATCTCGGCCCGCTTGTAAACACGATCACTTAGGAGGGATAGGAGGGATCTTCACCGCGCGCTCTTAACAAATCTCCCTTGACCCCCGGCAAACGGAGCGGCCATTCTCCCACGCTCAGGCAGACGCACCTTTCCATTCTCCGCATCTGACTCCTTAATTTGTCATATATGCCTCCTGATATGAAGAGGCAGGTCAAATGGAGAAAAATGGCGGTGAGTATGGTAACCGCGGTCAGTTAATGGCTCTGGAATATGTACGCATCCCCCCCCCCCCAACCCCACCCCCGTCCGAGGTGGCGTGCGTGCCATCGATTCCTCCGGGGGGGGGGGTGCTATCCATCATGGCGGTAACTTCCACGTCACATAGGTTACTGAGAGCCATCGCTCAGCCCCGAGGCCGCGGGGAAGGACGGACGCCGGAGGAAGGGGGGGACAGAAATCTATGGCCTCCCCCGCCTCCCTCCCTCTCTCTCTCTCTCTCTCTCCCTCTCTCTCTCTCTCTCTCTCTCTCTGTCTCCAGTTGGTTTTATTCTGGGTGAGTGCCTGTGGGTGGGTGTACACACGGATGGCAGCAGTCAATGCAGGAATGTCGTTAAGAGCCCCGTCATCAGCTGACATAAACACTCCCTTAACTCGATCACAGTAATTGTGTCACTTCAGCACCGCTGGCCAAGGCGGTCATCATCACCTCATACTGTAGGTCTCTGGAATGCATACTGAGTGAGAGGTCTGCATGTCTGTTCGTCCCGATTTGGGACGGTGACAGAGGTGCAATATCAGAAAAAGAATATTTTCATTTGATATAACCTAAAGTGATGAGCGAGTACACCATTATCTGTATATGTGTATATATTATCTGTATCTCTTTGACCTTACTACTTAGTAGTACTTATAATGTTGCAGTTGCTCACAAACAGCGGCTTCAGTAGAGTAGGCAGCAGGCTTGAGTAGTAGGCAGCAGGAGCAGGCTTGAGTAGTAGGTTGACAAAGGCTTTACGCCGAAACGTCCGATTTTTCTCTGCCCAATAAAAGGCTTTTTTCAAATTAGCCTACCGTGAGTGCCGGCTCTCCTCTTTCATTGAGTAGTAGGTAGCAGGGTAGAGTAAGTTAAGTTAAGTTATCCTTGATTTATCCCCATGGGGAAATTCATCCTCTGCATTTGACCCATCCTCTAGGAACCTTCCTAGAAATAGGAGCAGTGGGCAGCCTCAGTGCAGCGCCGGGGGACCAACTCCAGTTCTTTTTGCCATTGCCTTGGTCAGGGGGAGTATTAACCCTTACATACATGTCTTTTGGTGGTGGGAGGAAACCAAAGCACCTGGAGGAAACCCACACGAACATGCAAACTCCACATAGAAAGGACCTGGGACGGACCGGGGGGGTTAGAACCCGGGACCTTCTTGCTGTGAGTCAACAGTGCTAACCACTGAGCCACCAGAGAGTATAAAGACCCAAAATGATTTTCTAGGCTACACAAGAAAGAGGCTAGCGTTCTCATTCGTACAGCCAGCTGTGAGTAAACAAATAGCCATTGTCTGAGTGCACTATACTGCCTATATTAATGTCAAAGCTATATTCCCTCAGGACTAATATGAAATATTCATAGGGCATGTTTTGTGCTGCATGTGAAGTCGACTAACAGTGAGAGACTGCATGTACTGTCTCAGCGCCTCTTGACTATCTTGTAATGTGATTTAATATACTGTATAATTACACTGTACAACAACAATAGCGGGGGGTCGTAACCCCACTCTCAGGACATATCATCACATAAAAGGTGCGACTTGCTGCAGGGATGCCTAGTAAAAACGCAAAAGGGCCTCTGGCACCGCCGACTGAACCTCGTTGAGGTTAAAACCACCAGTCTTTTTTGCAGCCTTTTAAAATGTTAATTATTTGTTCCCATCATCCTAAATGTCAAACATAATGGCGCGTCTTTTCTCGTTCCTAAGGGGGGGGGGGAATGCGGACGACACGTTTCATTATTTATTTGTTCCGACCATTACAACGATGTGAAATCCATTTGGAGTTATGCCTCCCGTTTAACATATTCTCTCTGCGCTCATTTTTCTGCACTGATTATTGGCTCGCTTTAACGTTCACGTTACTGAGCCCGATCCTTTCCCTGTGAGAGCTGACCTCCATTCTCTGCCGTCTCATACTTAAGCGGGCAGATCGGCTTCAATTGCTCAGAGCCGGAGACCACCTACTTCCAACAGAGTCTGTCTGGATCCACCTCATCAACATGCATCGTTCTTCTCACTCCGGAACTCATCCTGTTAATCCCATTCACCTCGACACCTTGCTGGGATGTCTCCACCGCTTGAGGACTTGTTGATTTTAATAACAGGGATGAATGAATTTCAGCTTGTTGAAACTAAACCGCTATACTCTGCGGCTCCGAAATAATGTCTAAAAAGAAAAGGAAATCACTACAGTAGATGACTATGACTTAAAGATGCTACATGTAGCATTTCACCATCAATAAATCATGAATTCTGAGACATCAGTAGCATTACCTTAAACAAACACGACCATCACCAAGATGGCTGACAGCATCATACCGGCCTCAAAACGCACATTATTCCATTACACTATTCTCCTCATCACATCAGGGCCGTAGCCGGGGGGGGGGGGGGGGGGGGGGGCGGGGGGGAGTGTGGACGATTCCAAGGGCCCTTGACTGACAGGGGCCCCAAATGGCCAAAATTTTCCGCCGCCGCCCTTCGGACGGCGTCATCCGTGGGCCCGATGTGATATCCTTCCATGGGGCCCAAAATCTCTGGCTACGGCCCTGCATCACACACAGTAGTTTCATTTACACTTTAGCTTGGTGTGAATATAGGCTGTTAGTGGCTCTTATCCTGCATCTGGTTCTCCAAAACAAATGCAGGGAGGGAAAAGAGGGACAAGTAGCAACATCTCCTTTATGAAGCAATGGGGATTCTGTTTTCCAATACTCTCTAGGCAAGTCGAGCTGTGGAGATCTCACAGACACCGCGCAGATCTCACAGAGCGCAGATGCTGGTGAGTCATCAAGTCACTACTGCTGCGACTGGCAACTGTCTGATGGATTCCTGCCACGAGCACTGCTTATGATCATCTCAGTTTGGTGAACACGTTCATGTATTGCAAAGCCTGAGTGTGTGAGCAGAACTAAGAAGGTGGGCTGGCTGGGCTGTGACTTGAATTGCAGAAGTAGTCTACTTCTTTGGGTGTTGTTGATTTCTCATTTAGCTGGAAAGTTAATGATCTGTTATTTTTAGGGGCCAACAAAAGGTTTTTTAATGGTAACAAGAGAGAGAAAAAATCTTTCAAAATAAGTGCTCATTGTTCTAGAGAGAGAGAGCGAGATAGAATACTATTGAATCAAAACATGTCTGCTGTTTGCTGTCTATGGCCACAAATAGAAAAGGCTGACAGCATCACACTAAAGGGGCAATAGTTTTTGGGGGGGGGGGGGGGGGGGGGGGGGGACTAGGATAATCTTACCTGACTTTAGGATCCTGGAATCTTTGTGGACCAAATGAGAAACCAAAAATCCTAGTGTAGCCCAGTCTAAAAAGTGTTTCATTTTAGGCTAATACATATAAATAAATAATTAAGATGAATAAATAATCTTGAAATGTTTAAATATATGTCCAACCCTGTTAAAACAGTTCATAGTGACTTAAAAGCATGCTATAAGCAGATGAATATTATCTTTGTCATTATTTGGGTGATGGTCCTTTAAGATTCATGTAGTTTGTTTGCTGTGGTGTGCACAAGAAGCAGCGACATTCAACCTAGCCTAGAAAACGTAACCTTGTCAATCATTCCCCTTTTGTAAATGCCATTGGTTGTTACTAACGTGTTTATCCAATCAGAGTGGTGAAGGGGCGGGATGTAGAGGAGACCCTGTTTGGTTTGACAGACGACGAGAGGAAAGCAGAAGGTATGAACATTGTATAAGTTGCTGGAGAGTTTTATGTCCGTTAATGAGGTGGATCAGAGTTGACCGAAGGTTAATGGATATATTGCAACTTGCAGAAGGTAAATAGCATCTGTGTGTGTATTGTTTGTGGCACTTCATCATGATGTAGTGTCTAAAGTAAAATGCTATTAGCGATTAGCATGCTAGTGATATTAGCTCACGCTTAACTGTAGTAGCAGCTGATGTTACTGTGTGTTGGTAGTGTGTGTTAATGCTTTTCACTGGTTTGAAGCTCGACATGAGTTTGAATGAGTTTAAGTGACTGAGAAAAACTGTCATGTACTGTAGGCTACTGTAATGCTACATGTTAGACTGAGGACCAGGAAGCTCTCCTTGGACTCTTTTGGGAAGAGAGAAGACGTCTCCAGGCTCAGCTATCATACTGGTCGGTGGTCGGCGTCGATCTCACTCATCGTTCCCCCTCACTTTGCATCGCCAGGTTACCCCATCTTTTGCCCTGTTTCACCAAAGGACTTGTGAGTAACAATTAACAGTGCACGTGCTACATTTTATTTTCAGCTTGCTTGGCAAGTGAAGCGCCATTTGTTTTAGGTCTCACACACAAGCATGACTCAGGCCTGCAACGGGGTTTTATTTTATTTGGGGATAAAGGACATTTTGAAAGGTTAAAAAGAAATACGGGATACATTTAAGTTGTATACAGCATACTTTGTATTTTGTTTTGTATCTGTTGTATGTTTATTTTTTTTTACTAAATTCAGTAGGCCTATTTATATTTAAAATACTGTGTGTCATATTTACATTTCATTAAGGTGTGTTTAGAGGGAAAATGAGTTAAAAACAATTCTTAGTAGGTTCGAAAAGAGAGATCTATATCTATATCATATTTTAAGTGGAGGCACCATCCTTTATTTGTAAACCATTATTAGTGTAAGAGGTTTTACACTGGTAACTTTATTTTGTTATACAGGTCACACAGACAGCCACAGATAAAAGTACCCAGGGCCCGGCCCATAGTACTACAACACCCTTTATTAATTCAGTAACTTTAATAGCTACATGGGTCGGGTGCTACACTAGGAACTACATTAATAGATTGTACAGTACACACACACACACACACACACACACACACACACACACACAGCTCCATCTACAATAACAAGGCTAGAGATGTTGCATTAGTTTGGTTTGCTCTGGTCGGGGGGAGTCAGCACCTTGGACAGCGACGCCACGCAGGAGCGTCAATGCATCATGGTGACTCACTGGTCTGATTTCTACGAATTCAGCGCACCTGTGTGGGCACATCAGATTCAGAAAACCTGTGACTCAATTGTTCCACCGCCCTTTTCCCCTGAATTTTAAAATTGTATTTTTATAGGAGATAAAGTCTATTTTTGATCATTGCAAGATCAAGTCCGAGTCCTGATATTCGCACCACAAGAGATAACTGGGCGTCCGGGTAGTGCAGCGGTAGATTCCCTGCTTACCAACATGAGGGTCGCAGGTTCGAGCCTCCTTGTTACCTCTAGCTTGGTCGGGTGTCCATACAGGCACAATCGACCATGGGAAGCCGGATTAAGGGTACGTGTCCTGGTTGCTGCACTAGTGCCTCCTCTGGTCGGTCGGGGTGAGGGTGAGGGGGAATTGTGTGATCCTTGCCGATGAAACTCCTCACTCTTAGGTGAAAATAAGTGGCTGGTGACTGCACATGGATCGGAGGAAGCATGTGCTAGTCTACAACTTTCACCACATGGGCAGAGGGGGTGGAGCCACGACCAGGAGGAATTGGCCATGTGCAATTGGGGAGAAAAAAAAGAGATATCTCCTTGGCCTGAAAGAGGTGAAAAACAAATGAATCCCAATTAGCCAATAAACCACAGCAAAATTGGTTACATCACTAATGGGTAATAATGATAAACCGTGAAAATGGAGGTAAATATAAAAAGGGACGGCTTGTGAGCATTTATCTCAGATCATGTAAAATTCCATGCTACACAGACGAGCTCGCGAAGCGGTCGAGGGCAAAGCAACGAGGTACGGTAGAAATGAGCGATGAGGAGGAGGAGGGGAAGGAGGAGGATGATGAGGCACGGTAGGAATGAGCACTGCCCGTTTAGCGGCCGTGGCGAGGGACGCTAGAAAGGAGCGTGCTCTGTTTCCAGTCATAATAATATGAGCATGTTAGTGAAAAGCTCCCTTATTCTCAGCTATAAATCCTCCAAATTGGGGGTTCAAAGGAGCTCCGTCTTCTTACTAGACATTTCAAATGTGCTTGCTCAATTACGTTCAGCAGCGGAGCGACCGCGGCCCTGCCGCGATGAAGATGGGAGCCTGTGAAGCGACATGAAGTGTTCTAAGGCTGCTCTCGTCCCAGCAGGGAGCATCATTACCATGGACTCCTACCCTGAGCCCGCCAGCCTTTTATGGTCCTCAGACTGCCCGTGCCGGAGGAAAGAAATTAGCAAATGTCAATCAACGGCTGATACCGCTATCAACAGGGGGCAGAGAGAGGGGTCGTGCGTGGGGGGGGGCGGCGCTCCCCCTCGGCATCGTCAGATTGGGAAGTTCACTTCATGGTTTTGCTCTCGTGCTCCTCGCAGAGTTGAATCCTTGCCCGAGGCGCTTCTTTGTGGCACGGAGTCCGGCCCTCCTTCGCTTAAAATGGCAGCGTATTGGAAATCATTTGGGTGTGTCAATTAGTTGGTAGCGGCGTAAGATGACAGTTGGCTCGTTACTCCGCCATATTTCAACCACAGACAGACAGTCACCTCTGCCTCTGATACGACCTGGACACAAGCCACGATCCAAGTGGAGGAAAACGGTCCGCAGTTATAATATTTCTGTCATTTCAGTGAGTTCTGTTTCCCCTCATATTGTAATTGTAGTCTACTTCACAACATGCGACTGTCTTCATGGATTCACAGTCAGCTGGACCAAAGATAAATGTCAATTTCTTTATGAAATTTATTTTAAATAAAGTTTTCAATTTGTATTGGCACAAAAAACATAAAATAAAAATCTCCCTGCACTTACAAAAAGATGAAAACTATAAACCTGTCATCATTTGTTTTATATTATTTGCGTTAGTTTTACATAGAGACAAGATGATTTTATATCAGTAATCTTTTTTTTTAACAATCTTGTTTTTATATTTATTCAAGTTTTTTAGGATCTACCGGTAGTTGTCTTTGTTTTCCTTGTGTATTTAAACACAAGTCCAGTCTCTATGCCTCGAGGTGATTGATACGAAAATGAGTTGGCCATTTTCATATTAATCACGTCACCATTTGAATTCCACAACTTAACGGTTGACATCCCTAATCCACACCATGCCCAACACGCAACAAACCACATCCTGGTTGCATCTCTCTTCATATAGATAATGTTCTTCAATGATCAACATGGCTAACAGTGACAGGCACAGTATAATGCAAATCTTAAGCAGTGACAGTTGGTCCTTGATTAAGCATTGCCTCACCAACAGTATGAATGAGCCTGATTTGATGGCTCAGGAGTGCGCTGCCATTTGCATTGATTGTGTCACACTCTTGTTATAGAGAGCCGATCCCCGGGAATTAACTTCAGTTCCGGAGGACCGGAACTCTAATCATTTTTAAGCATCTCGCTGAAATGAAGGCGAGCGTGATCGATCAGCCTTCCACTGCTTTTCCATGTGGGGCTTCTTATCTCCTCCTCCAACAGCATCGACGGCTCGACAGCTGGATTTAACAAGGGGGACACTATCTGCCGTGCCCGGAATAGAACAGCCCAGCTGTCTGCGGCCTTGCTTGGTTTCAACCGTATTGATAAATATATCATAGTACAGTATGTTCCATCAAAAAGAACCACCCCCCACTCTCACCCACTCACCACCACATCTCCTCTTTTATTCACTGATTCAGTGGAACCTTGTCCCATGGATTCCAATGCGACAAACCCTAGGAAAGCATTATATTCCCTTAAATCAAAGAGAAACGCCCTCATAAAAAAGCGATGAATTGATTCCGCCTCGCTCTCTCGTCTGCAGAGTTCTGCTACAACTCAGTAATCAAGCTGCGTGTGTGCTTCCTAAACAGATTAGCAGGAGCAAGAGTGACGTTTTTCTTGTTTGCTTCGTGCTGTGCCACCTGTTCCATGAACTTTGCACAAGACGCGTACAATTCATTGTGAGTTCTGCAGTAAGCGAGTGATGGAGCTACTTGGTACACATCCCCTCCGCAGCCTTATCCCATCACCATGCGTTCACTCCTCCATCCCCTCCACAGCCCAGTCCCATCAGCATGCGCTCACTCCTCCATCCCCTCTACAGCTCAGTGCCATCACCATGCCCTCACTCCTCCATCCCCTCTACAGCTCAGTGCCATCACCATGGACTCACTCCTCCATCCCCTCCACAGCCCAGTCCCATCTCCATGCGTTCACTCCTCCACACCCTCCACAGCCCAGTTCCATCACCATTCGTTCACTCCTCCACACCCTCCACAGCCCAGTTCCATCACCATGCGTTCACTCCTCCACACCCTCCACAGCCCAGTCCCATCACCATGCGCTCACTCCTCCATCTCCTCCACAGCTCAGTCCCATCACCATGCGCTCACTCCTCCATCTCCTCCACAGCTCAGTCCCATCACCATGTGCTCACTCCTCCATCCCCTCCACAGCCCAGTCCCATAGCCATGCGCTCCCTCCTCCATCTCCTCCACAGCCCAGTCCCATCACCATGCGCTCACTCCTCCATCTCCTCCACAGCTCAGTCCCATCACCATGCGCTCACTCCTCCATCTCCTCCACAGCTCAGTCCCATCACCATGTGCTCACTCCTCCATCCCCTCCACAGCCCAGTCCCATAGCCATGCGCTCCCTCCTCCATCTCCTCCACAGCCCAGTCCCATCACCATGCGCTCACTCCTCCATCCCCTCCACAGCTCAGTCCCATCACCATGCGTTCACTCCTCCATCCCCTCCACAGCTCAGTCCCATCACCATGCGCTCCCTCCTCCATCTCCTCCACAGCCCAGTCCCATCACCATGCGTTCACTCCTCCTGGCTCTTGTTTGCCGAAAAGGCATAAAAAAAGGAGTTAACAAATAAAAGAGAAAAAGAGGCTGGCAGCTTTGATTGATGCTGTCGCCTCCTCTCTCTGTGAAGGGTTTTGGCGCTGCTCCCACGCAGTTCATTCATCGCTTTCGTGACGACGATAAAGTCCTTCTTTCAACACATTAGCATACAAACCTCTGGCCTACCCCTCCGTAGGACACTTGCTGCGATCGGAATGGTTCATTCACTCACCCACTATTCCCTAAGGAGTGTTTGTCTACAGGGCAACACAGTTATGGACATGACACAACATTACACATGATTGGAAAAAGAAAAGGTGCTGGACAGAACAACCCAGTCTCTGACTCACTTACTATACTTGACTTCACATGCAGTTCAAAACATGCCCTGTGAATATTTGATATCCGTCACAAGGGGATATGCCACTGACTGTAAGCTACATTTTCAACTTGACACATCCACTACTGAGTAGGAAAGGCAGACAGAGATACTGTGTTTTTTAATGCGAGTACAGCGTCATATCTTTTCTACACATCTTTTCTCAATCTTCTCCTTCTCTATAGCGGCTGATTTGGAGGTGTGAAACTGACTCCTTAAGTAGTTTAAATAATAGTAAATCCAGCAGACTACCCTCTCTGCCACACTTTAAACACTGTACCAGTTAATGTGCGCCGTTGCTTCGCTGTCAGCGTGGCATCAACGCAACATTCGGGAAAAAGGGTCTGTTTCCCATTCGTCAATATGTGTAAATATAGCTTTGGAATTACCCACAAACTACAGCCAGACATTTTAAGTTTTGAAGTATGCTCCTCATTTACAAAAGAGCGTGGAGGTCTTTTTTTAATTGAACATCACAGTGCTTGTAGATTGTCATTCTGTCATGATTGTTTTGCGAGTCAAAGCACACACAAAAAAAATGCCAATTATATCGACTTCATCTCTCATCATTTCTGTGCACAAATATGAAGATGATGTCAACCTTTTAAGGGTTGAACCTCAGCTATTTCTGAACTGGAGCTCTTCCATTGCACGTGGGTTCGACAAGTCTCACGCAAAGCCCAGAGAATATCACACATTGGCCTAGTCACGCATTGTAGGCAGAATGGAGCCACCACTCCCTTCAGGTTGCAGGCAACCATAATGTAAATCAACCAGATTGAAGGTTTCATTTATTCTATATGTGGTAAAACTGCTCAACTGCGACAAAGAGAGTCTCCAGCCCATTCCTCCGCTTCCTTGCTTATTTCCTGCATGTCACATTGTTCAATGGATGTGACAGCGCATATCTCATGTGTCTGTATGTTGCCTGTTGTCACTATGTGCTGTGTCTTTTTCCCATCGTCTCTGCCGCTTCACACGCGTCAAGGCGAAGACACCCTCGAACCGCAATTTGAATTCTTCAATCGAGACAAACAGCCTTCTTTGAAAAGGTGGTTGGCAGGTGAAAATGCTTCGATACACTTAAAGGCACTGTGTGTGATTTTTTTGTCCACTAGATGTCGCCATTTCAAACCATAACAAAACTTGTTTACCCAAACAATCTCGATCCCACCCACCAGCGCACAGCACTTCCTGGTTCCCCCACCTCCCTCCCTCCCTCCCTCCCTCCCAAGCAACGGAGATATAAACAACTATTTTGTGCATAGCCTACCTACTGCAGACGTAAGTACATAAAACAAGCACGAATGCATCTCGGCTATGTATTTGGCTTGAGTAATGACAAATTTCACATGATAGTCATAAACCTTTAGGATATTGACAATAGTCCGCTTGGTAAGACTTATTTGTATAATCTGCTAACCGATCAAAATCCATGTAATGGTTACATGGATTTTGAAAAGGTTACATTGTAACCTAACCTTTTGCATAGCCTGCCCTATTGCTAAGTACAGTTAGGCAAAACGTTGTCTAAAACCAGGTTGACATAGCTAAATTAGGATGATTTCAATTCAATGTTGGGGACATCGCTAGCTAACCACAGCTGTCTGTCAACAGTGAGTAGCTTAGCCTGTGTTTTTGTTCGTCTGCTAATACCAAGACATGGCCAAAATGTATTCATAGTGCAACGCTAGTATTTTCTCATTGTTAGAGTTGTTCAAACTAATTTCAAACGCTTGAATCACTGCTGTATTTTATAGGCAGGCAAACCAAGCTGTATGCCTGAAGCCCAGGCTAGCACCAGTGGGACAAAGAGGAGACAGGGTCGCAGAGAGGAAGGTCGGCTGTAGGATGATAGCAGATCTTGTCGACATCCTGAAGAACCGCATAGCTGATGGAACTGGTCACGTCATCCTGGTGTAGCCCATATTTTAGTTTTGCAAATAAAGTATTTTTTCTGATAAACGAAGTTGTGAAATCAATGTACTGAGAAACATCACATACACTGTCTATTATATAAAGTAGGCTATATATACACAGAAACACAAATACTGGTAGGCACTAGGCTACTGTAGCTAGACACACTCAGCTTTAGGCAAATCTAATGTTACAATGGAGAATAGTGGCCAAGAGACATGGATGAAGTCATATCAACTTTATTGGTGTACAGAAGATTGCAGACAGCAAACATCTAAACATCAAAGATGATAGAACATGTATTATACAGGTTTGCTATAAAAGCACAATTTCTCCATCTCAAATATCATAATGGTGGGTCCACTTGTTTTCTATCTTGTCATCTTCTGGATGACTGGCACCTTGAAAATCAGACAAATGGAAACGTGTTTAGTATTAATTTGAATCATCTATTTTGTAGCTGGTAGATATCAAGGCAGGGTTCCTCCACATTGTCATGAATTAGATACTTTTACCAAACCTTGATTTGTTTGGACGGTGTTACAGCTATTTTCTAATGTAACGTTGCTTAGTGAGATAACAACAAACTGCTAACATTAGCGAAGCTAGCTTTTCTCCATGGCCTTTCTAAGTGTTTACACATTACTATACCGTTCTGCGTCATAGTGACAGCAACTGGACGTAATTATAAACAGAAAATGCATGCGAAATTTGTAATGGGAAGTAACGTTATGTCATTCATGTCAGCTTGTCACCAGAATGTCTGTGTATAAGTTATACACGGACGACAAGCTAATCAAATCCTGCAGGATTTGATTAGCTTGTCGTTCGTACACACTACACTAGCAGTGTAAAGTCATTTGAATAGCCGTGAAAAGCAACAGTTAGCCAAGTGATTACAACATTCACAGAACAAATTCACAATATCGATAACAACTTGTACATTTCGCTATCATGCGTAACGTTACTGAAATGGGACATGCAAACGCGATAACGTTACTTACCACTGTGTACAGGAGAACACGGCAGCTCCGAGTCACTTTGCAGGCCAGATATAGCTGCTCGTAGGGCTCTCCATCTAGTGAAAGCCAGACCGGCAAGGTTGACTCTGGTCTGAGATATTTCTTTTCGGCGGCGATTTGGCTAAAGTATGAAACCGCATATATAAGGTGGATCACGGAATGTAAAAGTCAGGAATGCCCGCATCAGGGTTCCGCCATCTTGGTCTACAAAATTCTGTTTTGGGCTGTGGACTGGGAGGGGCTCACTAGGTCGGCTTCTCGGGGGAGGGGTTTCTATGTAAACTGATTCGGGCTGTTAGAGGGGAAGGACAGAGGGCCATCACAACACAGGGAGGGGGCGTGGCTTAGTTGTAAACACAGAAATAAATCACTATACCTCCTCTATATATACAAGTTATTGGTTTGGGGATATTTAATAGTGCAGAATCTTACACACAGTGCCTTTAAAGGAACACTCCGCCAGCTTTTGTATCATTAGAACAACAGTAGTATATCAGAAAAAACTGTCAACAGTTTTGCACTCATTCATTTAGTTTAATAGTTATTGAGTGTTGATTTGAGTTAAGGTGTGGACCAGTGATGTCATTTCTGCATGGAGGACATCACTGGTCCACAACTTCACTCAAATCAACTCAATAACTGTTAAAATTTAACTGAATGACTGCAAAACTGTTGACACAGTTTTCTGATATATTACTGGATTTTGTAATGATACAAAGCTGGTTGAAAATCGGTGTTCCTTTAACCTTGCATCACCAGGCTCTCTCTCAAAGGAGAGAGGCTGGTATCTGTTACTGGTCTATTGAGACACTGCGGAGCGCGTCATCATTCAGAAACCACAGGGGAACCAAAACCTGGCATTCTCCTATGTCACGTGTTGCACACAAAGATCATTATATACGGAAGATGAATACTCCAACTTACTTCCTTTTACAGCTGGATCCAAATTTTTCGTTATTTTTGTGTATTAGCTACATTATAGCTAGATAACTTGCATCGCCTTCACTATGCTGCCCAGTTTTCAAAGCGGAATTGTTTTTTGGAGCACAGACCGTTTCTGCATCCACCGGATGTGCATAATAACAATCATAATTATCTATATAGCCGAGCATTTGGCCCCAGACTAGATACAGTCTTCTAATCTTATTACCTTGCTGCTATACTGTACACCGTGTACAGTACCATTTAAATGCATAATGGTACCATTAAAATATGTGTGGATCACTGTTGAAGAGATGTTTAATGTGTTTCTGCGGGTCCGTACGGGCTGTGTAACAGCACCTGGGTGGGCACGCCGGTGCCTGACAAGATTTGTTTTCCTCAGGATTGATTAAGTGTGGTGCAAGAGGTTAACAAGATCCCACTGTGGGAAATAATGAAGGACACATATTAATATGGCAGCATGCACGGGAGCACTCGTTGTTTTTCTAAGCAGTTTGCCATCGCAGAACGTCAACTCAGGGAGGTGGCGGGAGGAGTTGTCCCGCCAGCTAGCTCCGCTGGCATTTCAGCATCCATTTTTAACCCTTTCCATCTCCTCCATCGCTCTACTCCTCCCATGTCCCCCCCCTTTCCAAATGGGTTGCAGAACGTGCTGTGTTTTTGATTGAAATGTGTGCTACTATAGAGGGGCAAGTTGGGACAGATAAGCATAGTGAGTGGTAGTGCAGTTCTGATGTATTTGGCTGGTGGATTGCTGCTGATGTGTTGGTGGCATTACCGCCAGCCAGGTGCAAATATATTCCCTGAGTTTTTTCCTCATCCTTTTTTAGTAAAAGCAAAAACTAAAACGCACAAGCATCCAAACATTTTTATTGGTAATTTATTGGTAATTGGAGAGAAAATGTGCCGTTGTTTATTGGCAAGATCGGTGTAATGTGGCCATTAGAATTGTTTAACATACACTATAACCAGAAAGCTCTCGTTTAATTGTTTCACCACATTTCTAAATTGACATACGAACAGGATTTGAGCATTTCATTTAAATAAACTGGCACAAGCCATTGCTTGAATAAATTGCTTTTCCAATTAGTCTTAAAATGAACAAATTGGCAATTAAAGCTCAGGAAAACAGTAATTAAAAAAAAGTATAATAATACCGATTTAAGTCTGATGTTAGTTACCATTTTATATTATCTCCCAAGTCGTGTTTAGACTACTAGCTTAAACGCAATGAAATGAACTAGGGACTGCTACAGTTATGTCTGGATTTGATTCCCCCCCAATAGGCTACCTGTTTATCTGTATTGACTTTATCATGATGTCATTTTAATTGAGTGGTTTTATTATGAGGCAAAATGGTTACAACAGTAGTGATTGTTACAATAGTAACAATAAGCTGATTCACAATGAACTGGCACATCCTCTGCCAACTCTATAGTACCATCTGGATGGACAGTTTGTGATTCACTTTACGCAGTCATTTAAAAACAATTATCCCATTTGTATTAGTCTTCTTTCATTCTCAACATGTTGACCCTCACAATTTATACTCTTATCAACAGTTTTATTATTTCATTGTGAACTGAACAGGAGTAGGTCGAGTCCAACATGTCTGACATGAGTCTGACATGAAATCGAAATAATTACCGTTTGCAGTTGCAAAGGTCACTTCATGATGTAATTTTTTTTTTTTTTTTTTGCAGCGCCGCCTGCCATTGGCGAACTTTTGATCACGCCCTCGTCTCGCAGTAGCCAGCCGTAGATAAATATCTGCGTCTGGGGCACAACTCTTGACAAGAAGTTAAGGACCGCCCCCTGAGACCAAAACAAAATGTGTGACAGACACATGAATTGACCAACGACGGATCTCCATATTTGCGCGACGCAACTCGTGCGGCGGGACATTTTGAATGATGCCAGTGCACGCAGAGAGCCGGACTTCCGTAACAGCCCAGCCAATCAGATTTTACCGTAGGAATTCCTACGGCAAAACCAAGAAATGCTGACTTGTGACTAGTGTGCTGACGGAAGATGTTGGGTCTGACCACATCACACTAATCATCATAGTCTGCTTTATCGGCTATTTTACTCTAAATGGTACCATAATTTAAAAAATGAACATCGTGCTTTATTGCAGAAGAATGGCCATAAACTCATTAAGAAAGTGTTTACTGAGGTAATAAATCATGTGAGAAGTAGGTCATTTGTCCATTGACTTCTATTCAGTGTGACTTATTTTTGTAGCCGTAGACAGTATAAACAGGTGAATTAAATAAACATGACTCGCCTTTGCGGCCAGCCTCAAGTGGCCAACTGCAGTTTTTGGTACTTTGTTGGCTTAATATTCAGAACCAGAGGTTGTGGCTTGTGTTATACTGTACCATTGTTCTTGCAAATCCATCTCATCAGTTAACAACCTTACAGGGGAAATAAATGGTGCTTGTGATTTCTTCCAGTTCTAAGGAAAAATATATAATTCTTCTATTCACGCTCTGCCCATGCTCATGCTCATGCAGGGGTAGAAGCGGGATTCGATAGGCCCTCCCGCTTCCAAAGCGCACACGCTAACCACATCGCCAAAGAGTGCTAGCTTCCTTGGCGGAGCTGGTTAACAGGCCCTTTTATACCGGGGAGTTTAACCAACAGCTCACTTACCACTCGGGACTCACGGGGACTCACTGGCTTACACCGGCCCACATAACGCTAAATGAGCTTACTCTGCATTGCGCACACTTGCTCCGACAATGATTAGACGTTGACAATTTAATTAGAAACTCTGTCTGAGGTCCCACCACCCCCCACCACCACCCCCACACACATACTATAGATTAACTTTCAATTTCGTTAATTGGCCTTCCAAATGACATTTTATTTCATTTTATTTTGCTGGAGAGGTAATTAGAGGATCGAGGATCAGGGCTGTTTAACAATAACAGGCTGGCGCAATACGCTCCGCCAGACCACCTCTGCAGTGTGTCGACGGTCGAATTAGAAACACTGGGACTGGACAGGCAGGCCGGGCACAGGGAAACGTAGAGGTGGCGGAGGTAGAAAGGAAGAGGGGGGCGGGGGGGTAGCAAGGGAGAGAAATAATCACTGAGAGAGGAATGTGCTATCCACAGGGGCTGCTGCTAATTGCCTCGTTCATGAGTTTGCAGGACGTGTTAGTCGGCTACTGGATCCAGCTCCGGCGCCTCGGGGGTGCTGGCATCTCGGCTCACCAGACGACAGCTCAGTTCGACATGGACTTGTTCTTTTTTTCTTCTTCTCACAGTCATTGCAGCTCGCCTCCCCTAGAGGTCCTTGCGCCCACCCCCCCCCCCCCCCACACACACACACACCTCCCCACCCCCCCATCAGAAGTGGAATAGCTGTGATGGATTGGCATCCTGTGTGTGTCAAACTGCTTTATGGTGCTTTAATGAGGCGATCAGGCGGAGGGAGCCTCCACTGCCACTGCCACAATCAAAACAGGTGAAGTTTCATTATCGCACCGTGCTGTAGTGCCCGTCTTCAGCGGCCGCACTCCCCACATCAACACAGGCACGCACGGACACGCACACTATCACGCGCACGCACACCTACACACACGCGCACGCACACCTACACAGACGCACACACACACCCACGTACAGGCAATTTAAAGGAGAGCTGTAATTGAGATATTTCCATATTCTACAGTAGTTTGCCTTAGGTGATATGTCCATGGACATCCACAAGTCCATGGATTCTTGTGAATGGCATTGTCTCTGATTGGTAGTGAAGTTCATGTCGGTACCGAGGGGGAAGTAAGTAATCCTAAAGCCTTAAGAGAACAGTCTTATGAGAGAAGTTTACACTCAAGCAAACTTTATATGTATGTATATATATATGTATATATATATATATATATATATATGTATATATATATATGTATATAGAAGAAGCAAACTTTATATATATATATATAAAGCTCTATGATGACGTCATCACTGATGAGATCATCACTGAACTTATAGCCTCAGCCAGGAAGGATGACATCACTGATGACATCATCACTGATGACATCACATCATCATTAGGTAATTATGGCAATTACCTAATTAAAAAATCTGGCTCCGTCAGGTCACCGGCACGGGTGACCTTTACACTTCCTCAAGGTTTCAACCCTGATCGCACTTAAAATGGCAAATTCTTGGAACAGACAAACAGAGAAACAAAACAAGTTCAGACAGCAGATGTGCATCGATATCACAATATCAGCATAACATAATCCGGCAAGAAGATGACAAACAACAGCACTGAGCCCTCATCCAGCCCTAATTAACATACTAAGAGAAAGAAAAAGGGGAAAAAACACAGCTAATAGTATTAGAGTAAGATATGTATGTTAGAGCAGCCTATGCAATAGCATGGGATCAGTTACACATTAGCTGTCGGACATAGAACTGCTCTTCTGTGGATCCCCCTCTCTGTGATTTAACTTTGACTTCAGTGGGTAAGTGCTATAGGCTGTGTTATTTTGTGTTATTTGTGTCTGCTTTTTCCTTATTCTAAAAGGAATAGTGTTTTAGGCTAGTTTTGTTCTCTGAGTGAAACTGTGGCTCAGCTGGCTGATAGCTGGTTGATAGCTCTCAGCTGACACCAGCCCAATCACCCACCTGGCGCTGATTAGAGAGGTGTGGCTTAGAGGCTCCATATAAGTTTGGCTGCAGTAAGTTCTTGTCAGTTACACATTAGCTGTCGGACATAGAACTGCTCTTCTGTGGATCCCCCTCTCTGTGATTTAACTTTGACTTCAGTGGGTAAGTGCTATAGGCTGTGTTATTTTGTGTTATTTGTGTCTGCTTTTTCCTACCTCTCTAACCGCTCATACCAGGTCTCATGGAGAGGGTCCCTCTCCAGATCCTGTCCTCTTACCACCGGTGTCCCCCAGGGCTCAGTCCTGGGCCCCTTACTTTTCCTTCTCTATATCAGATCTCTTGCCTATGTGATCTCTTCTCATGGCTTTTCTTATCACTGCTATGCTGATGACACCCAGCTTTTCCTTTCATTCCCCCCCTCTGACACTCAAATCGAGGCTCGCATCTCTGCATGCCTCAAAGACATTGGCGACTGGATGTCTGCCCACCACCTCAAGCTCAACCTTGGTAAGACCGAGCTACTCTTCCTCCCAGGAAAAGACTGCCCTCTTGCAGATATCTCCATCTCCATTGACAACACCACTGTACTTCCCTCCCAAACAGCCAAGAACCTTGGGGTGATCCTTGACAACCAGCTGTCTTGCTCTGCCAACATAGCTGCTACAGCGCGCTCCTGTAGGTTCTCTCTCTACAACATCCGCAAAATCCGTCCCTTTCTCACAAGAGAAGCGACTCAACTCCTGGTCCAGTCTCTTGTCTCCTCCCGTCTGGACTACTGCAACGTGCTTCTGGCCGGCCTACCTGCCACCGACATCCGACCGCTTCAGCTCATTCAGAACGCTGCAGCCCGTCTGATATTCAACCAACCCAAATTCTCTCACGTCACTCCCCTCTTCCAGCAGCTCCACTGGCTTCCCATCTCGGCCCGCATCAAATTCAAGACACTGGTACTGGCCTACAGGGCAGTACAGCAGACAGCTCCCCGGTACCTGCAATCCATGGTCAGGTTCCAAACCTCTCACCGCTCCCTTCGCTCCTCCACCAGTGCAGGTCGCCTCGCCCCTCCTTCGCTACGGGGGCTCAAAAGTCGCTCATCCCGATCTCGACTCTTCTCGTCCCTGGCACCTCAATGGTGGAACGAGCTTCCACCTTCGGTCAGGACTGCTGAATCACTGCCGATCTTTCGGAAAAGACTAAAGACACACCTTTTCAGGCTCCATCTGGGCCCTTCTTGATCTAACTTCGTTCTCTCTCTTTCTTTCTTTAAAAAAAAAAAAAAAAAAAAAAAAAAAAAAACTAACCAACCTTGTACCACTAACCTAAACTTGTACCACTGTTCCTTCAGAAGTTGTAGTTGTCACAGACTGTGCTCCATAGTTGATTGTTCTATTGCTGACAAAAAAAATGTGCTATTGTAAGTCGCTTTGGATAAAAGCGTCTGCCAAATGACGTAATGTAATGTAATGTAATAATGTCTCAAGTTTTGCATCATTGATGTTTCTGTAGATTTCAGATGGCATAGAACAGTACATACAGCCCATGGCTATTCACAAGAATTTGGTTGGAACCAACTTTTGAGGATGGTAAAGGACAAAGAACATGACACAAAGTCACACTCTTTCTTTGTCACTTTATGTTTATTATCAGTATGGTCATTAAATCCTAAAACGACCAATGATAGGGATATAATGAGGATAATGGCATAGAGATGGCAGCAGAAGGCACATGTCTTCCCCGGTGTGTCAGTATGACATGATGCTGAACTGCTGGATACTTTCATTAAACAATGATGTTCATGCACACGCCATTAGCTTGTTTTACTTTGCCACAGACAGAAACCCGCCCAAACATACACGTGCACACGCACGCACGCACGCACGCACACACACGCACACACACACATGCACACATATGTCTTGCTCACACATTCACACACCCACACACACAGGCTACCCGGAAATATGAGCAAAGTCAACCCTGTTGACAAAGAAATACGCCAATTATGCATAAAGGAAGATACAGAGGCAAGCAATTACTCAAACTGTGCCAGCTGCCACAACAGCAATACGGCTGTGCACGCTATATCCCATCAGTCAGGGACTGCCACATGTCTGCCCCCACACATGCCGTAGCCTACTGTGGTGGGAGGACTGGTCGAAAAGACTTACCGACAAAAGAGTCCCATTTTAGAGAGACAAATTGCTACTTATTTCACTTGATGCCAACAAATCCCTCTAGATAGAATGTATAAACTGTAGCCTATTCATAATTTGAATTTGTCAAGTTGCTTCCCATTCCGGACACTGTATGACCAATAATTCATAACCAATAATGTCTAATTAATTCTGTACTGTTTAGATTTGAGTTTCTCATAAATGAATTAGGCAAAAATAATCAGGTTTATCTTAGCTTGTAATTTGTTGTCTTCATGCAAATGCATGATAAAACACATAGTTCTGAAATGCAAAAGTTTTACCCAATTTTGGACATTTCGTTATCCACCTACTGGAAAATGTATGTGTGTTTTGGCACCACACACACACACACACACACACACACACACACACACACACACACACACATACATACACACACACACAGAGCATTGAGTGGACCTCGCTCAATACAGAAAGTCAAACACTGGGAAGTGGATAGGCCCTTTAAGGCTGGGCAATGAGGGTCATGTTTTGGTCATGGTTAAATTAAGAAAAACGGCCAAAATAAAATGTTAACCTTCACTCAGTAGGAAATCTTCTTGACACAAGTTGGTAATTGATGGCAAATGTATCTAACCATCCAACCTCCACACTCTTACTTTGCAATTACCTTTCAATGTCAGACTAGTACCTGTCTCCCGTCGGGTCTCCTTCACCTACCCTTTCACCCTTCTGTGATGGGGGAACATATTCCTCTCACATTTCATGCACGGCACACCCATCTGCATTTTTCGCCTTGTGCTTATTTCATGAAATTATGCGAGGCCGCCGGCTATATCCCCTCAATATCAGAGGAAATAATATACAGCACCATAAGTCAGGACACTGCAGCATTTGGATTCTATGTGAATGGGTTCAGTTAATGGACACAGGGATTGTTGTTGCGATGCTTAAACATGTGGGTTTTTTTCTTCAGTTAGCTTGCTGTGATAATTGATTGTTCAATATTTCAAGGACAATATTTACTCTTTATAAAACAGTAAAATGACAGTCTCATGTGTTACTCAATCTTCCCTGTTGTCCTCCAAGTTTTTGGCAGATTTTCTGTGATGTATGGATTTTGCATAAGCGATGTGCTGGCGTGTTGCCTCAGTGTCTTCTAGCTATTATAGTCTACCCAGCGTTTTGAAATGGTAAAATATGGTTATCAATGGTTCCCTCTAAACTGCCCTTAGTTGTGCATGCGAGCATATCTGTCGGACCTGTGATGGACTGGTGACCTGTCCAGGTCATAGAGAGCCGCAGTAACGAGTCCGGAAATCATCGATGCTAACAGCCCTGGTTCAACACAGTTTTCGCCTATGGGAGTTTTGAATGGGTTTTTGGCGCGATGCTTCTAATACGCTCTCTGGGCAACGCTGGCTTAATCAAACGCGAACCAGATGGTAGTAACATCATCTTCACACATGAAGACCACTTTTATGAGTTTTGAAGCTTTTATGTGCCGTTAAAAGGGCGGCTAGCTAGCAAACGGCTAAATGGGACTACACTGTTGAGTCGATGGGGATATATACGTCAATAACGTCACCACTCAAAGGACGAACACGGAAATTCTCTTTCCCTCACCTGGTTCAGCCCCGTTCAGCCCAGGGTAATCAGTGCACACATCAACAACAGTCCAGGTTGAGTGCTGACGTGACGTGGAAGCCTATGCGACAGTGTGTAGTTCTGGATTAGCTTAGCACGAGCTTTTTACCTCTAGGGCTCGCATTTACGCTTCAAAACTCATGAAAGTGGTCCTCATGTGTGAAGATTATCCCGCTGAACCTTGGTTCGCGTTTGATTAAACTTGCGTTGCCCAGAGACCTTATTTGAAGCATCACGCCAAAAACCCATTCAAAAATCCCATAGACAGAAACAGTGTTGAACCAGGAAGTTCGGGACTTCCGCATTCAGCCTACAAAAATACGTCATACCTGCGGCTCTCTATTTCCTTGCCTTCCGTCCAATGCATGCTGGTACTGTATACACTCCAGTCTCCCTTTGACCCGAATAGGAATATATGTGACAGGGACTGGTGTTAAAGTACGTTTTTTTTTATGGATTATGAAGGTGCAGATTGTAAGCTTTCAAATGATGTCATATATTGAAATCTGAAAATAGTTGAAAAGGATATGCTTAGTTGAATGTTCATATTTCTAAAAGCAACATTGAGAGAAAGTCACTCTGAAGGTTGGTGAACAAACTTGGTTTGCCTTGAACAAACTTAGTTTGCCAACAAGTATTTTAGTGATCGTAAAATGTTTAGTGTGTCTTCAACATCTGGCGTAATCTGAGAAGAAAAGCAGAGAAAAGCTAAAGTGAAAACTTCCCTGCCCCCCACCGTGTCACATAATAGGAAATAGATAGATGGAAATGTCTTCAGTCATTGCAAATTCAGTGGTCAAACAATATATTTTTCATAATAGTATAGTATGCACAGTAAATGAATATTCAGCAGCCTGCGGATGTTGCAGCCAAATACAATGCAGCTATTCATATGGGATGTATACAGAGTATTATTATGGGATGTACACAGAGTATTAATTGCTGCTGCAGGACAAATTTCACATCATTTCAATTCAACTGTGCTTTATTTAATCCCACATGGGGCAATTAAGCCGGCACAATGAGAAATATGCAAACAACTCATGCTGGTGAAGATTTCCTTGAAGACTATATAAGCCAAATCCAAGGCCCCTCTTTCTCCTATCTTAATGTCATCTCGTGTCTTAATTCTCCTTGTGTTGTCTTCTATCTCCGCACAGGCCTCAAATTACAGGTTTTTCTATAATTGCGAAGCCTCGGCGGCGCTCGTCTCTTCTTCTGCAGGAATTGTTTGAGCGACAGCATGGGAATAGGCCGATGAAATGCGTGTCCTGTTCGCAAACAGAAGCAATTTCATGCTGCTTTAACACTCAGGAAATCATTTTAATGCGGGGGCACAAAGCCGCTCCTGAACTGTTTCAGTCAGCTGAAGGCCATTACGAACACAATTAAATCGATAATACGCGCTTTTTGACACGAACCTCGCCGTGGTTCTTCGTGGTAAACATAGGCATAAAGTGAAGCACTCTTGTAGACACAAACAGATCACACGGAATTGAACATCTCCATCTGAGGCGTACGGGATTTGATGGCTTGTAATATTTGAATTGGAGAATTGCTCTCTCTTTTCTGAAGAATATGCCCTTCTCATACCAGGCAAAATAGTATGCCTTGGTGCAGCGCGCAGGATTCAGAATGACACTGTAAAAAACGAAAATACTTTTCCATAATGGTGAAGCCATGGGGTTTGGATGGTGGACCGCTATCAGTGCAATACGGCCGACGACTTCTCTTGCTTCCCAGCCACAGTGACTCTGACACGTACTCTGTCACTCCACAGAATAGCTTTCTAAACAGCACAGCCAGTGGTGATTATGTAAGGTGGGAAGTGGGTTTGAAATGAATCATATCCTTTTCCACCGGCCCTGAATGGAACAAATTCAATTTCCCCCCCCAAAAAGTGCAAGCACTGCCTGTCTAGCACGGGCACCTATGCACTTAAAGTCATCTTAAGCATTTTGATTGCTATTTGTCCATGCTTTAGATTCTAATCCTTCTGCATTGCCGTCTGAAACTGATTGTTGGAGGCAGCAGACGGCATTAAACAGGTCCCTCGGGGACAATGATTTCTGTCAGCACAATGCGTTTGTGTGAGAGAGGTAAAAGTGAGCAAGGAATCTCGGGCAGCCTCTTTGAGATTGAAGACTCTTTGAGGTCAGAGTAAAAGCTGTGCATTCGTTTCCAGATGTCACTGCTTCACACCCCTTCCTAACATACAGCGTGCAAGCAAGCTCTGGCTTATGGACAGCCAATCATTGTCCAGATTGATATTCTACGGGCGATGTCCAATTGGGAAGCAGGACGACCCTCGCGTTCATGTTGAGGGGTACGGTTGGGGGTACGGTGGCGCCGTCGGTAGCGCTGTCGCCTCACAGCTAGAAGGTCCTGAGTTCGATTCTCGCGTGGGACGCTGTGGGCGCTGGAGTTGTGACCCCCCATATCTTCAGTGCCTACTGCCCAGGTGGGCTATCTCGTCGAAAGGGCCTTTCTGTGTGGAGTTTTCATGTTCTCCCCGTAACCCCCAGGGGGTTCCTCCGTACATAACCCCCCACTAAAAACATGCAGAAGATCGTCATCCGACCAGTGACGACAACATCTGAAGTTGGTCCCCGGGCGCTGGAAAGAAAAAGCGACCACTGCTCCTGGCCTGCCCCCTGGAGGAAAGGACAAGCCTGGATGTGGCCGCATGCATGTGTTGTAGTGTTCGTGTGACAATAAAGACGGGCTTCCGTCTGAAATCGTGTTTTGTTTAAATCGTGTTTAAAGCTGGAGTTATGTGCGTAGCTTCGCAAGAATATAGAGCCAGGGCGAGCAATTTTTTCAATCAAGCGACACGTGGCTCAGCCTGTTTGCTGACGCACGGAGCAGGTTAGGACAGCTTCATTTGGAAAAACTGAAATTATCTGGCTCATCCGCATCGCGTCCAGTTAGGAATCTGAGTTAAAGTGATGGGGAACACATCTCCAACAGCAATTATAGCCCTGTTGTAAAAAATCACCTGTTATTCAAGCCGTTGCCAAACGAATTCCGACAATGCTGATTAAGCCGCTTAATCAGCATTGTCGGAATTCGTTAAGCCTATCGCCACCAACTCTCTCTGTATTCCACAGTAGGACTGGAGTTTTTGATCTGTTGTCGCCCGGGGACATTCCCGCACTGCGCACCAGAGCCTTCCATAGAGCTTTGCCTGCTAATTTCCGCTTAGCCTTCTGCTAAATTGAATTGGGAGAAATAATTAAGTTGTGCATTTCTTAGACCTTCTGAATGTATCAAATTCTGAAGTGAAACGGGTCATTTCGCAGGGGTGTCGTTCAACACTATATTTACCCACTCTTGAACAGCCCCGACAGTCCCATATCCCGTGTTGGGAAGTCATTCTTCCTCAGTGTGTTCATGAGCTTTTCAATTGTAATGTGGAAACAACATGGATGCTACAATGTTGCGTTGTATTTTATAGGTCAGAGCGTTTAAACAACATGTTGCTAGCTGTTTCCAATTTTTGCATCCCAACAACGAGCAGAAGAAACGATCACAAACTCATTTCCCCGACAGTGCATTAATGTAGCGCACGCTCCTTCACTGCCATAAGCGCCAGAAGGGGGAGACAAACTACAAAAGTTACGCACTCCAGCTTTAAGCACTAGTTGCACTGCGAAAACAATCAATGAAACTAGATGGCGCTTCTGTCGATATTTCAATATGAATAGGAGAGATTTGTGACAGCGGGAATATCTCATCTATAGGCATGGAGTATTATCCTTTTAGCATTCTCTCCAGTGTTCATTTCCGCTCCCAAATTGAACTCCATTTAAATGGCTTGTTGAGCACACTTCTCATATGGCCATTGCGGTATATTTGGTCTAATGATTCTATTACATTATTGCATTATTATCATTACCATATAAAGTAGTCACGGCTTCACAGGAATACTTTATGCCAGTTCAAATCTGTGTATTGGACAATGTCTGCACATGGCGCTCTGTTATTACTGAGATGAGCCCTCCAACTTAGCTCATTTCCATCCAAATGTCAGCTTTGATTAATCACCTCAGTGAGAGCCTTTCCACCATTCTCAGGCATCTGCCAAGACCCAGCGCCACCCACACACACACGCACACATGTGCACACGCACACACACACACACACACACACACATGTGGGCACGCACACACACACACACACACACACACACACACACCGACAGATCCAGCGGTGAGAAAGTACAGTATGAGCAACAGTAGGCTATATCGGATATTGGAAGAATGTCACCAGAGATTGCAAATTAAATCCTTTCTGCGAAGCTATCAGAGGATCTGGAAGTCTATAATGAATAAGCAGAAGTCATGATGTTTGTGATTGGCATTTCCCTCATGCACCATGTCCCAATAAATGTGTATCAAATTTGTAATAAAAATACACATTGAAAATCAATTCAGTTTTGATCGAGTTAGCTTTTCTGACTCCACTGGTGAAAGTACCAATTGATTGATGACATCTCGACATTGAAATTGTTATTGATACAGTCAATACCGTTTATGAAATTCATTTGGATGCGTATCCATTATTTTATTGAGCAGAATGAACTGCATGCGATAATGCATACGCCACTATTAATAGAAATAAAGAAATGAAAATTTAGAAGTGAATGGTATATCGTTATGAAACTTACATGTAATCTGTCGGACATGTCATTCAAAAATGATTTGGTTTGTAAATAACTTTTAAAAAGGTAATATGTTTATTTTCCCCCACAATTGTTTACTGATAAGGGCACAAATA
This sequence comes from Poromitra crassiceps, assembly GCF_964638095.1. Lineage (NCBI taxonomy): Eukaryota > Metazoa > Chordata > Actinopteri > Beryciformes > Melamphaidae > Poromitra > Poromitra crassiceps. Next base: position 10,649,800 of record NC_139632.1, on the reverse strand, counting down.
TTGTCCTTTCCCCATTATGCAGTAAGATGGTTGATGTCTGCATTACAGTCATTCTGATGGAGCTACAACAGTAATATGATAAAGAAATGTCCCATGAAGTGAGGTTTCCATACCAAATGTCAAGCTGAGAGAGAGGCTGGCATATCTGTATTACCTGATCAGCCTGTGACGTCAGTCAAGCCCAAGCGTGACGTCAGTCACGTCAGTTCATCCTAGTATATATAGCGAGGGTCCTACGTCACCCCCCACTCTGGTGGATCATAGCAGCAGCTGGCATCGTGGCTGTTCATTCCCCCTGAAACATCCTCTGAAGCCGTCATTTCACCCCACCCACCTCCCCAGTCCACCACCAACGAGTCTTGACTCCTGAGGAATCTCTCTTCTAGCCCAAATAGATGCCGCCCTCTCACCTAAAGAGGAGCGCCATCTTACAAGGGAGTCATACGCCAAAGTACTTGCCATGCATGCCATTTGCTAAATAAAGTCTCTTGTTAAACCTTACCGACCGGTCTCTCATGATTGAAGTAAATCTGGGCTTAAAAGAACAGTCTACAAATCTGTGCAGTGTGCTGTTACAGCTCAAGCCAAATATCATCCACTTGTCCAAAGCCGGTGTTTGTATTTGCCAAAACAGCAGCCATGCATGTCTGTGGAATTAGAGGTTATTGAAGGGAAATTCCACTGAGCGTCACAGTAGATCAGTATAATGAATGTTTTTTTAATGTCTAAATGAGATCCATTTGATCACACTGTTATCAGTTCTAAATTAGACAATGTACTCTCAACCCCCCTGAAAGCTCCCACCCTCACCTCTCCCTCTCCCTCTCTCTCTCTCTCTTTTGAAAGTAATGCATTGAAACATCAAAACAAAACGTGCCAATCGTGACGACACGGAATAACGACAGTGTTAGCCTATAGAATCCCAGGTCATCCTAAATGAAGTGGCAATATTGTCGCCGACGCTCGACAGATGGTATGCATAATAGAGTCGAGGCTGATTGAGAAAATCTCCTGGCAAAGTTCCTCGATTGTTCCCATTTTAATTACTGTAGATCTTAGCCACACACAGCCTTATGTTGATGTTCATTCTCCACTATGTAATAATAACCACTGAGTGATAAAGTAATTGAAATAGATGGAGTATACGCAGGATTGAAACATGAATGCAAATGCGCAGTTAACATCGGCACGGTGAAAAGGCAAACACTGGCAATTAGTCAAGGCACCGCATAATGTTTAAGTGGAGGGGGGGCAGAGCTCGATCCACAATGCAATTGGAGGGCTGTATATGTATGTATGTATATATATATATATATAAAACAAAAACAATTCTTCCTTTACCTTTATCGCTTATGATGAAAGAGTGCAGAACACCATCACTTTGAGTTAGCGGGTCATTTATAATGTTCTGGTATAGGGCCATCGTCCATAGAGGACTGAATATATGTGAAACTAATTCACAACTCTTTGACCTGAGATGTCCTGTGTGGGTGTGCTAGCGTGCATACAGTAAGTGTGTGGGCAGATAATGGTACTTGGTATATAAAACGGCAAAATCATTTTTCATTGTTTGAGATGGAAACTTTTTAGTCCACTACATTCATCTGATGGCTGTACTTACTAGTTGGATGCTCTACTGCAGTGGTTCTCAAATGGGGGTCCGTGGCACTTTGCCAGGGGGTCCGTGAAAAGTTTTCAGGAAAATAAAAATAAAAACTTTTTTTCTTTTTTGCAAAAGCTTCATAGTTCAACGAAAATATTGTATGCTTTAAATCTAAAATTGTTCATGGATTACATTCTAATCTAACAAACCTATCAATTCAAAAGTCAAGCACGTTACCGTGGAAACAATTAAGCTTAGCCCAAAATCACAAATCAGAATGAGGGGGTCCCCGGTATATTTTCTATCTTGTAAGGGGTCCTTGGCTGAAAAACATTTGAGAACCTCTACTGTATCTAAACACATGGTGGCCAACTAATTCCACACAATCAAATAGAAAAGTAATCATCTAAACGAGCCGTTTGGACTTCCATAACATTGTAGCATCACAAAGGTTATTATAAGGTTATTATAATTTTTCTAACAAATAGACAAAAAGTGCATTTTTTCCTTTTCTCTTTTCAAAGTGGTTTAGCGGTTGTCACTGAATCATAAATTGCACATCATGGTAGGTGATATCATCATGCTGTGATTAAAGCTTAACGCTTTAAAAGAGCGCACCGGAAAGTTCTAATTACTGTCAAACAGCCCTGACCTCAACTTGTTGCTTGTGACTAGCTTGTCCTTTCTGATGGTGTTGAAATTAATAGACGGCTTAAAAAGAGCTTAAACATAATACGTTCCCAGTGCTAATAGCAGTTCGCCAAAAGTCTTTACCTCCGTCAAAACACAATGGTAGCGTAGCAGAATTCAATAAAAAAAGAGAAATGTATAAATCTCATGTCCCCTCACTGACATTATTTGCTTGTTTCCCTCTAGAGATATTCTGCTGTTGAATGCTGATGTGTGGCTCTCTGAATGTACTGAAAGAGTGTGTGCACTGTGTCAACAATAGCTCTGAATAAGATAAGAGCTGGACTTATTAGATGGAAGAATCCAAGCACTAAGAGAAGGTCTGTTGATGCTATGCCACAGCTTGTTCTTCTCCCAGTCCTCTCTGCGCAGGAAGTCTCCAAATCATCCCAAAATCGTGAAATCTCGCAGGCCCAGATCAATCAAGCCCTCCAAATTGCCCCAAATGTTTGATCCGTCCCCATGCTAGCTCGCTTTACTCACTCCGTTCCAGCTCAGTGGAAAGTAAATGTTTAAAAGGCCTCGCATCTTCCCAATTTATGATCTGGGCATGTCGCTAAACCTCTCAATTAAGCACTAATTAAGACTCCTCTGCAGAGGCAGAGGCAGGACGGAGAAGTAGGTCAGTCAAAATGCATCATCGCCTGGCCAAACACCACGCGTCCACCACTGCCTCATGATTCTGGCTCTTTTAAGCCCAAGAACCAGCTGGCTCTGGGAAATAATAGCTTGATGGTTCGTATCACATGACTATCGCACGCCAAGAACAAAGTGATCCGAGTACAGTACATGAATCGCATTCATCTTTGTCCACTGTACTGAATCTTGATGTCACACTCCTGAATTTAACGTTCAACATTCAAATTCAAAGTCCTATGGTGTAACATTATCTTTATTCCAAAATGAATACTACTCCACCCATTAATTCCACCCATTAATCCTGTCGCTTCCATCCAAAAGATGTTATTTGTTTGATATGTTTAGAGAAGCAATTGGATAACAGATAGCAGTGCTGCAGCCAATATGCAAACTGATAAGCTAACATGAAGCTGAAACTATGCCTTTAGAATACCTGAATTGGAATAAAGTGTTTTATACAGTAAAAAAAAAAAACAGTAAAAACGGTTTTTGTTTTGTGCTGTAAAGCAATCTCCCGTTGTGCCATAAAGCAATGGAGCAGATTTCCAGCCAAATTCCACCTGGTGACACAATGTAAAACGCACTGTGCAGGCTGCCCTCTCTGCGATGGTCTCATTTGTTTATGGCAATGATGGAGAACTTAATGTCTCAAAATGAATGTGGTAATGACTTATTGATGTTAAAATGCTACATGTAGCACAGATTTTTTCACATTAATTGTATTTATAAGTAGGGGAGAGTGGGGTAAGTTGCCTACTTGCCTCACAGTGACTTTATTTCTGAAACTAAAACGTCTTCAAGCCAAAAGCCGCCCTCGAGGTTTGCCGCCATTTAGAATTTGGTCCAAAACTAGCTTTTTCTGCTGCTCCTCCTACAAATAATGTCTGGACTGTTCCGATCAAAACCTCTTACACAGTTTTTCGAAAGTCCCATATAACTGACTTCCAGGTGGGTGGAGCCATATTTCACAACAAAGTCCCACTATAAACCATCAATCTGGGTTGTTTACCTTTCCCTGTTAGGTGTAGCGGTGCCTGGCAGAGATCTGCACTCTACTGAGTGCACTTTTCTAATTGTTCCTGTTATATGAGGAAATGTACACGACACACAGCACACTTGTGTATGTGACAACATGCCCCGTCATGGGTGACAACTTCCCCTGACATAATACTGTATAAGCTGTCACAAGTTGTCAAGTGCTATTTCATCACTAATCACTTGTCTTCCAGTAAATTATTCAAAATGTAAAAAATGCAAAAAAAAGATTTACGGTAAATGGGGAAGACCATTCTAGCTATATATTATTGTATCTCAGGAACTGAGAAATACACCAATGAGTACAAAGTGTGACAACATGCCCTGCTCTCCCTTACTTGAGGATTTTTCCGCATTCTTGTCTCGTCACAACTCCAAACAGAATAGATGAATATTTTCAACATCTAACTCCTACAAACCAAGCAAAGGCAAACTCTATACAGCTCAGACAGCAATGTGTTGTTTTGCTTCTACAGTGATAGCCAAGCCCCCCCCCCCCCCCCATTATGCTGTCGCAGTCACTTCCTCCTGAAGTCTTGTAAAGTAGAAGTGAATGAGAATACGGTAACACAAAGTCATCTCGTCTCTCAATCAGCTGCTTGCCTGCGCCGTCTCTTGTGCCTTTTGACAGCTGAAAAGAGAACAAAATTTGAATTTTCCCCTGAGCAACAGTGCGGCAAGGATCCACTGTTGCAAGCACTGCCTGCTGTACGAGAGTGGGCTTTCTGCAATGCTACATCTGTATACTATCAATGTATCGAGAAGGAAAAAGCATCAATAATCACCCTTTTCTTTTTCTTTTTCTTTTTGTAAGACTCCTTTTTGTATCCCTTGTTAGAACAGACCCCAGGAGAGAGAGAGGGCCGCTGCATAGCGGGACACATCACTATCTGAAACTGCACATTTCAGATCATAGGACAGACACGGCGAGCACCTTGCCGCAGCCTGCACACACCCCCTATGCATGGCTTGGGATAACGGTGTCTTAAGTGAAATGCCAAAATGGTACCTGAAAGATACATGGGAGTTCACGGTGAAGTAGTGGCCTCTTTTCTTTCCGGGTAGAATGTATATATCATGCTGTGATATGTGTTGTGACCCTCATAAATCATTCGCACAGCATTATTCTCGTTGGAGTCTGTTTGTTAGGGGGTGATTCTATTTCTCTCTCTCTCTCTTTTGTACACACATAGGCTATACCCAAACCCACCCACACATACACACACACACACACACACACACACACACACACACACACACACACACACACACACACACACACACACACACACACACCACAACACCTACACACCTAGAGCTTGAATTCAATAGCCGTAAACTGAATTGGAAGTTGCATGCTTGTAATGTCCATAATACTCTATAGTTCATGATGTGATGGTCATGTGCATTAGATTCCAGAGCGTGCTAGAACCTTATGGGGTCATATGCAGAAATGAAGATTGAAAATATGTTTAACATAATAATAATCTAACATAATGTTCTGTCATCCCTCATCATCATTGCATATAGTGTTTATCACCAATAGATGTAAAACCGCATCGCTGTTCTGTAATTTTCTGGTCGAGCCTTATGAGTTTCATATAAATTCTCTATCCGGGCTGCGTGCCAAGTATGCATATATACTGTATATTCAACTCTCCCTATATATTTCTGTAATTGCCTGCTCCTGCTTTAATGAAAGGCCTTAAAATGACCAGATGTTCAAGACTAACTGCACATTTTGTACATGGTAGCAGCACAGCTCAAACTGCTGATCAGCTAATAAACTCAATGCGACATATTACAGCATGCTTAACAACATGTATGTTTTTAGCGAGACTAAAGTCTGTTGTGTAGAACCAGATGTAGGCTATTTGTAGCAGGGGAGAGACAAGTTCAAGTTAAGTTCCCTGTGAATTCTAGAGAGACTGCCATGATGTAGGCTATATGCATTCAATGATCTTCTCTCATAGCACAAGCAAGTAACACTTCTTTTAAACATTACACTCCTGTCCTTGTACAAACCAATCCTAAAAGTTATTGCCAGGAAATCTATATATAGTATTATCATCATTGCCAAATGTTAACAACATACTGTACAATTTATTAAATTGGTGAAACCTGATTAAGTACAGATACCCTTTGTACAAGATTTTGCATGATTAGCTCCGTCCTGAAACAATTTCTAAGCAAGGGATCAACAGTATATAAATCTACAGGAGTGCTGTAAGAAGGGATTGTATTATCCTGATAAGAAAGAGTGTTTTTAGTTAATCCACATTTTCAATTAGAGCATGCTGAGCTAGCATGAGTGGAACTCAATTCCAACACATTAGAGATCTGAAAACACACATTAGAGACCTGAAGACACACATTAGAGACCTGAAAACACGTTAAAGACCTAAAAACACACATTAGAGACCTGAAAACACACATTAGAGACCTGAAGACACACATTAGACACCTGAAAACACACGTTAGACACCTGAAAACACGTTAAAGATCTGAAAACACACATTAGAGACCTGAAAACATGTTAAAGACCACGTTAGACACCTGAAAACACGTTAAAGACCTGAAAACACACATTAGAGACCTGAAGACACACGTTAGAGACCTGAAAACACACATTAAAAACCTGAAGACACACATTAGAGACCTGAAAACACACGTTAGAGACCTGAAGACACACATTAGAGACCTGAAAACACACGTTGAAGACCTTAAAAACACACATTAGGGACCTGAAGACACACATTAGAGACCTGAAAACACACATTAGAGACCTGAAAACACACGTTAAAGACCTAAAAACACATGTTAGAGACCTGAAAACACACATTAAAGACCTGAAGACACACGTTAGAGACCTGAAGACACACATTAGAGACCTGAAAACACATGTTAAAGACCTAAAAACACATGTTAAAGACCTGAAAACACACATTAAAGACCTGAAGACACATGCTTCCTTTAAATTTCACTTCAAGAAGTGGCTATATAGTCAGCTCTAGGGGTGTCACGATACACTCAGTTCACGATACGATACGTATCACGATACTGGGTTCACGATAACGATACGATACGATACGATTTTAACACATTGAGTGCCAGTCATGTTTTCAATCCTGTAGGTAAGTTGTGCCAGGGGTGTTTTTGACGATTCTGGCTCATTTTACAACAGCCGAGGATTATTTTCTGTTAAGAATTCATGAACACCAATCATCTAAAAATAACTAATAGAATGTGTGCTTTCTCTGTCTAAAAGAGTTAGTTTGCAGAGTTAGTAGTTATGTAGATATTAGCCGTTGAGTACAGCATGGTTTCAGCGTCTGGAAATTTATTCAGAGATAAATGGCTTTTTGTGAAACAGTCACTTTAACCATTCATTTTTGGCATCAGTAAGACCGTCAGACATTCTAAACAATAGTTTTGAACAGTAATTTCCTCCATAACAACAGGAAACACCCCTCTCATTCAAACTCCTCCCTCCGTGTGTCTTCTCCTCCTTCCTCCTGGCTTTACAGCGGGCGTGTCAGAAGCGCGTTGCTGCTGCCTGCCTGCCTGTCTGCGTGCCTGCCTGCCTGCTTGCCTGCGTGCGGACGCTCCTTGTGCGAGTCAAGATGGGCCGGGGAATGCGTGGGCGATGGGCAGATGTTGATTCTGGCCTTTCTGAGGTGTTTCAAAGTGTGTTTCACCTATAATCTATTTTGCAAATCGCTCTCCGCTCTCTGTGTGCTGCTGCCTGCGCGCGGCCGCTCTCGGCCAAGACAAGTCTGAAATGGATTACTGTAAAATTGCCTCGCCATTTCCTTGAATGGCTTGCTCCCGCGGCAGTTTTTTCTTTGATTTCGGTCGTCTGGGGGAGCACTGTCAACACTTAGTGGGTCGGTAAAATAGATTATACACATTCTCTTGCTCCAATAGTGATCTCGAAGATGTAAAAGTTGTTGATTGATGTCCCACCGTCAAAAAAAAATAATCTTTATGTAAGACGAGTTAGCCCGTCCTTGGCACTCAAGCGCTGGATTATGTAAGACGAGTTAGGTCGTCTATGGCACTTAATGTGTTAACAATATTTTTTTAAACTTGAATAATGACAATATATGACTGGAAAAGTAGTATTTTATTTGAAATGCACAAATACAAAACATGCTGTTGTGGGAAATTGTTATTACAATAACAACTAGAAAAAACATGAGATTGGAGATAAGGCTTATCTTGAAATAGAATGAGTTACACCGTCACTTAGATTTACTTTGAACTAAAAGGTTTCTCAGCAGTATAAATTCTCATTATGCATCTTCAGTTTTTCTTCAAACTCAAACAACAAGACTTTTCTTAATCTATTTTTTATGCATCTTCAGTTTTTCCTTTCAAGTAAACAGTTTTGCCAGAAACTCAATTGAATGGTTTCTCTCCTGTATAACTTCTCATGTGTCTCTTCAGAGACTTGTTCAACTGAACTACTTTCCACACATTGAACTTCAACAAACAAAGACGTTTCTTAGTCTATTTTTTGAAAAAAAAAAAAAAAAAAAAAAAAAAAAAAAAAAATTGCGATATGAGATTTCATCTCAACGATACATATCGTGACGTTTTACTATCGCGAAATTTCGTGGGACGATATATTGTGACACCCCTAGTCAGCTCTGTACAGTACTAGTGTAAATTCCATCTCGCTGTCATGTCTTCTGCTCTTCTCTGCCTGTCTGTGTTATGTGTGCTGTGTTTGCCATGTGGTCTGAGAGATAGATTGCTATTATTTTAGTTGGGTTGAACTTTTTGGTTGCTTGTTGTTGTCTGGTTGAGCCTCGCAATGCGGTATTCTTTGTGTTATATTTATCAACATCTTTGTAATAATTTACTCTTGCGGTATGTTATGATACTGTATTCAATATTCATACTGCATGTTATAGTTTTTTTTTTTTTTTATAGCTTTATCATTTTAGGGTGACCTGTTAACACCAGTCTAGGGACAGCAGATGTAAAAAAGAAAAGAAAAAAGCCTTTTGGCTAATCCTGGCTCATTTACTTTTCTGTTTATTAATGTGCATCGTGCCTGTTAAATAAACCTGAGGATGAAAAAAGAGCGAGAAAAACATTCACATTAGGATGCAGGTAAGAAGGGCAGAGACAAGGAAAAATAGCCTCACGCCACATCCTCTGATCCAGATGAATTGTCACAGCTGGGAAAAGACAGTGGCTTAGCTGAGAGTCCTGTTTACGCTCCCCAGGTGGTATTATACACCCCAGGTGGTGTGTGTGTGTGTGTGTGTGTGTGTGCATGCATGTGTATGTGTGTGTGAGAGAGAGCAAGCAAGGCTGTGCATCTTGTGTGTGCTTGTGTAGGTGTTCTGGGGTGTGTGTGTGTACGAAGAGAGAGAGAGAGAGATAAAAAGCGTGTGTGTGTGTGTGTGTGTGTCTGTGTACCACGCACCTCTTACTGGACGAGGTGGCGTGGGGGGTAGGAAGCTCATGAAACACTGCCTAGGGACACTGGCCCCAGCAGCAGGTACAGTGCCATTTGTACAGTAGTTAGTAGCAGGTGTCAGCAGTGATAGAGCCACAGTGGGCTCTGATTGGCTGACATGTACTAACCTAGCCATTATGGAGGGGGGGAGGCTCCAGGCGCACTGCTCTGCTGTCTGTGGTTCTTCTGCACCCCACTTCCCAGAGAGGAGCTGTCCATGAAACGGTGCACTGTGACTTTGTCTTTTTCCTCCATGCACTTTCTCTTTGTCTGTGTTCAGCCATGGCAGCTATGCACTGTTGGTTTCAGGGGTTCCACCTTGACCTTTGACCTTGCTATTTTTAGTAGCTTCATGCTTTTGTTGATACTGACCATATAGGCCGTGTAAAAATAGGGACGTAGCCAGCGTAAAGTCACCCATTGTTTTGTCGACTCCCAAATTGAAGGCTCGAGTTTGCCATTTTGACCGTCGCCATCTTGGTTATTTGAGGTCAGAAGCAGCTAGCACGAGACCAGGGGTTTCCCACCCTGCCCCCTGCAGGCGACAATCACGCCCCGAAATCATGCTTTATTGTCTATTTTACTCTGAATGGGACCATAATTTACAAAATGAACGTCATGGTGTATTGAGATTGTCAATAAATCAAGTGAGAAGTAGGGTCATTTCCATTGACTTGCATACAATCTGAATTCTTTATTTTTGCAGCCAATGGAGTCACCCTCTGCAGGCCATTAAAAATAATGCAGGTTTAAGGCACTTCTGTATTGGCTTCATTTTTTTCAGAACCGGAGGTTGCCCATTGATATTGAGATCTGTATTAGTTAATGCTGATCATTAACAGAGGCTGGGTTTAGTCTAGTCAAATGCTGCAGTGTAAACACATCAGCGGGTTCACATGGAACCATTCATTTCAGGCAAAAACAATCCTGGTGCATATTCTTGTATGATTGGTGATTTTTGTCTTTTCTTTTTAAGATAACTTTGTACAGCAAAGTGAAGCCTCAAGCTGTAATGCTTGAGGCTCATGCTTTTTGCCATTTGCACAATTCGCAGGAACTTATTGCATAGGATAAAAACAGAAACAGACACATAGAAAGTAAGACACAAAATAAACCATCTTCAATCTTCTTTGCGATTATCGGATCTTTCTACAGCCATTATACTGTGCTATCAAAATTAATTTGAGGATGATACATGGAGGTCAATATTCTACTCGTAGCAGCTTGAAGTAATCAAAATAATATTCCAACTAATCTGCTTTGTGTCGGGGTCTTCAATCACCCTGTTGGAGGTTATTTTGTGATGATGCACATATGATCACTTACGGTGAAAGAGTGTAGCAAAACAAACAGACATTAATTGATTTGAAAGCGTCAGGCATTATTAGTCTGAAGGATGAGCGGTGTTGGTGATTTTTCTTCACCTGGAGTGTTGCTTATACGGCGTACCAGGCACAATCCACACAGATGTAATGGGAACGGCCAGATCTACTCAAAGCACTGAAAGAAAAAGCAGAAGAAGACAATAGATCAAAAGGCTCCAATATTTTGTCTTTTCTTATATTTTTCTTCTCTATTTTGCTTTAGTGCAAGTTTATTTTGTTTGCTCTAACGGAGCTTTCACACTACACGCGGCAATGTGCATATTGTGCGCGAGGTAGCTAGCGCAAGCTGGAATCTCAGAATATTATGTTTTACCTTTCCAGATGCAATAGCGGCGTCACCAGCAGTTTATTATACAATCCCAACAGCCTGTGGGTTTGTTCTCTGTAAATAGTCCATTTTAAATGGCGCACTGTAGATTTACTAATGACATGAATAAGTTAATGCTTTAGGTCTTAACTCCATTCAAAGCGGCTGAAATAATTAAATAATGACACTGTAAATAACGCAATATAATTTTTCTAACCAGTATCCCCATTGGATATTATCTGCCATGCCTGTGACTATTTGGCCAGGCCCAGGTTTCAATGTGATTTTAATGTGGTGTTATAACTCCTTGGTGTACAAAATGTCCGCCTTCTGTAAATGTCAGAATGTAATTTGACGTGTCTCATATAGGTCAGCATATTTGGGGGCTAAAGTTCAGTATAGTTTAATTTTGGGCACAATTAACCTGACAAAAAAGGATCAAGGTGGCCAATTTCAGCTGTGCAGTTGAGCTGCGCAATGCCGTGACAGCGCATTTGGTGTGAAAGCCCGCTAAACCTTCTGGAATAGAGTGGTTGATTATTATAATAAATAGTCTAAGGACTTCCCATAGAGCACAGACACCTCTTTATTGTTTTGTAAAGAAAAAAAGTGCGGGGGTTAGCAAGTTGACATAAAAAGCTTGGCGAAAATAGTGTGAGCAGCCAAAAGGTGGGCAATTTATTTCCAGTCCAGTCGAGATGGAGCAGCAACACAGCAGTGGAAGATGAATGCCAACTTGCAACTGTGGGTCAACGATATAAACAAGTCAGCAGTGCGACCTAGACAAAGTGAAATGAACTTGGAAAAACCCAACTCAATAACAATATAATTAGAGAAAGATAGCCGTATGTAAATAGACAACGGACACACATATACTTCCTAATTGAAAACAGTAGAACTTAGGTCATTTCCCTGCCTTTTTTCTACATTATTACTGAACTTCCAGGAAAGATGAAAAATTCCAGTGGTAAAGGATCTGGTCATTGTTTCCAGCAGGGAAAAAAATGTCCTCCCCAACTGAGCACAGAGTAGGTCCGAGCCCTGAGAGAGAGATTGGATCTAAATTGTTCCAATCTTGGCGTTAGATAACAGCAGTGGCACCCTCCTCCGCTGCTATCTGCTGCCGGGCTCCACCCCCCCTCCGCTGCTCTGCTGCCCGGGCCGGCTCCACACAATCAGCCATGCCCGTAATGAGAGGGCTGTGAGGTTCACTCTTCATAGTTTAGTCTTCCACAATGCTGCTCCTTGGCACGCCTTGCTCCACCAGAACAGTCGCCGCCCCTCCAGAGCCTCCTAATCAGCCGCGGGTGTTGTTGAGGTTAATCTGTATTGTTTTGTGGCGATGATCCCTCTATGTGCTGATAGCTGCCTCCTAACATGCAGCAAACATCCCCATGACACGTCTTGTTTACGTAGCCCTGTAGGGGCACTTGTGCCCGTGTCACGGACACTGAGATAACCTCACACTCCAATGAGGACTTTAATTGCTTGCCCCCTGTGGTGACGGGGTCAGAAGGAGGAGGGAGGAGAGAGCTGTGCAGTCGCTCTCATGAGGCGAACTCTCTCTGAAAGCACACTGCTATCACCGTGCCAACATGCACACTGCTCACCGTGCAATAGACATGTAACGGTATGAAAATTTCACATCGCGATTATCGTGATCACAATTATCACGGTTATCGTATTATCGCGGTATTAGTAAAAAATTGCTGAACATTTTCAAAAAGTACTGAGAGACTCAGTGAAATCATTTTACAACGTTTTATATTGAAAACTCAGAGCCAAAAAGGATTGATACACTCACTGAAATAATTTCTCCAAGGCTACACGTCTGCATCTTGGATACTGTTGCCAGCTTTGGTTGATGATGGACAGTATTAACCATGTTTTTCAAAGCACTGTAATCATGGTAATCACGGTACCACGGTTTTAATGATAAGGAAAATTTTAAACGGTACGGTTATCGTAAGGAATTGTATCACGTTATCATTAAAACCGGTTATTGTTACATCCCTACCGTGCAACATGCAACACTGCTATCACCGCGCAACATGCACCACTGCTATCACCGTGCAACATGCAACACTGCTATCACCGCGCAACATGCACCACTGCTATCACCGTGCAACATGCACACTGCTATCACCGTGCAACATGCACACTGCTATCACCGTGCAACATGTAACACTGCTATCACCGTGCAACATGCACACTGCTCACCGTGCAACATGCACAATGCTACTGCTTCTATCACCGTGCAACATGCACACACTATCACCGTGCAACATGCACACTGCTATCACCGTGCAACATGCAACACTGCTATCACCGTGCAACATGCACAATGCTACTGCTTCTATCACCATGCAACATGCAACACTGCTATCACCGTGCAACATGCAACACTGCTATCACCATGCTACATGCACACTGCTCAACATGCAACACTGCTCACCGTGCAACATGCACACTGCTATCACTGTGCAACATGCAACACTGCTTTCACCATGCAACACTGCTATCACCGTGCAACATGCACACTGCTATCACCGTGCAACATGCAACACTGCTCACCGTGCAACATGCACACTGCTATCACCGTGCAACACGCACACTGCTCACCGTGCAACATGCACACTGCTATCACCGTGCAACATGCAACACTGCTATCACCGTGCAACACTGCTATCACCGCGCAGCATGCACACTGCTATCACAGTGCAACATGCAACACTACTATCACCGTGCAACATGCACACTGCTATCACCGTGCAACACTGCTATCACCATGCAACACTGCTATCACCGTGCAACATGCACACTATCACCGTGCAAAACATGCAACACTGCTATCACCATGCAACACTGCTATCACCGTGCAACATGCACACTGCTATCACCGTGCAACATGCACACTGCTTCTATCACTGTGCAACATGCACACTGCTTCTGTCACCGTGCAACATGCACATTGCTATCACCGTGCAACATTCACAATGCTATCACAGTGCAACATGCACACTGCTATCACAGTGCAACATGCACACTGCTATCACCGTGCAACATGCACACTACTATCACCGTGCAACATGCACACTATCACCGTGCAAAACATGCAACACTGCTATCACCATGCAACACTGCTATCACCGCGCAACATGCACACTGCTTCTATCACTGTGCAACATGCACACTGCTTCTGTCACCGTGCAACATGCACATTGCTATCACCGTGCAACATTCACACTGCTATCACAGTGCAACATGCACACTGCTATCACCGTGCAACATGCACACTGCTATCACCATGCAACATGCACACTGCTATCACCGCGCAACATGCAACAAATAGAACTGATAAATTCCTTAAAGTCGCCCTCCAGTCAGGTTTGTCATTTTTAAGATATCGCATGCGTAGCTGTGTGTTTCCCTGCTCTGCTAATTAGCCTAAGTGTTCGCCAGTCGCCACTGCATTTTGTTGACAAAATTTAACCTTATTTTAGGCTCAAAGTCTTAAAATATGACTCATGCTGATGTTGCGTGCCCGGGGACGGAACACTTGCGAATGTGAACACCAACCGTACCGAACCACATAGACAACCAGGGTCAAATTTGGTCATTTTAGGGGCAAGACCATTTGGCCTCAGGCATCGCAATTTATTTTAGGGCACAAGGCCACATACCAGGACACAAAGGCCGTTGCTCTATTGACATCATGAATTGTTCTCGGGCACGGAATAGAAAGGAACAAAAGCAATCGTAGTCCGAGTGAGAAAGCACCCTAAAAAAGAGGAGTAGTGGTGAAGTCACCTTGTTTTTAGGGAGCAGGTCATGCAGTGAGTGATGCGTGTGGCACTGATCTCTGACCAGCTGTGGCCGTCGAATATGATTTGCAAATTTTAATCTAGTTGGTGCACCAGCTAACCACGATATTCCAATAATGACAATAAAATGAATGGAGTTAATAAACTTGCGAGGCAGCTGGATTCGCGCGAGAACGAGATCACGATCACGCTGCAAATTCATCTTGCCACGCTCCAATCTAAGGGAAGTTAGCCCCGTGATCGTGATAGACAGATGCTTCATCCAATCACCTGACAAGTATTTTTTTAAGTGCCTCCCCCTCATTATTCTCAGGGGCCAGTTCTTCTATTTTTTCCATACTAACCACTGTTGCTGCTGCTGGAAACCTAAAACACATCACTTCCTTCCCCACAGGAAAGAGCGGACACAGGTGTTTAGAACAGCAAATCTAAATGCTTGAATGAACTGTGTATATCTTTCCATGACTATTTTTATATCAATTGATGAGATAGAGAAACAAATTGGACATTTATTTACACAAAATGTTCAGGATTATTACTTTAAAGTGCCTCCCTATATTGGAATCAATCGTCCATATATTACACTCCCTTTGCCGATCGAGAAGCTCAGCTTTCGTAAGAAGGAAGGAAAGTGATTCACTTTACCATTAAGTGGAAATCTAAATTATTCATATCTTTGTAATTGGAATAAAATTGGAGTATACGCAGCATTCACATTTAATCAGACATGGCGGAAAACATTTCAGAGAATAATAGTTAAAACAAGAATAAACTCAGACGCATTTGTAATGCATGTTCTCCAGTGCAAGTTCACCCTGATCTCATTTGTTTGATGTCATTAGCATACTATGTTCCACCTCCCCATGCAAATAGAATGCATTAATCATAGGGAGCATTTTGCATAAAGGTGCCCACCAAGTGCGCACTGTTGCCTCATATGGGTAACATGGAATATGAGATGTGCCCAGATCTCACCAAGTGCACACTGTTGCCTCATATGGGTAACATGGAATATGAGATGTGGCCAGATCTCATCAAGTGCACACTGTTGCCTCTGATGGTTAACATGGAATATGAGATGTGTCCAGATCTCAGCGGAACTCTTGGTCTACAAAAGCCTATTTTAATCAAGTTCAATTAATCAAGTGTCATATAAGGCATTTAGGCATCCACGACTCCCTAAGGAAGCATTTTATGCAGATCAAAACAACAGTGTTGTGACAAAGACATTCTGCTCCAATTTGATGTACCCATTAAAATAAAGCCAAGTCAAATTTCATTACATGTCATTATTAGCAATAATTATCTGATGAAAGAAGATCATAACTACACTGCCTGTGATGATATAATTACTAATTAAGGCCATTGCTTTTTAAGTGAATAGCATGCGTCCTATGGGACTCGTCAAGGATGGCAAGGGGAGGAGAGGAGCTTTGTCCTTGAGTCTCTTTAGTCACAATTAACACATTGCCTTAGATTACATCACTTCATCTGGTTTCTTTGCTCTGCTGTTACATACGAGTCTGGCACAATTTCAACAGAAACGACATGTGTTACCTGAACATAAGATGTTTCTTTAGTAGCCTGTCCAGTGCTGTGTGCCATGCATGTGTCTGGAGTTAAGAGGTTTCTTTAGTAGCCTGTCCAGTGCTGTGTGCCATGTGTGTGTCTGGAGTTAAGGGTCACCTACTCCTCAATTAGAACCTAATTATCGAGTGACATCTCTGAAGTATGAAGATACTCGACCGATTCATGTTGGAATCATCTTGTGTTTGCTCGAGACACTTTGTCAGAAGTAACTTATTTTGCTCAGATGAGTTGAGAGGAACTTGCTACAGTACATTAATAGCTCTGTCTGCCTCAGCTGTCTGATGTCATGAAATGGGTTGTTAGCTACATGTATGACACAGTGCTGTGTAAACTGAATGCCACCTAACTTTAGGTGGTATTGATATTTAGCCATTGATCTGGGTCACATGGCTTTCAGCTGGATAGTTTAGCTAAGATAGCTGACAGGTTCCTCCTAGCTAGAATCTGTGAGAAAAATAAGTAATTTGATTTTGTTCCTTCCATCTCTTCCAAATGATTTGCCGATTCCATCAGGAATAAACCTAACCCTTGTGGAAAGTTGTGCAGGCTCCAGAGTAGCACAGTTTTCAAGTTAGCTGTCAAAAAGAGGGACATGACTGATGTGTTTTTGTTTACACTTCGGGAATATCCCGTAGGCTATTCCATATCCCCTATTCAAGTATGAAAGGGGCATTAAATGATGAGTTCACCCAAAAATGAAAATTCAGTCATTATCTCCTCACCCCCATGCTGGCGGAAGGTTGGATGATGTTTTTTTCAGTCCACAAAACATTTGTGGAGTTTTCCAGGGAAACGGAGCTTAGCTCGCAGCTACAGTGAGGATTTCAGCTAAAAACAGGGTGTAAATAATGTCTTTTCAAGTCAGCTTGCCTTCTCAGGGGATCATGTCTATGTTCCCCGGGTTCTATGTTCCCCGGGTTCTATATTCCCCGTTTTTCACTAAGAGGGTTCTATGTTCCCCAGGTTCTATGTTCCCCGCTTTTCACTAAGAGGGTTCTATGTTCCCCGCTTTTCACTAAGAGGGTTCTATGTTCCCCTCTATGTTCCCCGCTATGTTCCCGGGTCCGATGTTTCCCCCGAAATGCCTTCGGTGACGATCGGCTTATACCCAAATCACTGAACTAGCCTAATATAAACTATACACGTTTTAATGAGTGCAACACAAATTAGCCGATCCGCGCATCCGTGGAGCTGGAGACGTTTGCGCACGGTACAGAGCGGTCCACTGCAGCTTAATCGACAGCCTTCTAAACCAGATCTCCAGCAGCTTCACTGATCACAATCCTGCCGCTGATGTGTGTGTGTGTGACTGTGTGCGCGCAGTTTATTTATTTATTTCAAATCAATCCCTGAGTCATTTGATTTCATCCTGGCGCCCGGGCTTAGCTCATTATGTCTCATTTGATGATTATTATTGTTATTTTGAGATGGTATTGTCATAGGACGCAGGCGAATTAAGTGGTAGCCTAATTGGCTTTTTTTCCACGATGGGGGGGGGGGGGGGGGGGGGGGTTGTCATGCGGGCGGGTCAGAGGGCCCAGGTGTGAGAGGCAGGGTTCGCTACTGACTGTATGTGGTTTTCAGAGGGCATTGTGAACTGCTGTGAGCTCATCCTCCCGTAGCCTACTTCATTATTTGACTATAAAACAAGAAAACCAACACCATTTTATGACTTGAAACATTTATTTGTGAGGAGAGTAGCCTACATTTCTAACGTTCAGAAAATAGCTGTCTGGTGAGCGTCAGAGTTTTGGAGCGGACGCGCGGAGCAGACGGGGAGAGGAGGGAGGAGAGCGTCTGCTGTCCGCGGTTCGAGACTGATCACTTTTGGTTACTGTGTGGATGCGTCCCTGAGACATGTAAGTTGAAGTATTTAAGTTAATTTGTGTTGCACTCATTAAAACGTGTATAGTTTATATTAGGCTAGTTCATTTAGTGATTTGGGTATAAGCCGATCGTCACCGAAGGCATTTCGGGGGAAACATCGGACCCGGGAACATAGCGGGGAACATAGAACCCTCTTAGTGAAAAGCGGGGAACATAGAACCCTCTTAGTGAAAAGCGGGGAACATAGAACCCTCTTAGTGAAAAGCGGGGAACATAGAGCCCTTTTTCTGAAAGCGGGGAACATAGAGCCCTTTTTCTGAAAAACGGGGAACATAGAACCTGGGGAACAAAGAACCCTTTTGCTGAAAAACGGGGAATATAGAACCCGGGGAATATAGAACCCGGGGAACATAGGGATGACCCCCTTCTCAGGGCTTCTGGAGACTTGGATTATATGCCAGACGAGCAGGATGGAGGAATTATTTTTATTTTATTTCTTTACAATTGAAAGTTGGTTTGAATTTTCATTTTAATAATCTCTGAATTTTATCAACCTGTTTTTATCTAATTAATATTGCATCAACAATTTACGTAAAAATAGTACGAATATATTTACAAAATCATGAACCATTAAAGCATTAAAACATCCAACCAATACCAAAATAAGATACTCTTAAGACCCGAAACACCCCACGACCCCAGTTAACATCACTGATGACGCGTCCCAGCACATGCAGTAGTATGTATATTTGAACCTAAACCTGGCTCCCCCTGGCCAGTGACACTTGGGAATAGACTAGGTGACAACCAAGTATAGTTTGGTGACAAGCTGGAGAGACAGTTGACGGTCGGAGAGACGGCATCCGGTACGGGATGGGTTTAGCACCCCAGCCTGGCTCTCTTGTGAGGGAGAAATCCACAAACGCTACGGATCAGCCTCCTGAAAATCTGCGTAAACATCGGCGCGGCCTGTGGTCCTTCAGGCTAGAGCGAGGTGCTCGGCGCAGGTGAATGACGTGCAGCGAGCGCACAGGCCTCCTTGAGGCATCCTCCCTGCCCATGGTACGGCATGGTAGGATTGCCTTTTTCCGCGGGAGGTTCTGGTGAGACGAAGGAGGTGCCCGGCCTGGAATCACCCCACAGGGCCTTAGACCTCCATGCACCGAAGGTCTCTCAATACTGCGGTGTAGCACTAAACTCTATTGCAGCGGATTGGGCGTGATCAACTCTTCCGCGGGCAACGTTGCAGACAGAGTAGGAAGGCTGATCCGTGAGCGGCTGCTTCGGGGTCGTAATCGCCCTCGGCTGGGTCTACTGGGCGAGGGTGTATGATGTTGACAGACCCGAAACACCCCACGACCCCAGTTAACATCACTGCATGCTGCAGTAGTATGTATATTTGAACCTCTTCCAAACATTCACAATAAATCTCATGTTACAGCTTATCAGAGAAGAGATCCAACACAAATGCATAGTGAAGAGGTCATATACTGCATCACAATGCAAAATCCTGGAAAGTGAGTTGTGAAAGCCAGAAATCTCAGCATTTGGTGACATAATCGCTGAGTTATTGGTATTGATCAACCCATTGCAGATATATTAAGGTAATTTTGTGCTATGGGAAGGTAAAAATCTTACTTATTGCCCCTTAAATCGTGATATGGATGGCAGTTATTGTTACATTAAATTGCAAAGTGGATGTGATTATCCTGAGCCAATTAGTTTAACAATTCCATCGCTCATAAAATGTAGACATAGGAGGCTGTTCTGAAATCCTCCACTGCTGGGGGCCCTTTAAAACCTCCAGTAGTTTGGTGGGACTCTGGCCGTGTGTGTGTGCGTGCGTGTGTGTGTGTGTGTGTGTGTGTGTGTGTGTCTGTGCGCGCGTGTGCGTGTTCTGTGGTATCGGTCAGCTTCGGCCCGATGCACAAATGTGTGTGTCTGTGTGTTGTGTTGTGTGGTATCGGTCGGCTTCTGCCTGGCCCAATGTCATGAATGTGTGTTGTATTCGTGCCACAAAACGTGAGGCAAGATTATGACTCACAGATGTGCCCGGCCCGCCTGTTCGCATATGCAATTTTATTATAGGATGGATGAAGAGATTGTTCACGATCTATAATGTAATCCATAATTATCACCTTTTATAATGTTAAAATGTCACGCTTAAAGTCAAGGTGAACATGATCTTGAGTCATGAAGCAGATTTAATGAAGCCGGTACTACAGGGACCGGATGCTCCCGGTCATGCGTTGACATTAGTGAAGCAGACATCAGACACTGGAATAGAGGTTCTGGAAGAGAGCCTCCATTTACCAAATAACACTAAAACACAATAGAAGGAGCTGAGCCACCTAGCCAGTCCAGAATGTGTGTTGAAAGCATTCATTGAACCACTTTTGCCTCAACCATTCTCCAATCACATCTATTCCCCAGCAGCATTTTAACTCACCACATTCCTGTTTGCAGGGATCCACTGCTTTTTCAATTGCAATGCTTAAAGAGTGGGGCTCTGTGTTTGTCACTCTGTACTCTTCTTAAAGCGAGCAGTGCTTTTGTCAAATCTCTTGTTCTTAAAGAGACAAAAGGGACCCACATCAGCCACTCTGAGAAATTAGAAGTCACAGCATACAGTAGCTGAAATAGCTGCCACTTTTTATTATTGGCAGTATAATTTCAAAATCGATGCGTGGACTCGCTGAAAAGCGGTCTTTTTGGCCGCTCGGAAGCACTTTCTTGACCTGTGTCATTTAGCTCGGAAATGAGAACAGGTTGTTCCATGTCAACAGATAGGGAGTTCTTCCCTGAGGGTCTGAGTTGCCAGGCATATATGAGCAGAGCACAACGTAATGATGCCTGAAAGCATTCTGCCCATTAAAACTCACTCTACTTTTTTCTCCTTCCCCACATTTCATACAGATTGCCACCTGGGAAAATCACACTCTTGTGAGGAAGTGATTTAAGCGGCAGCGAGGGGAATGCAGTGGCTTTTACTGAGTTGCCTCTTACCACCTGAGTGGTTGGAAGGAGCTGTAGTAAATGAGAAAAACTCAACTTCTCAACGCACTGGAGAAACTCAATAAATCTAAGAAAACCGTGCGGATCTGATTTGCCGTCCCAGTGCTTCGGTGTGCACCGTGATGTACAGTAAGCAGTCCAATGGAAACAGCCATCACCATGCTCCCTGAAATAGACAGGATTTATAGCCATGCACAGACTGTTTTGGCTCGCTCCATCCTAATTCAATTTAAGAAAAATAATAAAACAATATAAAATACAATAAGGAGTCTATTCACAGTCAATTAGATATACAAAATATTCATACGAAATCCTAATCTTAGTCGGAATATTCCGGAAAATAAAAAAGTGCTTTGACCCCTGGGGGGACCTGTACCTACAGCAGACTACAGTTACTAAGGAAGAAGACTTATAGGGCTTTGCTGGCCTGATAGGAAACATTCAGCCCAACCTATTAACTTATCAGGTAATCAAAAGCACCTAAAGTTTAGTCTTACATGGTCGGACCCAACGTCTTACGTTCCCCCGACAGGAAGCCTGCGGCGAAATCTGATTGGCTGGGCTGTTATGGAAGTCCGTGGTTGGTCAATTCATATGCCTGTCACGCTTCTTGTTTTTTTTTTGTCTTGGGGGGCGGGCGTTAACCACTTTTCAAGAGTTGTGTTCCAGACGTAGATGTATCATATCTACGGCTCGCTACTTCCAGACTACCCAAAGTCTCACACCTGCATCACTGCCTTTGTAATAATCGAGTGGGTTCAAGAGCATATTCATGGGCACAGTCATGCATCTTCACTCCAGCGTGAAGTTATGACGATAGCAAAATATCGGTGCAGTATGACGGGAGCACCGTTGTTTGTGCTGTGAATGTTTACATCCTGATCTACTTGTTTGCAGGCCTGAAATGAGGTCAGGGATACTGTTTACCTGCAGAAATAGTTTCAATAATAGTGTCTGAGGAGCAACCTCAGACCCTTCCGTGTCATGATATGTGTCTCTGTTTGGGGTGTGTAATCTATGTGTATTGATGTGTTATGTGTGAAGACGCATTCCTAAATTCTCATTGGAAATGTATTCGACACGTAGCTCCTCCTCATTGATTGTGCTCTCAGTACCAATGGGCAGACTTGTTAGTCTTGTTGTCTGCCATGATTTCCGTACCTTCCCTGTTTATCAAAGCACTCCTGTTCTTTCTGTTTGACTTAGCGGACTCATCCTTAAGGATGTGGGCTATTGATCTGTTGTCTGATCTTTCATGCAGTCCACTCAATTCCAGACTGATAGACTCCTGTTGTATTCCCAGAGACCGGACAGACCCAGTCGAGGGAATGTGAGGTGTTTCTTTGAGAACGATGCCCGAGGCCGTAAGGGTTAGATGAACTCCCTTTGTTCCAGACACTAATTATTGACCTCCACAGCAGATCACCTTCATCTTATCCACACCCGTCTTTCAAGTCCTTTTGCTTCCTCAAGCATTTTGCTTGATCTCTTTTGGACCACAAACAAGCAGCTCTATTGGAGACTGTTGGAGCGTTTATATAATTTTCTTCGGACAAGTGACATGTAGGGAGTTTGCACATTCTTTTTTCTTCATGTAGCTCCCATAGGATTGCAGCTGGAGTGTGTGTAAAGGCCTTACTGTACGTTCACACCAAGGCGAAAGGAACGCTTGTGCGAATTATTCGCTCGAGTTGAGAAATGAACCGGGGCAAAATCTCATCTACTTGCACATTTGCATTGACTTTGTATATAATCTCGTTGCGCGAATTTGTGAAAAATTGCCCCGGTGGTGAACGCACAGATATAGTGTAAATTGTTCAAGTGGTATGAGAAGGGCTCTTGGCTGCTTTGACATAGCCTACTAATGTAAAGATCCAGTGTAGTGATTTAGATTCAGCCAGCGAAAGCTTGCTGTTGATTTTCTAACACAAGGCGTGTCATCCCCCCCCCCCCCCCCCAGGTGTTGATTTTTCATGTCAGTTGTGCGAACTGCTGTAGAGGCCCTATGCTCAGCCGACTCATAGTTGGATTATTAGATTCAACATAGCTAAAACGTCTTAGGGTGTGGCTAGGTAAGTAGCATTGTTTTGCATACAAGTTGCATAGTTCATCGTGGGTGAAAGCAGTGGGTGCTAAAAGGGAAATTAAAAAAGAAAGAACTAAACGGTTCCTCATGTGTGGTCTCTTAAAGGGATAGTTCGGTTTGTTTGAAGTCGGGTCTTATCAGCTAGTTCGATACACTAACTTAATTAGGTACAGTGTTCTGGAGGCTGGGCGCATTGTGTAACGAGACCCGACACTCAGAGCAGCAGCCAAACCAGCTTACAGCTTACAGCTCTCTGTAAGTACGTGGGGTCAACAACTAAAACGTAATTTAGCCACCTAAAACAACGCCCACCTAAACAAATCGATATCTGTGTACATGCACGCTCTATTTTGACAATTTTCAGCGCTTTACTTTTCCGCCAAACAGCAGTTTCATTCGGCACTGCTTTTTCTCCCAACCGTACAACTACCGTATTCCTCCGCTAATTAAACGAAGGCTCGCTGAGCTCCACTCAGCCACTAACCTCGCGTCACCAGGCTCTTCCCGAGAGGAGCGCCACAACACACTGAATCCCACTCGATTTGGAGGCGGAACACGCCAGGATTGGCCAAAGCCCAATCCAGTCCCCAGAATTGTCAAATAAAATCATCGATATGATACTATGACCCGCCTCTCAACCTGTCATCTTAGACAAACTATGTTTTCAGTCTGAAACGGATTCATATGCACGTGACGAACGGGTTCAGTTCGACTTTAACACTTGATTTTGATTAATTAATTAGGCTACAGAAAAAAATAAAGGTAAAAGAATTAACGCATTTTAATCACACTTTACTTTTGCATTCCAGAGACCATGGAACATTTCTCAGTGGACGAATTCCAGGCATACCGATCATAACGATGCACAATGTGCATTGGAGGTCGTCGGACCACAAAGCCCCACATGTATGTGGGAAGTGCACTGTAGGCTAATGACAAACATGGAAGAAGCAGATGAGAACGTGTTGCTTGGCCCGGTGGATGGGAAGTTTAGATAAAAAAACCCTGATGGATGGATAAGAGCACGGTTGTGTGCAAATTGTGCAACAAAGAATTTGCATATCACCGGAGCACTTGAAAGCCTCCGGTATCACCTCAATGCTAAACATGTTGCAGCTAGCGTGGAAGCCAGAGCTAACGTTAACTTAGCCACTGATCATGCCGATGTCCGAGTACGAGCAAGCAGAGTCGCGAAACCACACTCGACCAGATGACGGGGTTCAGAGCCAAGATAAGTTAGTCCACTCTGACAAGTAGGCTAAATACAGCAATATGTATTGTCTATTCATTGATTCACTCATACATAGGCCTATACCAAAATCCATTTGAATTGAAAAATGTTGCTTCTTGTGTCAAATATTGCTATGCGATTAATTTAGATGAATTACAAAGCCTCTAATTAATTTGATATTTCTTCCCACCTGTCCCACCTGTGAGAAAGCCCCACGGACATAGACAGTAGTTACGCTGCCCTCTGCTGGTTAGGAATTGCATGAGTCAGGGTGTCGACCACATGGTAATTGGTGAGCTACCAAGGAGCTAGCTGTGGCTAGGGACATCTTTGCTCTTGCTGATTCTGCTGATTTACCATGCGTGAATGCCAGAAAGTGAGTAATGGGCGATACATCTTGTTTCATCATGTATCTAAACGCTATATGTAATACCACCGTCCACCACTTGTTGTTGTTGTTGCTGCTGCTGCTGCGGCTGCTGCTGTTGCTGTTGTGTTGGTGTGTGTGTTTCTCAATCAAGGTATAATTTTACTATCTAGTGACTAGATAGACTCGATTCTAGTCTATTGTCTAGTAGTTTAAGGGTGAAATTTACCTCATGGAACCACAGGGGTTTGAACAAAATCACAAAGGTAAAACAAGTGATGAGCAGGATAAAATGTTTGCAATGTAAAATTGTTTTTCTGCAAGAAACTCATTTGCTATGTGGAGATACAGTATCTCAAAGATAAGAAGCTGGCAAGGTTTGTCAGCCTCCGATATCGCTCATGCTCGAGGGGTTATAATACTTATTCATAAATCAGTTCCTCCGCAGATCCAAAATATAGTGAAGGACCCTGCTGGCAGATGTATTATTGTTCAGGGTACTCTCGTGTCTGAGAGGTCCAAATGAAGATGACCCGAAGTTTTATAACAATCTGTTTCTGACAGTTTTCTAATCTCCCCATACACTAGTACATTATGGCTGGTGACTTTAATTGCACTTTGGATCCGGTGAGAGACAGATCACCAGGCCTAGATAATACCCATCTCAAATCTAGGGAAATAATACACCTTTATTAA
This sequence comes from Poromitra crassiceps, assembly GCF_964638095.1. Lineage (NCBI taxonomy): Eukaryota > Metazoa > Chordata > Actinopteri > Beryciformes > Melamphaidae > Poromitra > Poromitra crassiceps. Next base: position 10,624,032 of record NC_139632.1, on the reverse strand, counting down.
AGAACTGAACTTACTGGATATGGGAGACACCTTAAAGGGATAAGTTCACCCCAAAATGAAAATGCAATCATTATCTACTCACCTCCATGCTGATGAAAGGACGGGTGAAGTTTCTTTTACAACACATTTGTAGTTTCACAGCAAAGCACTGTTGCAGAATTCTCATAAAAACAATTGAACTGGATTGGGACCAACTTTCAAACATAAAAAAATGCCTCCATATACTGCTCCCCTGGCGTAATCCAAGTCTCCAGAAGCCCCCCACCACACAGACACATATAGGTCACATATATATGACTGTATATAGTTCAACCACATTCAAGTTTGGCCTGTTCAAATGTTGTTTTTTCCCCGCATTGGACATTTCAACAGATTGCATATGACTTTTCCTGGAGGATTGGATTCAAACTGACAGCTGCTGGATGAAAACATCCTTGGTAGGTTAGTTCATTATTTGTGATGACATAAGCTTGCCATGATGCTGGCTAGCTACAGTATATGGACCGTTTCCAAAAGTAGCGTTGTTTGTTGCTGCTAACCAGTATAAAGGATGATTGCACACTTGTAGTTTTCGTTTGTGGCTTGATTATGTGTGGCTTGATCGTGACTGTGTAGGCTGTATGGGCATTTAACATCAGTAAACTGCATTCATCGGCCAGGTTTGAGCAAATGATGGCACTGTCCATGGTGCTGTAATGCTGTGTTGGTGTGTGTGTGTGTGTGTGTGGTGGGGGGGGGCTTCAGCCGATTTGCTGTGACAGGGGCACAGCCAGGCCGCTGTCTATCGGCGGTGGTGCTGAACCGTTCACTAATCGATGCACGTAGAGCGCCGCGCGCTGTCCTCGGTGCTGAAACATTTGTACACGACTGGTGGCAACCCGTTTTTTCTTTTTGGTTCTGCAGAACACGCTTGCCTGAAAAAGCGACTTCATCGTCTGCTTTTTTAGACATTATAAGTGAATTTCAAGATGACTTCATCACAAGGGCTCATTGAGAATGCTGCACAACCTCTGTGCTGAGGGACCCTGTGTGGAATAGGCATCTGATTAACAACAGCAGATATAGTACAGTGTTATTGATCTCATGTAATCATCATCCAGAGAGAAGGGGTGTGAACGACGGATATCAAAAGAGAGGGGGGAGAGAGACCACCTCGAAAACATGAAAAGAGGCCGTAATCTTTCATGACTTTAGGGTAGAATTTAACTTTCAGTTTACAAAAATACTAGCTGATGTGATGCATTATGTGGCTATAACAGGACAGAATTAAAAATACTAGCTGATGTGATGCATTATGTGGCTATAACAGGACAGAATTAAAAATACTAGCTGATGTGATGCATTATGTGGCTATAACAGGACAGAGTTAGTGGACTGGAGAAACTGGGGGGAGGGGGTCACTATTAATGTAGCCGTCTCATTAACGTCAGTACTTCAGGGAGGGGGGGGGGGGGAGGGAGAGGGAATTACCTGAATCTGCTGTGCAGCTGCATCCATATACCCTCAAAATATATGGACGTAGCCACCGTCACCATTGTTTTTTTTTTCGAGGTTGGTATTTTCACCACCGCCATCTTGGTTCTTTGGAGCCAGAAGTGACATGAATTTGGACGAGAAGAGCCACAGCGCGCAAGTCTTGGTGCGGACGTCCGCTCTACAGCAGAAACCCCAAAATCTCAACGGTCTGTCCCAGAGTCAGTCACATATAGACTGGGCTGTTGATTCTTCTGAACGTGTAACAATTTGTGTCACTTAATTTCAGTCTCACACTGTTCACCAACACCCACCACACTGCATTTTGTAGAGAGGCTATACCTGTATATATATATATATACCTGCTATACCTGTGGGAATAAGAGGTGAACCAATTAAAAAAAAAGAAAAAATGACATTTTAATGAACTTCATGTTTATTGGTGTTTTGGATCCAGGCTGATAAACTACTAGACATTCATTAACACTGCTACCCCCCCCCCCCCCTCTCCCCGGTTACAGTAGGTCCCTATTTTGAGGTCTCAAGTTTGGCCAGTATGCCTAAGTAGTGTTTGTGAGTCCCTCAGGCTGTGGCAGGCAGATGCATATTTTGCTGCCAGAGGAGCTTTTGTCCCTTCACCCAGAACTTAACAGAGTTAACATTAGGAAGTTAGCAAGTTTGGTCTATTTTCAATTTGGTATTTTTGGTATTTTCTTGGCTATTTCCCCATAGTGGAAGTCTCTTAATGAAGAGACCCCCACCCCTCCCCACAAGCCATACAAGAGAAAACAGCACCTAGCAGGGCCTGGGCTAGCGATGCTTCCATGCTCACACACAGCTTGCATGCTGCCCTGCTCAAATCAACTGGCTATTAGCCGTGAGCTGTTGACTATGAGCTCGGCTGTGTCAGAGGGCTTCTCAAAGATGCACATTTATTTAACTAAGAAAATTAGTTCAGCAAGATATCAAGTGTGAGGGTCACTTTTCTCTGGGTTTGTCATAAAGCATTGCTAATAAATCCAAGCATTTTTGATGCCGATCACCAAAGTCATAATTCTGAAAATTGGCCGGCTTGTAGGACAGAGCAAGTGACTAATCCTTACTTATATTTACTGCATATTGTAAATTGGCAAGGAGGGTGTCCAGTAAAGTTGTATTTCACACCTAGTTTGTAATCACTCCATTTTAGCTGAAAGGATAATGATATCGTTTTATTGTTTAGATGTGATACTCTGACGCTTCTTTGGCTTGAGAGGTAATCGGAGCGCCGGGTGAAACCGGAATCCACGCTTTGCTTGATAGCTTTATTGCCCTCCTAAAAACACTTTGCTCGTCCTTCTCGACCCAACCCAAATGCTTAATGGCTCGTTGCTATTCTTATTGATGTTGGCTTTTCCCACCCCCATCTGCGTGGCTTTGGATCGGTCCACGCACCACGGCTCACGTTCTCCGGCTCGATTGCTTTTCCCCCCTCATCTCGATTGCTTTTTTCCCCCCTCCGTGCCACATGTTTAGATTCATTTTGTATCCTGGAATTCAGCGCCCCTGTTGCAGTTTAGAATTTGTCTGCCACTTTTCCACATTTGAGTTTTATGCACTAATGCTACATCACAAATTGCCTCTCGAAGGACAATAAAGTTTTGTGAGTCTCGAGTATCTCCCACACACACTATTACATTTTGGGCAGAGAGCGTGAGTTATTAGAACGTGGAATTCTCCACGGTAATTTGATGAGCACGCAATTGCTCTAAATGGCCTCTCCAGAATGTCACACGAGGAGAATGAGATTACAAGCAATGTGTGCATTAGTCTCCCGCCATGACAACTCGTTTGCATAATTAGTTGTTGCTACCTCATTAATGGAAGTATAGAGGGGCTAGTTGCTTCGACACTTAAATGTATGAGCCTCCACAATCAAGGTCAGTTCAGAAATTAGTTTAATCTGTTACTGCCTGAGACATGACAGATACCAGGACGTCAGGTAATTGCTTCTTTAGAAAAATGGAAGTGTTCTGTGAAGTTAGTCATCCGCAAGGATGAATATTATAAATTGCACAGAGGAACAAATTAACTGGGTTGATCTATTGTATCTCAGGAAGGGAGACTTTCTGCCTGAATACTGCACTGTGTATTAGCCATGGTCTATCTGATGTGAGTCCTTGAGTGATCTGAGCGTCTGATTTAGTCATCCGACGCCTCGTCGTGATGAATAAGGGGTCATCCCTATGTTCCCCGGGTCCTATGTTCCCCGCTTTTCCCAAATAGGGTCCTATGTTCCCCGCTATGTTCCCTGGGAGAGGTTAGGTTTTGGGTTAGGGTCTGGGGGAGGTTAGGTTTAGGCGTGGGGGGTGGGAGAGGTTAGGTTTTGGGTTAGGGTCTGGGGGAGGTTAGGTTTAGGGTTAGTGAAAAACGGGGAATATAGAACCCGGGGAACATAGAACCCGGGGAACATAGACATGATCCCATGAATAATGTGGATATTGCCCAAAAATGCCCAACGTGAAGAAAAAAAAACTGGTTTAAAAATACCTGTTGTACGTCAAACGATTGAATGTCAAAGAAAGCTTCTATTTTTTTCCTCAAGGACAGCATGCCAGAGAAGCTTCCCTTCAAAACCGCATCAGAATGTGCCCTTTGTTTGTACCGTCTGTAGCGGATTCATTCATTTTCAAAAGGCCATCACTGGCTCTTCTGAGGATTCTTTAGATGATGAATTCATCAGATCTCAAAGTGTAAATGGGTCCGGGATGACCATTTCAATCAAAGTGGTTAGTTGACGCAACACAACTGTTTTCAGCTCTTCTAACAGAGCTGGTAGCCAGTGATGAGTTTCACAGGAGAGCGAGGACGTGCGTTAGTGGCAGACCTCCATTGAGACAAAGTTGGCATGGTTTATTCATCGGCATTGCACTCGCCACGGCCAGCTTTGTCTAACGAAACAAAAGCTAAAGTTTGCCTGTTGTAGACGACGTAGGCCTTGTGTGGCATACTTAGAACGCCAACAGGTACAGCACAAGGTTGTTCAGGCCGCCCACCTTTCTTCTCAAGGGGAATTCGTAATAATGCAGACAGGACGATCTGAACAGAAGGAAAGATTCAGCAATGACGCTCACACATATCAGGCAATTCTCCGACTTGAGATGATATGGTAATGGAGCAGGAAGCAATTCTCAAAGCAGTGATTATAGTGAAGTGCTCCACGGTTGTGCTCATTTTTCGGGAGTCACACAGCACTTACGGTAGTTGGAGGGAAAATATTTGCGGTCCCGTCGCTCCTGCGAGGTGCCCAAGTGTGAGACTCTAGCCTCGGAGGCTTGCATCGTGACTAACGCATAGCATTTTGGGGGAAGTGAAATAGAAAATGAAAAATAAACAAGTCTGCCACCTTTGCGTAACCCAAACGCTGCGGTGGTTTGAACTTACTCCTCGTGCGTTGCAAATTGTTTTGCAACAGTAAAACAATCTTTTTCACACACAGACCATCCTGAAGCCTATATATTACTCTGTGTTGATGTGATGTTTCACACACAGACACCATCCGGAAGCCTATATGTGTTGATGTTTTGCACGCACGCACGCGTGCACGCAAACACACACACACGCACGCACGCACGCATGCACGCACGCACACACGCGCACACACACACACACACACACACACACACACACACACACACACACACACACACAGACTATCACGAAGCCTATATTACTCTGTGTTGATGTGATGTTTCACACACAGACACCATCCGGAAGCCTATACGTGTTGATGTTTCGCACGCACGCACGCACGCACGCGCGCACACACACACACACACACACACACAGTCACACACACACACACACACACACACACACACACACACACACACACACACACACACACACACACACACACACACACACACACACAGACTATCACAAAGCCTATATTACTCTGTGTTGATGTGATGTTTCCTACCCAAGCTCACAGAAATACATGAAATGACCACAACCTCTTAACACCGCTCTTCTTCTTCTTCTGTGGTGTTTTATGGCAGTTGGCATCCTTTATGTTGCATTACCGCCTCCTTCTGGATTTATCCATCCACTGTCTCCCTACAAATTCTCGTGTCTCAAATCTCTTAACACCGCTCTGTTTGTTTCTCTGTTTAAATTGTTGTCCCACTGATGATGTCACAATATCTATGACATCATCAGTGATGTCACTCTGGCCCTCGATGATGCGAAGTTGAGCAATTGTGCATGCCAATTAGGGCAGGCGAGGAGGCCACACAGCAGCCGAGCTGCGGGTGAGGCCGAAGTTGAGCAATTGTGCGCTGAGTGACGTCACTCGAGCGCTCCATCATGTGATCAGTGATGGTCACTTAGCAGCTAGTCTCCTAAATGCGCGTGGTCAACCATTGACTCAAACCTGCCGAAAGTCTCCTAAGTGGGCGTGCCCGTGGAAAACCATGGGCAAAACCCACGTGTCAAAATGACAGGAAGTGAGTTGAAGTTGGTTTGTCCTGCTTGAAATCATCGTCTTTGGCCGTTATACTAAACCAAGTAACCAGGAAGAGCCAGTGTCTGTGCTGGAGGAACATGGCAGGTGAATTTAACACCTTCCGAGGCGCCACGTTATGCCATGTTAATAAGAGGTCGTGGTCATTTCACCTCTTCTTGTGTGAGATCATGTTGGATTGCCTGCGTCTCGATGAGCAGGATGCAGGTTCTGCTGCATTTCCCTTCTTCCCTAAATGAACGTTGATGTTTATCGAAGATCTTTGGGCTCCGGCTGAAAAGCCATTATAAAAACTTCCAACATAACTCAGCAATATGTGGAGGTCTGGTAAGCATGGCCCGGATCAATACAAGCAAATCAATTCATGTCACTCTCTGCATTAGCCGGCGGTAAATGCAAAGCATCCTTTGAAACGGAGGGCAGAGACGCCTTCAGGGAGAACAAGAAAAGCCAGTGTAGTCGGGGGGCGGTGCTCTTCTCGTCTAGGTTTGCGTAGCGGTCAAAGGAGACTTCCGAATCACACCTGGTGCCGTTGTGGGACCTGCCACGGAGAGAAGTGGGAGGTTAAGCTTCTGGGCTGGAGCTGCCTCCCACAGTGCATGCCACGGCAGTCAAATACAGGCAGTGTTACTGTATCTCCACCTGACCCCACGTCTGGCTTGGAGAGCAGTGGAGGTGTCTGCAGCAGTTGGGAATGTGCCAAAACACCCGGAGCTCTTCTTCAGAGCTCCGGGTGTTTGCTCAGTGGCTAATTTGGTGATTGCTCTTCTGAACAGGGGGTGATATCATTGGCAAAGTGGTAGCATTCCATTTAAAATACACTCGCCCTCTTTCTCTCGTCTTGCCTTGACAAAACATAATTACCTTATTGTTAGTGTAAGTGCATGAAGCAGCTGAGATCGACAGATCGTCCGCATGATGTGATTCCTGTGTTGCTGTTGGGGAGTTGGATTTGAACAATATAGGTGTATAGACCCACAACAGCTGTGAGCTTGATAGCTAATAGGCTAAGTGATCTACAGTATTTTGGCATTGTGTGTGTGTGTGTGTGTGTGTGTGTGTGTGTGTGTGTGTGTGTGTGTGTGTGTGTGTGTGTGCGCGCACGCGTGTGCGCGCATAGTTGACAGGGATATAATAGAAACTGAAACTCTGCCTATGGTAGGAATCTCTCCAGAGCGGAAGGGAAATAAATCGATCAATCAATCAATAAATCAATCAATAAATAAATAAAAAGTATTTCTAAGCAGACTGAATCAGACACCTTCAGTGCCTTTTCTTCTGTCGCCATGTTGTGCTTGTGATGTCACTCCTCCCCTCTTCTCATGAGAATCATCTTCCTTCCCTCTGCTGTAACACAGGGAGAGACGCGACCGTGAGCAGCCAGCGACGGAGCCGAGGAGGCTGCGTTCGGTAACAGTAGTGCTCCTCAACATGAGTGTGGTGAGTGGAGTTTTGCAGCATCATAATTGGCAAGAGCTTTACTGCGGAGACGCTGCCAGCACCATTGCTCAGGGATTAAGGGGGGGAGGTAATGCATGCATTCACAAGACATATCAAGAGAAAAGGGGAAAAGCATCTAATGAGCGTATCTATCTACGGAGAGAGAAGCGCACCTTCATTTTTTCCCCCCCGACCCTTGTTTGACAGATTAAAGGAACACTTTGATTAATTGGTCTCTCTAATGAACAGCGCCGGCCGGACCGTTGGGACCGCCGGTCCTCTCTTTGCAGACCAGAATTAATGAAACCCCAGCGGGTTTTCGTTCAGCTGGAGTGTGCCACGTATCTGTGCCCACGGATAGCGTGAGGCCCAATGCTTAGCTGACTTCAATATTTGCCCGAAACCGAGGAGGGTAAAGGTTGATTAGTTAGCCCTCGTAATGCAGCAAAGCGCGCCTTAATGATCTTATCTGGCACTAATGAAACTTCAGCGGTTTCATTACATCTTGAAACATTGGGCGATAAAATGCGATAGTGGAATTGGGCAATATTAGCTTCTTCTTGTGATAACCTAGAGCATTAGATCTAGCTATCAAACATCTATTTACCCAAGTCCCTACCTATAATTAGGATTTAAATCACTGGACATTGATTTTGACATAAGCTCAGCCATACTGCAGTTCATAAGTAATCCCTTTAACCTCCAGGCTCGAGTACTTTCACCTCTAGAAAATCAGAGAGAGAGAGAGAGAGGCAGACAGAGTGTGAGAGAGAGAGAGAGAGAGAGAGAGAGAGGTTAGGGGTTATTCACGAGTTTCCTGGTGAGACCGTGGGCGCTTCCATGACACCCTCCCTCCCTGTTTCCAGCTGCCGGTTGCCTGTTTCCGCCAAGGACCGTTCATAGTGAAAGAGACTGCAAATAATCATCATAATTGTTGTGACTTTGTACCTACCTATGTTGCCCCCCAGCACAATAATTTCACACGTGCATAATTGTACAACGGAGTGACAATATCTTGAATCTTGAAAGAGAGAGACCGCTAAAGCTACGTTCAATGACCAAATAATAAGAGTTCCGGGTTGGACGTTTAGCCTTCAAAACAAAAGCGGCAGCAATGCAACCACAAACTATTTTTAGCCATTTCGGCTAAAATAAGCCCATACAGTACGAGTGAATTGACATTAACCTCGTTTTTGTAAAATATCGCCGCTATGCAACCACACAACGTTACTATTTTTAGCCATTTCGGATCAAATAAGCCAAACGTTCCCACTCTTTGACAGCGGCGCGCACCTCCTTGCTAGTGACAAAAATGTAAACAGGAAGTCGACAACCGGCAACCGCTGAGAATCATGGGAAACGTAGGTCCAGGAATAAGATGAATAGGAAACGATTATGTTTTCACGAGTCTTACAAGAACATTGTGGTTGCCCGTTAGTCCCTGGAAGTAAAGCGCCACACGATCCCGAGTACACTAGTTCCTGGTTGTATCCAGGCTGTTTGTCAAAGTCCAGAGACATCCACAAGACAGAGCTGTTGCCACGGCGACAGAGGCCAGCTTAGCTCTTCCAAAGTTGGGAAACTGGCAAACACTTCAGACTTTCCGCTTCTACAAAATCACTTCAAAAGGAAATAAAAGGGGCCAACAAACATACAAATGAGTCAAGTGTATAATTGGAGTCAAAAGGCTTTTGTGTGATAGACTGTATACACAGTCTGGTAATACAAAGGGGCTGGAAGTGCACCCTCACTTTGCAAGCTTCGGTGTGAAGGAGGGAATATCTGTTAGACAATCTGATCAGTGTGAAGTGCTGTTCAGGGTGGCTGGCCTGCACGGTTGGCTGGAAAGAAATTATGCCCACGGCACCAAAGTTGCAGATGTCATGTAAGGAAAATTGCTTTTTCAAGAGCACTGTTGTTTTCTAACAAGCATATTTGGAACAGTGATCCATCTCCCTTCTCTGCCGTTACAGATATAGCGCCCAAATCATTTGGCATCCTAATTTTTGGGTTATACACACACACACACACACACACACACACACACACACACACACACATCATGCTCCAACCGTTTAACCTGCAGATGGGACAAAAAGACGTTTTGGCATTTAATCCATCATCATTTAAAGCCGCCCGAGGCAAAAAAATATTCCCGCACGTTGCCAGCACCAAGTGGCAGCGTGTGGTAATCGTTTGAATTACTTTATAGTTACCCACAAGTCGTGTATAGCGCAATGTCAGTAGACTGGAGGGTGTGGAGGAGGTGAAGCGGTTCATCGTCCCGTGAGTCTCTCTGGACGCAACGCTCACCCTCGGCTGTTCAGGAGACACCTTCGGATTTCACTTCAAGCCCATTGTACACCAATCAAACATGTTTGTTTGGTGTGCCATGACTGTCTGTCCATGTTTGGATTTGTTTGGTCAGATTCAACATGTTTGTTCCGTGTCTGGCAAGTTGTCGGAGAATGTTTGACTGAATTGTCAACTCGTACACTCATTTCCATCTTCTAGTGCACTCTGACTTATTTCCATGACGGCATCCCCCCCAGGGGAATTCCAACCAATCACTAGATACCAAGTTCAATGTATATCGGTCTGAACCTTACATTAGTTACTCCAGTCGGGCGAACGTAAATAAAAATAAAATAAAATAAACATCTCCCCTTTGAATAAATGCCCTCCAAGCAGCGTGTCGTTCGGATTTCAAAGTAATTGGTACTTCAATCAATTTCAATAAAATGTAAAACAGCCTCGACAGCAGGCAACGGCCACAGCCATTGTTGTTGTTATTCCTCGGCGCAGTCTTGACAACCGCGCTTGACAACGGCTTAGTCCCACCCGTTGTGCTGTTATTGACTCTGGTTGACCAATCGTTAGTCACCCTCGCAGCTCATTGGCTCGGCCTAATGTCTAGAGTAAAGGCATTTGCATAATTATTGCCAGACCAAGAGCAGCCAAACTCAACTCCGTGGAGTACTGTGGGCAGACCCGAAGGCCTGGACCCAGGCAACTTTAAAGGGCCAGTTCACAAATTAAAATTCTGTCATGATCTACCTACCCCCTCTCATGCCAGCTGAAACACATTGCCCATATAACACACAGGGCGGTTGCCAGCACAACTCCAGAGAAAAGCAGCCACCATTGACTTACCTAAGTAAGTTATCTGAAGTCAGTGCTGACTGATGTTTCAACTGACACGAGGGTGAGTAGATGACAGAATTAAAGTTTGGATTCTTCCAAGATGTCCCCACCGGCGTCCAAACCAGACAGCTGAATTTCCTTTGGACAAACGGAGTGAATGTACCGCATCTCAATTAAGTGGCGATGAGACACTTTTCTCTGCTGCAGCCCCCACTTTGTGATGTCGCCTCATGAATAAGGCAGGTGTATTTGTGGACTAAATACACGCCTGCTTTACCACAGTGTTTAATTAAACGTCAGCCTGCTTTACCACAGTGTTTAATTAAACGTCAGTGCTGTCAGTGCTTGTATCAAATGGACCAGATCGATCCAATAAATAAATAACCACAGGGACAAAAACAACAGAAGTGGGCCGGCGACGTTTCAACAGGTGGCCCCATTGCAGTTACTAAGTGTCTCTTCTCGCTGTCTAAATCAATGATTGTCATTGCCTTACCCAGTATTCCTTACCCAAACTCAATCCTTTTTTTTTGCACTCGCCTAAGCCCAAGCACCACGTCTCAGCCAAGAATATATGTTATTTACAGTATTGGCCCCGGCAGTCACCACCAAGTATAGGAAAAAGTGTCTCGAACTTTTCTCCAGCATTTTTACAACCACAGTTCAGTAAGGACAGCGCAGTCGTTCGCTTGAAATAATTCAGGAGTGACACGGCGGTCCAACTTGTGGCTTTGGCAGGGAATGGGTCCACTTTTATGTACTCCTCCCTGGACACGCTGCTGTGATGAGCTCCCCATCAGGGAGTACATAACGTCTCCCTTACAGAACATAAAAGCAGATCTAAGCAGGTGCTCGCTGGGGGGCGGACGAGGGTCAGCGAAGGCAGCATGGGAGCAAACCCAGCAGCAGGTCGGCAGCTTGCAGTGACCGAGTAGTCTCTTAGAACAGACTAGTTGGCTTCCGCAATTTTCAAATGCTTCCGCCATACCGTCTGTACTTCGTGGGGGAGAATCATGCACCAACCGGAATGGGAAGCAGAAAGGCGGGTCTTCCGCTCATTAGTCCAATCAGAATCCAATATGCCGGCAGAAAGGCGGGTCTTCCGCTCATTAGTCCAATCAGAATCCAATATGCCGCATTCGCGTGTCGTGATTGGTCGGATTCCGTAGAACTTCCTTCCAGTCTGAAGGTTTTTTCCCAACTTCCTTGTGCATGTTCTGGGGGTGTAACGTACAGACTGTATATAGCTGCATTCGCCGGATGTAGATGAGACAGTCTGTTTTAAGAGACTAGTGACCGAGTACAGACAGTGTTGGGGGTAACACATTACAAAGTAAGCCATTACTGTAATCACATTACATTTGTCTGTGACGAGTAGTGTAAGGCATTACTGTTCCTAATGCCAGTAATCACATTACAGTTACTAAATCAAACACTGTGTCCTTACTTGCGTTCCATAAGTGCTTCACTTGTCTGCAGGATCAGGATTGAATTGGCAGGGTTATGGAAAAAAGATCAAACGTGCACGATTGCGCAGCACAATTAGCTCAATGTAAAAGCTGCTAATTGCTAGAATGGATAGGCTGGTGGGACGGGGAGGAGTGATTGGTTAGGTTTATAGGCATGAGGAGTGACGATTGGTTGGTGCAAGCCAATCAGAGGCAGTCGTCACTCCGGCCGATCCATTGTGGCACCAACTTTCATGGGAGTTCAAGGCAGGTGGGGGGAAATAGGAGTGTGGTCCACAAGTTTTGAGGGGAGGAGATACGCTCATCACCTCACATCTCAGGTCGATGTTGCGGAGTAACGGAAAAGTAATGTAACGAGTCGTGTAATGAATTACTTTCTCCACCGAGTAATTAAGTAAAGTAAGGCATTACTTATTTTCTAAGTAATGTGTAACATATTACTTTTTTTGAAGTAACGACCCCCAACACCGAGTACAGAGTAGCACTGGGGCTAAGTAGCGGCCCGGGTTAAATAGACGGCTCTTTTTGTGGCGTGTGATTATAACGTTTTGTGAATACTGAAGCAGCCGGCCAGTGTCTCCCCCCGACCGGACTCGTCGCGTCGCTCATTAACGATGTCACGTTCCGATGCGGCGGCTAAATCATGCAGATGCCCTTATACGCTGACAGATCCCCAGATTGCGCCTGGGGTAGGGAGGGAACACAGGAGAGAGGCTGTAAGGCTCAATACATAATAAGCCACGGCACATTCACAGCTAGTGGGACTGCACGCCTTGTCCTGCCTCTCCTCCTGGCAGTTAGCAGAAGGTATTTTATCTGTAAGGTATATGAGTTAATATATCTGCGAGGGCATAGCTATGTGCTTTTGTCTCGGCGGTATAGATTTTATAGCCAGGGAGGGAGAGGCCGGGGAGAGGGAGGGGCTACACTACAGTATACACCGGCCGGGGGTTGATCGTTTCATATTGCCGAGAGGAAACGCGCATAGAGCGCTGTCATATGGCGTGCGGATATGGCATCCATAAAAACCTCGGGGTGTGAGTGATAAAAACCCGGCTTTGTTGTATTGCGAGGGAGAGTTCCGCCATTAACTTTGGTTTGATTGCATATAAACACGGCACGCAGACGGCAGAGTGCTTGTTTCCAGAAAGCCCTGGCGGGAGCGCTGCCTGCACGGGCTGCCAGCTGACGCGGGGTACATGGCTCCGAGCGGCATGGCAGGCTTTGCCACGATGGCACAGCCTGCGAAGGCGGGCCAGGTGCCAGGGGTTACGCCGACGGAAAGGGGAGGCAAATGTGGCCATTACACTCCGTCACCCGTCCATGCTGGCCCGAGTGTGATCTGCTCTCTCTCTCTCTCTCTCTCTCTCTGTTTGTCTTCTTCTCTTCATGCGCTCGCTGGCTTCAAGCAGAAAGGCTGCCGATCCAAATGTCTTTCAGCCACTTTCTCTTTATCACCACTGATACGCCAAGCTTCACTCGCTTAGAACACACACACACACACGCACACGCGCACATACACACATATCAAATCAACAAAAACACATACAACCACACACACAAACACACACACACACACACACACACACACACACACACGCACATACACACACACACACATATCAAATCAACAAAAACACATACAACCACACACACAAACACAGACACACACACGCACACATGCACAGGCTTCAATCCATCCCATGCTGTCCAGACAAATCAACAGTCGAAGCCAGGGGCTCGGGGCCCATCTGGTCGACCGTTTCCAGCGGGTCCCAGCATAGAGAGAGAGAGAGAGAGAGAGAGAGAGAGAGAGAGAGAGACAGAGAGAGAGAGAGAGACAGAGAGAGAGAGAGAGAGAGAGAGAGAGAACGCCATCTAATCCTCATCCTGCCTGGGAACCAGTAGGCTCTGATCGTTCCTTCGCTCCAAGTCAAGGTCGCCGGCTAAACCTTTGCCACGTCGCCGCCAAGGTCATGAAACTCTCTGATCCCTCTTTCCACTTCTTTTTCTCACTCCTTCTCAGCACACACTCTTTCTCTCTCTCTATCCTTTCTTTCTCTCCTGCTCGGGCCACTGTAGCACCGTGCATAATACTGTAGACTGTAGCACTGTGCATAATACAGACTGTACTATAGCACTGTGCATAATACTGTAGACTGTACTATAGCACCGTGCATAATACTGTAGACTGTATTATAGCACCGTGCATAATACTGTAGACTGTACTATAGCACCGTGCATAATACTGTAGACTGTACTATAGCACCGTGCATAATACTGTAGACTGTACTATAGCGCATGCACTATAGCACCATGCGTAATACTGTAGACTGTACTATAGCACCGTGCACTATAGTAGACTGTACTATAGCACCGTGCATATACTGTAGACTGTACTATAGCACCGTGCATAATACTGTAGACTGTACTGTAGACTGTACTATAGCACTGTGCATAATACTGTAGACTGTACTATAGCACCGTGCATAATACTGTAGACTGTACTATAGCACCGTGCATAATACTGTAGACTGTACTATAGCACCGTGCATAATACTGTAGACTGTACTGTAGACTGTACTATAGCACTGTGCATAATACTGTAGACTGTACTATAGCACTGTGCATAATACTGTAGACTGTACTATAGCACCGTGCATAATACTGTAGACTGTACTATAACACTGTGCATAATACTGTAGACTGTACTATAGCACCGTGCATAATACTGTAGACTGTACTATAGCACCGTGCATAATACTGTAGACTGTACTATAGCACTGTGCATAATACTGTAGACTGTACTATCACTGTGCATAATACTGTAGACTGTACTATAGCACCGTGCATATACTGTAGACTGTACTATTAGCACCGTGCAAATACTGTAGACTGTACTATAGCACTGTGCATATACTGTAGACTGTACTATAGCACTGTGCATATACTGTAGACTTTACTATAGCACTGTGCATATACTGTAGACTGTACTATAGCACCGTGCATAATACTGTAGACTGTACTATAGCACTGTGCATAATACTGTAGACTGTACTATAGCACCGTGCATAATACTGTAGACTGTACTATAGCACCGTGCATATACTGTAGACTGTACTATAGCACTGTGCATAATACTGTAGACTGTACTATAGCACTGTGCATAATACTGTAGACTGTACTATAGCACCGTGCATATACTGTAGACTGTACTATTAGCACCATGCATAATACTGTAGACTGTACTATAGCACTGTGCATAATACTGTAGACTGTACTATAGCACCGTGCATATACTGTAGACTGTACTATTAGCACCATGCATAATACTGTAGACTGTACTATAGCACTGTGCATATACTGTAGACTGTACTATAGCACCGTGCATAATACTGTAGACTGTAATATTAGCACCGTGCAAATACTGTAGACTTTACTATAGCACTGTGCATATACTGTAGACTGTACTATAGCACTGTGCATATACTGTAGACTTTACTATAGCACTGTGCATATACTGTAGACTTTACTATAGCACTGTGCATAATACTGTAGACTGTACTATAGCACTGTGCATATACTGTAGACTGTACTATAGCACCGTGCATAATACTGTAGACTGTACTATAGCACTGTGCATAATACTGTAGACTGTACTATAGCACTGTGCATATACTGTTGACTGTACTATAGCACCGTGCATAATACTGTAGACTGTACTATAGCACTGTGCATATACTGTAGACTGTACTATAGCACTGTGCACTATAGCACCGTGCATAATACTGTAGACTATACTATAGCACCGTGCATAATACTGTAGACTGTACTATAGCACCGTGCATAATACTGTAGACTGTACTATAGCACCGTGCATAATACTGTAGACTGTACTATAGCGCGTACACTATAGCACCATGCGTAATACTGTAGACTGTACTATAGCACCGTGCACTATAGCACCATGCATAATACTGTAGACTGTACTATAGCACCGTGCATAATACTGTAGACTGTACTATAGCACCGTGCATAATACTGTAGACTGTACTATAGCGCGTGCACTATAGCACCATGCGTAATACTGTAGACTCTACTATAGCACCGTGCACTATAGCACCATGCATAATACTGTAGACTGTACTATAGCACCGTGCACTATAGTAGACTGTACTATAGCACCGTGCATATACTGTAGACTGTACTATAGCACCGTGCATATACTGTAGACTGTACTATAGCACCATGCATATACTGTAGACTGTACTATAGCACCGTGCATAATACTGTAGACTGTACTATAGCACCGTGCATAATACTGTAGACTGTACTATAGCACTGTGCATAATACTGTAGTCTGTACTATAGCACAATACTGTAGACTGTACTATAGCACCGTGCATAATACTCTAGACTGTACTATAGCACTGTGCATAATACTGTAGACTGTACTATAGCACCATGCATATACTGTAGACTGTACTATAGCACTGTGCATAATACTGTAGACTGTACTATAGCACTGTGCATAATACTGTAGTCTGTACTATAGCACCGTGCATAATACTGTAGACTGTACTATAGCACCGTGCATAATACTGTAGACTGTACTATAGCACCGTGCATAATACTGTAGACTGTACTATAGCACTGTGCATAATACTGTAGACTGTACTATAGCACCGTGCATAATACTGTAGACTGTACTATAGCACTGTGCATAATACTGTATACTGTACTATAGCACTGTGCATAATACTGTAGACTGTACTATAGCACCGTGCATAATACTGTAGACTGTACTATAGCACTGTGCATAATACTGTAGACTGGAGGCTTGTTTGTACCAAATCTGGATGAAAAGGCCACTTTGCAGACACAGCAGCTGATGTGCTGTTACTCCACAGTGATTAGGCAGCTCCCTGCGCCTGTCAAGCCGGGGGTAAAGAGAGACCCTGCGGGTGCACGCTCAACTTTTGGAACAAAATCGCAAGTGCACTTTGAGGGCACTTCCTCATACTGTATGTGACGGAGTTGATTTGGCTCAGAAGTGACGAGTCTGTTCATTTGGGCTCACAATTGCTCACAGACAAATGCATCATAAACCATGCCATGCTGTCGCAGCAGTGATGAGGCTTTTACTGCAGAATGGAATCTGCTGGGTTATAAAGCAATGTGGGGAAATGTCGTCTAACTCATTTGATGTCTGTTTATGGGAAAACATTTCTCTCAACACTTTATGTGTACAGTACAATCTTTTCAAGAGCGTACACATTGTTTCATAATCTCTACTTTACTGACACAATGATCATTTTCATCATCATCACCTCCCTCTTCCTCTCAAACACCTGCTGACTTTCAGTCTCTCCTGGGTTCAGCTGCACCGTCCGTCACACGTTTTTTATTGTTGCGCTCTTGCACCAATAATCTCGGACTGTTTACTCTTTGTCATTATTCTTATTATTTCAGGTCTGTTCCCTCACCTTTTTTTTTTATCTGTATTTATTCGGGGGAATGCTGACTGGATAGGAAGGCTCATTTTCACCCTGCTCCACACTCACCTGCGAGCCGCCCAGTATAGCATCGCGTTCAGCAGTTGGTCAATGAGCGGCTCCACTGAAGCAGTGAGAGGTTACAGTCAATGTTTAGCTCAAGGGCACCTCAATCTTAGTAGCCGTGGGAGCAGAGAGTGATGCCCATTCTCTTTGCCTAATCAAAATGTCCCATCAGCTGGCCCGGGGATTCAAACTGCCAACCTCACCATCGCACACCTTATTTTCTATCCTGTAGGCTGCGGCCGCCTCACTGTGACTCTGAGCTGAGACCCCTTCTGCCAGACAAAGCAAGCAGTGCCGACTTTATTTGAATTCAAATGGTGTGTTCACCCCCGAACTCCAGGGGTTTTATAACCTTGCGGCCAGCAGCTGGAGAAATCTGTCTTGTCTCACCCCAAGCTATTGGTTTAACTCCGTCCAAGCAGAGTGCGCCGGACCAATCAGGACGTGTTCCCAGGTGGCTCTGTGTAACAAACCATCAGGCAGCAGCATCAGGTTAGGGCTTTTAGACAGATACCCCCAAAAACAATGATGTGATATTCTACTAGGAGTCAAGTGAGAGTCATCGTGATCAAAAAGTATGTGGAGATATGGAATAATTGTATTAGATAACTGGCCCCATTGAAAAAGATAGGGATGTTAATATTGTGGCACTTCATATGGGATGTCCAATTAAGACTGTGAGTGCCGTTCTGTATGCCATCATGCCATTGTTATTATAGAGAGAGACAGCACTGAATAGCTTTAAAGCCCATTCTCATCTAAGGACTCTACGCAGATCTGTAAACTGCAGTATAATAATCCATTGTTGCTCAAGCGTTCCCACTGCAATGATATCTGTGATCAGTTCCTCAGCAAATGAAGCATCGCTGGCACTGCAGTGTGCTGCCATATTCTCCAGCCCCTGCCTTTTCTCTTACAGCTTTAATTGGGTTGAAAATGATTTGTCGTTATCTCTCTGCATCCAAATTGCTTTGAGATTGAACCAAAAATTTCGTTATCGTTCTGCATGTTTTTATAGTGGGATTTACAGTAGGATCTATTTACTTAGGACGATATCATCTTTATAGTCATCGTTCTAGATGTGTTTGGGCCGTTGTCTTGTTTAACCCCCAAAACGTACCATACTGTATCTTTCTTTAGAACTGGGTTATTATTATTACGTGGCAATACTGTACTGTAGTACAGAGACGTTGAGCGATGTTAAGTTGTGAGACTGAACATTGAAAAAAAAGTGTTGTGGTCCAGCTGCAGTAATGTAATGTAGGGATGCACCGAGCCACTTTTTTCACCTCCGATCCGATTCCGATACCTGAATTTGGATATCTGCCGATACCGATATTATGCCGATACCAATATTTTTCTTGAATATACAGTATAGGCAAAGATTTGGCCAATTAAATATTTTTTTAAATATACCTTGCAAAAAGCAGACAAAATTAAGAAAATATACAAGGCAAAGGATACTATTATACATGGGCAAATTACTGTGCGGCCCGCGCTGGAATTGCAATTTTTTTTTTTTTTTTCTTTCTTTTTTTTTAGATCCGATCCGTGAATTAGTGCCAATATCGGCACCCGATACCGATATTGGATCGGATCGGCCCCATCCCTAATGTAATGTATTGGGGGGGGGGGATCTCCAGTCTATTCTCAGAGGATACAGCAGTCAGTAACTTGAAGTGGCGATGTAACTACAGAGTGGGATTTGGGCAAGCAGAGCCCACTGCATATGACTGGTCAGGAAATGAATGAGGAGCAAGAAAGGGCCACAGAGAGCAATTCAATTTCAAACACTTTAGAGAAATCTGGAAGGTACAGCATGAAGGACAGAGGGAAATAACAAAACACAGAAAGCTGCCCGCCACTTAAATCAAACTTCTGACCGCATGGTGTGCGCTTGACATTGTGTCTGAAAGCCTACTCCGTTTGGTCTTTTAAGTCGTCGCCTTTTCAGGTGGCTTTTCGGTTCCACATAACTAGACCTGTGGGTGCACTGTGGACCCTACTCTAGCTTACTCTGCTGTGAAATTGCATACACAACCTTGAAATGATTCCCACAATAGCAGATGGTCTTAGCAATGGAGAAAAATATGTTTTGCCCGCCTGTCTGAAGGAGGAAGGTGACAATAAATGAAAGTTTGATTAGAAAACGACACCTGGGGGGTTATGACAGGTGACAGGAGAAGGAGCCAAGGCTCTGCGAATTCCCATAACCGAAGGAAAATAAATTTAATCTCCGGCTGATTGTGATGGAGCGAACTTATCAGAGCCTTATTAATTTATTACCAAACTTCCACAGGCGCTGGAGCAGCTGGACTCTACATGTGACAGTCTGCATGGGCCTGGTTTGTACCTAAACACAATGAAATATAAAAAATAAAAAAACATAAGAAATACATAAGAAGTCAGGTAACTATTGCACACAGGGAATTATACAGTAAAGCATATTCTTTTTATATTTCTCCCTTATTGCATTGCTGACATAGGATGCGAACCTGGGGACATTGTGGTTACAGTCTGTGCACTTCAGCCAATTGAGCACCAGCATGTCCCATGCTAATCTTGTTATGATATATATATATGATGAGCATAATGACATGCGCTCCCATCCACACAATGTGCAAAACCCAGAGGTCTTGAATATCTTTGCCTCCAGCGAACGTATAGCTGATAATAATCAAACCAATTACAACACAAGCAATTTTCTGATAGGCTTGTTATGTCTCACAATGCATTTTAAATAAGGTGCTTCTGAAATCAGTGAAGTACATGTACATAGAAATGATGCTGAATCATAAAAAGCGGTCAGCAGGGAGTTTGAGACCGGAGTGTTTGGTTGAGCGTGGCAATGATTTATGGGGCAAATTCAGACGGAAGCATTTTCTCATTAGAGAGGAGAACATGGAAGCAACCTCCTCTCTTAAAGCTTAGTGAACTAAATGCACAGTGATTAGAACATGGAACCAAGCTCCTCTCTTAAAGCTTAGTGAACAGAGAGGAGAACATGGAAGCAACCTCCTCTCTTAAAGCCTAGTGAACCAAATGCACAGTGATTAGAACATGGAACCAAGCTCCTCTCTTAAAGCTTAGTGAACAGAGAGGAAAACATGGAACCAAGCTCCTCTCTTAAAGCTTAGTGAACAGAGAGGAGAACATGGAACCAAGCTCCGGAACCAAGCTCCTCTCTTAAAGCTTAGTGAACAGAGAGGAAAACATGGAACCAAGCTTCTCTCTTGAAGCTTAGTGAACAGAGAGGAGAACATGGAACCAAGCTCCGGAACCAAGCTCCTGTCTTAAAGCTTAGTGAACAGAGAGGAAAACATGGAACCAAGCTCCTCTCTTAAAGCTTAGTGAACAGAGAGGAGAACAAGGAACCAAGCTCCTCCCTTAAAGCTTAGTGAACAGAGAGGAGAACACGGAACCAACCTCCTCTCTTAAAGCTTATTGAACAGAGAGAAGAACATGGAACCAAGCTCCTTTCTTAAAGCATATTGAACAGAGAGGAGAACATGGAAGCAACCTCCTCTCTTAAAGCTTATTGAACAGAGAGGAGAACATGGAACCAAGCTCATCTCTTAAAGCTTAGTGAACAGAGAGGAGAACATGGAACCAAGCTCCTCTCTTAAAGCTTAGTGAACAGAGAGGAGAACATGGAACCAAGCTCCTCTCTTAAAGCTTAGTGAACAGAGAGGAGAACATGGAACCAAGCTCATCTCTTAAAGCTTAGTGAACAGAGAGGAGAACATGGAACCAAGCTCCTCTCTTAAAGCTTAGTGAACAGAGAGGAGAACATGGTTAGCAACCTCCTCTCTTAAAGCTTAGTGAACAGAGATGAGAACATGGAACCAAGCTCCTCTCTTAAAGCTTAGTGAACAGAGATGAGAACATGGAACCAAGCTCCTCTCTTAAAGCTTAGTGAACAGAGAGGAGAACATGGAACCAAGCTCATCTCTTAAAGCTTAGTGAACAGACAGGAGAACATGGAACCAAGCTCCTCTCTTAAAGCTTAATGAACAGAGAGGATAACATGGAACCAAGCTCCTCTCTTAAAGCTTAGTGAACAGAGAGGAGAACATGGAACCAAGCTCCTCTCTTAAAGCTTAGTGAACAGAGAGGAGAACATGGAACCAAGCTCATCTCTTAAAGCTTAGTGAACAGAGAGGAGAACATGGAACCAAGCTCCTCTCTTAAAGCTTATTGAACAGAGAGGAGAACACGGAACCAAGCTCCTCTCTTAAAGCTTAATGAACAGAGAGGAGAACATGGAACCAAGCTCATCTCTTAAAGCTTAGTGAACAGAGAGGAGAACACGGAACCAAGCTCCTCTCTTAAAGCTTAATGAACAGAGAGGAGAACATGGAACCAAGCTCATCTCTTAAAGCTTAGTGAACAGAGAGGAGAACACGGAACCAAGCTCCTCTCTTAAAGCTTAGTGAACAGAGAGGAGAACATGGAACCAAGCTCCTCTCTTAAAGCTTAATGAACAGAGAGGAGAACATGGAACCAAGCTCATCTCTTAAAGCTTAGTGAACAGAGAGGAGAACATGGAACCAAGCTCCTCTCTTAAAGCTTAATGAACAGAGAGGAGAACATGGAAGCAACCTCCTCTCTTAAAGCTTAGTGAACTAAATGCACAGTGATTGATGCTTACTGAACTAAAGGCATAGTGATTGATGCTGACGCTGATGTGCTCACTGCACATTTCCCACTCCACATCTAAATTGCAGATGATGTCAGAGTGCCGTGTGTCGGCCATCTCGCGCACTGCTTCATATTCAGACATCATCATCAATGAAGGAATTACTTTTACAGGGTCAACATGTCTACATCAGTTATACTTGTTGATTTAGCGTCAGTTGCTATTGGATCCTGGTAAATCTATACCGTACATGGACTTTAAATGGACTGGTGCTAAATGTCACTTCCCCTCCCCATCATTTCTCTGCTTGTTTCTTGAACGTCCTTTCTCTGTCGTCTGTCAGCCTCTCGCTTTGTCTGTCTCACTGTGCCTTCAGGATGTAAGTGACATGATCAAGCCCCCAGAAGCTTCATGAGCTTCGAGCTTCATGCGGATGCTGTGTGTCGGAAAGCCCATCAGCGTATGTTTTTTTAATTATCGTAAGCTCTGAAGTTTGAATGTCGATAGCGCTTTCATGAAAACGTTATTCGTGTTTTATCTAATCAGTTCTCACTTTTTCCTTTTCTGAGCTGGTATGGGTCACTTACCCTCAAGAATAAGAATAGACTGCAACGTATAGTTAAGGTGTGCAGCAAGATTTCACATGCTACCTTAAATGACCTTCCTAATCTATACAAGCGTAGGTCCTTGAAGAAGTCTCAGTCAATCCTGGCTGAGCTTAGCCACCTCGTCCTTGGAGTTGAAGTTGCTCCCGTCTGGCCGCAGATACAGCCTGCCAAGATGCAGGGCCAACAGACTCAAACACTCATTTGTTCCTGCTGCCATCAGCTATTTAAACAACTCTCTGTGGTTTTCACCTTGTTGTCTATTTCTGTCTGATGATTTGTTTGATGGTTATGTTACTGTTGGCAGAGATGGGGACTTGAGTTGCACTTAAGTCACACACAGTGACTTGAGACTTGACTTGAGACTTGTCCTCAAAGACTTGAGACTTGACTTGGACTTGAGATTTGGGACTTGTGAGCAATCTTTAATGTTGTGTGTATTAACATGAAGGAAAAGTCTACTAATAATAATGTCAACTAATCAATGCTGATGCTGGATGCTAATAGATAGAGTGTGGATAATACAGTAGCCTACATGCTTTGAATCCCTTAGTTTAGCTATGCATGGTTCTAAGCAGACTGGATGGCATCCAGCAGATGATAGAACGCTCATCCATAAGAGACTTGAGACTTGACTTGGAATTGTGACCAGAGACTTGACTTGGACTATAGACCTTATTCGATTGACGTCACTCACGTACGGGCACGCCCACCGCCGCCATATTGTTGACATAGCGCTGCAGCTTAAGTGACAACCTATGTGAGAGCAGCGTTTATAGGAAGCTAGCCGCCGTTAGCGTTACCTGTATCGTTCCAATTGTGTTCGGATGGTGACCTGCATTAGGCATGGCTGTAGTAATGACAGGAATAAAGTCCTCGTGGTTTGTTTCTATCTCTACCGTCCACAGACGTGAAGGGAGCGAGACGGAGTATACGTCGGCACACAGGAGATGTGTGGATAGTTGGGAGAGAGACAGGTGAAACTTTCTGACAGCTCCTCACAGCAAAGTCTGTTCACCTCGTTTTTTCTTTTGTTTATTATTACAGGCATTAACGGTAGCATACAAACAACAACTCTGGGTTTTTATTGCTGTCATCACTATCGCTATTTTGTAATGGAACAGAAACGACAATAAGGCTGTTACTAGTCAGCTGCAGCGCTGTGTGCGCGCAGGACGGTATGTCAACAATATGGCGCCGTCCAGGGTTAGCGAATAAGGTCTATACCTCAAGGACTTGAGACTTGACTTAGACTCTAGCTCTAAGACTTGAGACATGACTTGGACTTGCAAAAAATGACTTGTGAGTTGGCTGTATACAAACTATAAATAATATAAATAATACAGATAACCTTGAACCTTGAAGTCGCTGTGCTGCGATATGGCGCCAATATTTTATCCAGAAATGGGGTTTTGCTGCACATGCGCGCTCTCGCTTCACATCACAAACTGACTTTCCCTTCGGAGCTACTGTTGGCTAATGAGCAGCTACACTGGAGCGTTTTAATTATGATCTTAGTTCAAGTTGGCCTGATGCCGTTACTCCGCCAGTCTTTTATTTCATGTTTTATTTTCACCAACTCCAACACCAACAGAGGAATAATGCATTTGTACTCGAGGTCTGACTTTGTAGTTGACCGTGATCAAATCAAAGATGTCAGCTTTTGTTCTAGCCCTACTCCACATGAGGGGGTTCCAGGGGGTCTGCACATGTGGAGAACTCCAAACAATGGAACACATAATGAGATGTCGTCAAGCCCCACAATGTACTGGAGATGGCCTGGCCGAACCAAACGGCGCCGCGCTCGCCTGTGCCAATCACTGGAAGGACGTGATATAGAAGATGGCCGGACACGATGAAGAAGAAGAAGAAGGAGGGGGTCCCCAGAAAAATGTAAACTATTATTTTGGTCATGGGTTTCATACACTTTCTGTAATAAAACATCTAAAACCAAAAATCTTGTCAAATTGGCGTCCATGGTCTAATTTGTGTCAGTGTAGTGGTCCTTGGTGTGGAAAAACTTTGAGAAACACTGCTTAGGAAACATTAGAATATCATTGGCGATTAGACTCCATCATGACATCAGCATGATAATGACGTCATGATCAGCAACCCCCCCCCCCTGGACTGGAGGGGAATGGGGTGGAGCAGGGGCGCAGAGGACAGCACAAGAGCTTTTAATTTTGACAGCTAGGCGATGATAGGTTGAATAGGAAGATGTGTCTTACTCTGATTGGTTTAAGCAAAACGTTACTGCCCTTGAACAGCTGACATCAGTTGGAGCAGGAACAAGGGGGAGAATGAATGATTGAGGGGAGTGAATGAATGATCGAGTGGCGTGACAACTAAAAGGTCTCCCTTTCTGAACTTCTGCTAAGCTCCATTTCACACAATTTGGTTGCTTGGAGAATGGTCTCATCTATCGCTGGGAGGGATCGATGGTAATGGCTATGATCTCATATTATACATTTTTGTTAGCACTTGCTGGCTAGCTATGTTAGCTCATAAAAATAAAAATAAAAGTAGAGTAATCACATTGCTTTACTCTTCCCTGAATTTCACATAGCTCTGCTGCCGTACCAGATGCTTTGATAAATTGGATGTTGTGTTTTTGGCTGTGCAAAGCTTTTTGCTGCAATGGACGATAATGTAATTTACATCCTTGACTGAGATCAGTTCAAAGTAATGTGAAAACGTCCAGCTGCTGAAAGTGTGCATCATTTTTATTTTATTTACATTTTGCTAACAGCCGACGTAAACCTTTTAATGCCCCATATCATGTAAAGCAGGATTCCCTTTGCCTCTGTGCTGATAAAGGAGTTGGATTTGCTAAACTGGTGAAAGTATCAAAATGCACGGCCGGCAACTAAATCCACACAATCCATGTGAGAAAAGCGAGCCTCTAAACGAGCTGTATCTGTAATCTCTCAAAACAGATTTTCAATTTGCATGAAAATCTGTTGGCGTGGTTGAAGAAAATCTGGATAATAGCAACTTGCGAAAGAACGCTGTCAAACAGCTCGTCTGTTAGCTCCACCTTGCTTTTGCAGAGCTGTTGCTGCAGTCAGACTGAAAACAAACTGTAAAACTTCAAATCCCTATTTACCTAGTAAGCCAGCATCACTGGGATTAGCAACTGTAATGTAATTACTGATTTTGAAATTGGAATCTCTTAGCACTTCTTGTTCCGGCAAAAACTCACATCGCTGTAACATGTTACTGTTCAAAACGTAGCTTTAGATGCAATTGGAGCCGCTCTCGCATTGCCCACAATCGGTCAGAATAGAGCAACACATCAACCAAGCTGGATGCAGTGTGAACCGTTACTCTCTCTGCCCAATTTTATTGCCTTCTTTCACATATGCGTCCTTGCCGCACAGGAAAGGTGCCTTCGTGTGTGTGTGTGTGTGTGTGTGTGTGTGTGTGTGCGTGTGCGTGTGCGTGCGTGTGTGTGGGTTTGGACAGGTCAGGTCAGATCTAATGATCATTAGCGGAGGAGAAAAGGTAACGCTCGGGGAAACTGCCTCCACAAAGCCCTCTATTTATAGCCGCCCCGGGTCCGGAGGCGCTCCTCCCCTCTGGAGGCCCCCCGGGGAGAAAAAACAAGTCATAGATCAGCCGGAGGGGGAAGTAATTAGGACAGATATTTAATTTGAATAATGCAGGCGCGCTGAAATATTGAAACCCCCTAAAGTTTATTAATTAAGAGCTAATCTGGTGAATGGGCTTGTTTCACGTCTCCCTTGTTCTCTGCCAGCCTGCATTATTCAGGGACACGGCGGTGGCGGCGTGCGGGACAGATAACGCTCTTTCCCTCGCAAACGCCATCAGTGCTCTCGTTAAGAGATGATTAAAGGCGTGCTCCACCTTGGTACCTGCACGTCAGCAGCAGTCGGCTATTACAGTAGACTGCTGTAAGGGCCGCCGTATAGGAATCAGTCACGCCACAGTGGTCTAACACAAGGTCACTGTTTAAGTTCCAGCCCGGTGAGGCCCGGCGGAGATTTGTTAGCAGAGTTTTCAAATGGGATTCAGTTACATGTACTGTAGGCAGCCAGGCTTCGACATACAAAGAGATACACAGTCAGTTATAAATCCACACACACACACACATGCTGGCATCACGGGTCCAATCAATACTTACACCATTATTATTTGCTCATCAAATAGAAACCACTTAATTTTGTATTTTGCAGGCTGACACAGTTGAGTCCAGCCGAGAGTCGCCCTCTGCTTCTAATCCCATCTTTCTTTTTCTATTTCTTTTTTCCCCTCTGCTTATCTGGCTCCCTCTCTCTCTCCCTCCCCCTCTCCCTCCCTCGCTCTAGCTCTCACCCTCCCCCTCTCCCTCCCTCGCTCTAGCTCTCTCCCTCCCCCTATCTCCCTCCCTCTCTCTCTCCCTCCCTCTAGCTCTCTCCCTCCCCCTCTCTTTCGCTCCCTCCCTCTAGCTCTCTCCCTTCCTCTCCCTCCCCCCCCTCTCTCTCACTTCCTCTCTCGCCCCCTCCCTCGCTCCCTCCCTCTGGCTCTCTCCCTCCCTCTAGGTCTCTCCCTCTCTCTCTCCTTCCCTCCCCCTCTCTCCCTCTAGCTCTCTCCCTCCCCCTCTCTCTCCCCCACTCTGGTGCCTAGCTCTCTTTCTATTTCTATCGTCTTTCTTCCCCCCCCCCCTCTCTTTCTTTTGTTATTCATGCTGCTTGAGTTTCACAGATGGAATGACTTGAGGCTATGTTGGTTATGGAAAACACAGTTCAAATGAATGCAGGATACTGGGAAAAAGAAAGAGAGAAAAGCATCCAACTCGGCATGGCATGGTATGGTATGGTATGGTATGGTATGGTATGGTATGGTATGGAATGATGTATCCAGAATGGGACATTTCAGATCTCATTATTTTTAAAAGCAAAGGAGGACATTTTTGGTCCAAAGATAGAATGCATGTATTGTTCACAAAATAAAGTAAATATAGCAGACAGACACTTTGACTTTGTAGTCACATACTTGATATGTTTTGGAATATTTCCAGGTTGGAGGCTACAATTCGTTGCAGGATCAATGATCCAGCCTAATCGGAACTCTCCCAACACAGTCCTTAGCATCCAGATAATGTCCACTATAATAACAATCAGATGAGCTATCACCTCAGATAATATCACCAGGGCATTGAGATATTACCACCAGTTTGAGTTTATTATGAGCAAATGTGCATGATCTTGAGATAGTGTGGAGGCACCCGGTTTCCATTCTATCCCATGTTGTCCAGGCAGAAATCACCCACTTCCAATACAATACATACTGTCCACTGTGCAGTAGAATCGCACCTTTAGGAGTAATCACATCATTTGGGACAAGATTTCAGTCAGCATTTCTCTCCAGCCGGAATCACTCTGGACAGCAGCTCGGGCTAAATGGTCTGATTTGAATACTGCTTAGTCAGTAATTGCTGTCACTTTTTTTTCTCCAGATTTTATGTTGCGAGATTGACGACTGTGACGGTGCTTAACATTATCCCCGAGGTGCGGGGTCGATCAATACCTGTCCGTTAGGAAAATGCAGATGTGTTGAGGATCAATAGTCCTGTGTCATCACCTCTCATTTCAATAGGGCTGGCTGAGATATGATGGCGTGGCAGCTCTCCAGGGAGACGCCGCGCACAATAGAGTGCATGTCAATAGGTTGCTATGCCTCCATCCTCTCTCCAACATGCAGCCTCCAGTGTGCCATTCTCTTCTCTTCTGTTCCTCGTGTAAAAAAAAAACCAACCTGGCAACATCTGAGATACAGAGCCGCAGGCATTCCACTCACATAGAAACACTTAATGAGCGCTTAATGCTCGAATTAATTGGAATTCCACTCTTTAAATCTCTTCAACATGTCCCACAAGGACTCTCTGATAGCTCAATTCCTGTGGAAAAACGTTGTTCGGTTTTCGAAATTTCTCAAGGAAGTAGTAGGACTGGATGTTCTTATGTTTAGACCTATTTGTCCGGGATTAAAATGACCTGGGGTTGACTGCTGATTAGTGGCCGTCTGTGATTTTAATCCTGTGCAAATGAAACTTCCCTGTATGTTGGTAAAAACATAGGTCCCCCTGGTAATACTAACCGCATGCAAATTGCACTCGCTCTGATTTGTTCTTCTTCTACACATGCAATTTCTATCTTGCGCTTGTCATGGAGGCAGCAGTGGAATCTATAGAGGAAGGTGTGGAACGGCTTTTTCCGGGCGATGACGAATTGTAGAATCGTGACCTCATGCAATTGTACACGAGGCGCCGCTGTGATTTCAGCGATTTTTGCCCTCCCGTGAGAATGGGTTTTACAAAACACTCATTAATTAAACCAACATAATGCCGGCCCCATGCAAATAAAGTTTTACACTCGCCAAATCCAGCGGAACTCTCTAGCGTGAAAATAGCGTGTTGGTACGCAGCACTGTCCTTATCTTAGCTGCCTTGAAAGTGAATTCTAACAAGATGAAGAGCAATCCAGGCCATCCTCCCAGCGTACAGCGCATACACCAGAGTCGAGAGCTGTAACCAAGAAGTAGCGGCGACCTCTGGCGGTCTTTAACTTAACGACAATCGGATTTTGAAATGGGTCGCTGATAAGTGACAGTGAAGGGGTGGGATTGGCGGACCGGTAGCTTCCTCGTCTTTCAACTTCTTCGTCCTGAGAGACCCAGTTCGCCTCCCAACGTCTTCCATTTTTAACCATAACCCTAACCTTAACCAAGATGTTTTAGTTGCCTAAACATAACCAAAGTTGTTTTAGTTGCCTAAACATAACCAAAGTTGTTTTAGTTGCTTAAACATAACCCAAAGTTAAACATAGCCAACGTAACGTTTTCGGCTTCAGTTTCCTGCATGCAGAGTTTCGCTCATAGGCCGACATGTCGTTTTGAAGACAGTAGACATTAGAAATTGACTTATTCTGTCGCTTCGGTATGAGGAAGTGTTGAGCAAATCATTTAAACTTTAGCTGCTAGTGACCTTTCCTGTCAGGAATCTACCATAAAATACAGCCACTGTTGGGGAGTATTGAACTACATGTAGTTGAACTATGCAGTTTAATTACATTTTGCAGTAGCTTGCTGGTGGTTCAACTACATTCATATTTGCGTAGTGAGTCAAGTAGTTAAACTACAATTTTGGGCAATAAAATGAAAGAAATGTATACATATTTATTTTATTTTACCATTACTGTTGAACCAGAACCCCCTTTGACAGGACTGCCCCTTTTTCTTTCGTCCTGATTGCTTTGAAGGCACCATACCATGAAGTCAGCCAGGATCCCACTACCGTTACTGTACTTCTTGACAATATACACAGCCTACGCTGCCTCTGATTGGCTTGCCCTGAGATTCTCACCCTAACCTGAACCGATCCAAGTCAAGTCTTTACTGTTTATTTGTCTGATAAAACAAAACCCAGAACAACCCACATTTGTTTACAACAACCAAAATATACTGGGAATGAATTGGGTGTTAAACTATTGCAATAAACCCAATTGAGAGGCATATGATATTTCTGCTGGCATTGTGCTTTTTTGTAGGCTATTATATTTTATTTCATATAGCACACATGTACATTGTCAATTGAATGTTTTTATTTTATTTTACAAAGTAGCTTGAACTACTCTTTCTGCGTATAGCTTTTAGTTTCCTAAACTACATTTCGCCCAGGGTAGCTTTGCTGTAGTTTTGAACTACTTCCATGGTGAAGTAGTGGGTAGCTTCCTAAGCTACAGTATGCTTTCAAAGTAGCTTATTCCCCAACACTGCGTACAGCTGCCATTCTCTATCCTGTCATTTCAGATGAGTGGAGTTGGACGACAGTTGGCAGCTCAGCGCACGTCGCCCAGACACCTCTCTCTTGTGCGGCGGTGGAATAAGCTCCACGTGAGACTCTGTGAGTTCCACACTTCCTCTTTCAGGTTCACTCAGCGTTTAAACAGGTTTAGCTTGGAGCCGACGGGGCTGTTTTTAAGGGTCAGTACCTTTTTTTTTACTCTCACTCATAGTTTCCAGCTCGACTCGTATGACGCTTCAATGGACACATCTGTGCGCAACGACGGTGCGAGAGTCGACGCAAGCATCTGCTCTACGTGTGTGTGTGTGTGTCTGTGTGTCTGTGTGTGTGTGTGTGTGTCGTCCATGTATCTGTCAGACCTTACTATATTTCATAAGCGAGTTCTCTTTTTTCTTTTCCTTTTTCATTTGCTGCCAAATTTGTTTGAGAGGAAAACAGAAGGCATTTGTCGGTATCGGTCCTCACATCATTATCAAGGTCAATGAACAGAAGAGATGTATAGCAGCTCCACCCACTACACACACGCACACACACGCACGCACGCACCCACACACCCACACACGCACGCACACACACACACACACAAATAGCTGCGCTCTGCCATCCACCAGTCCACATCTGAGCCCACACAGCTTGCGTTGCAAACTCTGCCAAAATAGAATCTGACACTGATTTTAAACAAATGCAAATTGCAGGCAGGGGTTAAGGTTTCGCAACAAAACAAGCCAGAGGAAAGCTGCAGTGATAGTCTGCTTAGAGCAATGCCCACGAAAACACTTGCAGTTCCAAACACAGAGCTTAATTAGTGGGCTTGATTGCATATGCTGATAATATCACTCTGGTAACCTCCAGTTGTTCTCCCCTCAGATATACATCATAGCATATCTCTTCTCCCATCACATGCTTCACCATTTGTCCCCCCCCCTTTCAAATAAATAAATAAATACAAGTTTTGGGGTTGAGAGAATGCAAAATGAGGGGGCAAGTAGACTCGGTTCTCAATCTCCATCCGCGTCACCCAACTATAGAGACTGAGAACTTTCTCCCAGGTTTCATTGCAAGAGTTCAATGCATCACAGAACCAATCCAGAGTAGGGCGGCCCATCATGCAGAAGGGGTGGTGACATGCAGAAGTCGTGTGCTTGTAAACAGATCAAATGGAATCAAATAATGTAACGTTGCTCGGGACATCCATGTTCAATGTTTTCCAAAAAGTTCTCTCCGTGTTACAAAGTGTACAGTACCTCCAGTTTGTTTCAGTACGGAGGATAACGGGGGGAGAGAGTCATTTCTGGTAGCTTAAAGCCTGATTCAGTAAATTTTTCACCTTAATAGAACAGCTTTTTAGTCATTGAGGATGGTAGAGTGACTTGTAACAGGGAGAATGTCACCTCTATTGGTCACACACCGCCCTCCAAAGGCCTCTCCTGGGACTAAGCAGTTTGGTGCCTGCGTCCCGCTCTACAGCGGGAGCGTTGTGTTCCTGGAAACAAGGAAGTAACTCGATGCGGATTTGCTATGAAAATGATGTTTCACGTAACCATGGATTATTATTTCATCACGTGGTGAGTACCCGATGTCACAACATGTACATAGAGCTTTCTGGCGCTGTGTTTTGTTGACTTTGAATGGCGATATCGATACTATTGCATGCAGAGGGCACAGTTTCTCCGATAGCAAAACTTGGAAAAGTTGCTGAATGGAGCTTTAACAAAGGGGGGTAGGTTTGTTAGTGGCCGTTCTCGCCATTCTCGTTCAAGCAACTGTGGGGTTTTTTTTCAATATTTTTTCTTAGGACATAACAACACACATACAAGCTCGACAGTAAGCAATTGTTTTTGACAAGGAGTTCCCAGACAAGCTCTCCAATTGTCTGGGAGCCGAGACTAGGACAGCAGGAGGCAGTAGAAGACTTCCTACCTACCCTGTACAGGAGACTATTACAGGGTGATGTTTAAGGAAGCCCTGGTCAGCGGCTCGGCGCCAGCTGGAGCCGATCACCGTTTCTCCGCGATAGCCGTCGCCCCTGACTGACAGAGGCGTGGTCCAGATCCAGATCCTCCTGACTGACAGAGGCGTGGTCCAGATCCTCCTGACTGACAGAGGCGTGGTCCTGACTGACAGAGGCGTGGTCCAGATCCAGATCCTCCTGACTGACAGAGGCGTGGTCCAGATCAAAAAACTCAACATCCAAGTGGAACTGTGCCAACTCTGCGGGCAGAGCAAGGTCCCACCGAGGGAGGGCCTTCCCACACAAAAGCCGTTTTCACACATGCGCTTTTTACCGTTAAATGACCGGAAAGCGGTCTAATGCCTTGGAGTGTGAAAGTTGTTTTCCGGTATAAGTGCGACCCCGTCATCGCGGACTTTTCACCAGTTTCGAGCCAGTCAGAAGAGCGGTATGCCGCGATAAGGGACACAAGTGTGAAACGGGTCCAGTCATTTGCCGGTCCTTCTCTCATGGGCGAGGTGTACACACGTTGCTTAACGTTCACTTCCAGCGTGCATCATCTAATCATTCGCGCACATCAAAACAAACTACTTCCACATTTCGCTTCGTGCATTTGCTTTCTCTACATACATACAAGCATTGGGCGGCTTGCAAGCCGCTGCCATTCTCGCTGTGTCTGTCCTGTGTCGGGCTGCTG
Source organism: Poromitra crassiceps (assembly GCF_964638095.1). Taxonomy (NCBI): domain Eukaryota; kingdom Metazoa; phylum Chordata; class Actinopteri; order Beryciformes; family Melamphaidae; genus Poromitra; species Poromitra crassiceps. The sequence continues at coordinate 10,590,745 of NC_139632.1, read as the reverse complement.
CGAAGTGCGAAGGGCTGAAGGACTGGCCTCTCTCGAGCAGAGAGGGGAGGGGGGAAATCGGCTGTGTTTATTACGCTGGCTTGACGCTGCCTGGATACTACTCTGCACTGCAGCCCATGAGCGAATGTGAAGGATACAACATACTCTTAAGTCAAACGAGTGTGATTTATTGTGTGACAAGCAAACTTATTTCACCATCTGAGTTTTGCCGACCCCCAAAATAAGCCCCCCCCCCCCCCCCCACCCCCCCCAACATACAGGCTATTTGACGACTATATTCACACATGCGAGCGCTCAGGTGTGAAGGGAAATTCCGGGAAATGGCCGATATTGATTTACAGGTAATTTTCCTGTAAGCATGTGTGAAAACGGCTAAAGACAAACAACAGCTCTCTGCTGCTGCGGTGAGTTTCACTGGGCTCGTTTATAACAGCTCTCTGCTGCGGTGTGTTTGACTGGGCTCGTTTATAACCTAACTAAACACAACGGAGAAGAACTGGGGAGGAAGGGCAAACATCAGACGATGCCATTTCATTTCCTCGAGTATTGAACCGCAAACACCCATTAGTTCTGCAAACTGACCACCAAACAAGCAGACAGCATCCATAACCCACGCTCTGTCATTTGTTGGTTTCTGCTCAGATAACGGTAGCACGAGCCTCCGGGAGGTGTGTAAAGGTGATTGTTATTTGGTATTTCACCTAACACGACAGTGGCCCCCTCTCGGGGTCAGAGCATCGATCGTCCGGCTTCTGACATCGGATGCCGGACGGTGTTTGTGAATTTTCTTACTTCTCTCAGCTTTGTTGACACTTCCTCTCCATTGTGTGAGGATCCTGAGGCTGCGCTGATATTTTCACAATCGATCCGTTTGATTAGAGGCAGCCTGATGGAGGAGGACCATTTGTCACCGGGCTGTATGTCAGCGCACTGATGCCATACTGCGCCAGCCATTTAGAGGCATTACCGAATTAACCGGGGGCCGATTTCCATTGTTGACGACGGGCCTGATCGCAGCGCGGACCATGATTTATTCCGCTTTAAATGGAATTAGTTAACCTTTCTGTTACTTAATATAATTGTACTGTTCTTCATAACTCATATTTGTAGTCACCATGTTTGCCTAGGCAAGAAAGTGGTCCAACAGTCATTTCATCTTTGGCCAGCCTGTGTTCTACTAAATGGGGGAAATCATTCATCTTGATGGTGATATATTTCAACCGAGTTTCGTAATTTCATTTAATTAGGACTGGAAACTGAACAAATACTTGGCTGAAGAGCTAACACAGATGACATGGCTGAAGAGCTAACACAGATGACATGGCTGAAGAGCTAACACAGATGACTTGGCTGAAGCGCGAACACAGATGACATTTCTGAGGTGACATTTTCCAGTAGTATATTCGATTGAAGTGTCTGTTCAATGACATTAGACCGGCAAGAAGACCAAACCATCAGACTTCAAACTGTGTTTTTCCCCCCAACTAGTACTCGAGTACCCAAGTACTCCTCCCCATCCCTACTAGACACAAGCTTTCCATGTGACTGGGTGCCTGCCAAGTGGAGGACTGCGGTGGATGACGGAGCTGGGTGGAGAACCGGAGCGACAAGGCGTATCAAGTAGGGGTGGGGGGGGAAATCGATACATCATAGTATTGTGATATTTTGCCTGACGATATTGTATCGATATTTGGACGCCAAGTATCGATATAAAAAAAAAGAAAATGCAGGCCATGCCATGCCAGGCCACCGGGCATCTATTCTCGACGCCAGGCCCATGAGAGTTCTTGCGCTGATACACTACGTTACTGCGTGCTGCAGAGCTCTCTCTGGGTCTGGGACGCTTCCCCCCAGCCGGCTGGTAATGGGAGGGAACCGTTCACTTGGCCAGTCATATGCCAATATATCGCAATATTCAATATATCGCAATATCGCAATACTATCGTATCGTGACTCAAGTATCGTTTTAGTATCGTATCGTGGGCATCTGGTGATTCCCACCCCTAGTATCAAGGCGTGGCAGAAGGTAGGGCAAAAGCCCTTTATTAGCCTAGATGCTAACACTAATGAATTCATTCAAATGCTCATGCCTGGTTGGTTTGATGATAACAGCAAACCCTTTAGACCAGTGGTACGCAACGTTGCCCTATTCAGGAGCCACATTGACCAAAAAATATATATTTGCAAGAGCCACAATCCAAAAAATGTCTCTTTCCTCCCTTTTTTCTTTTTGATTTTTATGTATTTATTTTAAGTAGGACTTAAAAGAGCCACTACAACCGATAAAGGAGGTTGGAGGTGGAGGTTGAGGATCACTGCCCTAGACAATGAATTAGCCAAAGCAGTTATGGTGTTAGACCAGAAGTACATCAGAGGCAATCGGGTCGTGACACTTTCAAACAACATATTTTGTGGATTCCAAAATAAATCATATCAGCGAGGCATTAAATATTCATCAGCTGTGAATGACAATTAACCCAGACAAAAACCTGGCAATGTGTCTCTGTTTGTTTCTGAAAAGAAAGTCTGCTTTCTTTTCTCTTTTAAGCCTAGTATAGACGGTTTTCACCAGAGTGCAACCCCACAGCACTTCCTTTTTCTCAGCATTCGGCAAACTGCAGAAATATTCACTCGACATCCTTACTTTTGTTTTCGCTGCTCAGCTGTATAGACGGTTTTCACGGAATGGTCAGTCCTGCACTTGAATGTTTTCTTTTCTTTTATGTCCATAGCAAACACTGCAACAGGAAGTGAGCGGGGGTTCAATTTAGAATGTTTTTGTTGTTAAAACCGTCTATAGTGCAGTGCCCGTTCGCCCCGCTCCTCGGCTCCCCGGCAAAACAAGTGTGAAGTAGATCGGACAAACGGTTTTGGAGATAAGCGAAGGACACACACACACTCATTAACCTACCGACATAGCGCCATTACGTTCCACCATTATCACCCCTGGCTCAGAGACTCAGTCACATGACGTTACCATCTGTGGTGTGAGGTGCCGAGGTATAAAACTCTCTTACCCGTTTCCGACGTATCGCAAATTTGAAGATATTCTCATGCTCTTACGGATGTCAGTATTTTAGTCGGGGGTGTTAAAATGATATTCTATTCCTCTGTGAAACAACCATTTAAATCCAGTATTTTGACAGCCAGGTGCCACATTTACAACAGAGTGTGTTTGATATTACTATTATGGTGCACCGCTTGCACGAGGCGAGTATACAACCTTGCGGTCACACGGATGGATATGCCGGCGAAGTGAACAAGTGAATCCAGCGCACTTGGGAAGCAAAACACGTCATGATACTCAAACTCCCAAGGTTCCTCTCCTCTCCTAAATTCGGCACCTGGCTGTTGAAATACAGGATTCAAATGGTTGTTTCACATTTTAACACCCCCCGACTAAACTACTAACATCCGTAAGAGCATGAGTATATTATCTTCCAAATTTGCGATACGACGTCGGAAATGGGTAAGAAACCGTTTTATACCCTTGGCACCTTATACACGGGTGGTACGCTATGTGCCCGTCTGAGTCCCGGAGCCAGAGGCTATCACTGGCAGTGCCCGTGCACAGGTAGACACACACACACACACATACACACACACACACACACACATACACACTAGAGCAGGGCTACCCGGCCCGTCGGACTCGGAACCCGAACCCGGCCCGACTTACGGGCCGGGTTCGGACAGAAACATTGAAGTCGCGTTCGGGCTCGGGCCGGGCTCGGTCACGTAATGAGTCACTTGTTTTTGCCTTCAAATATATCTATCATCAGCTCCTGAGCTAATTTACTACGTTAATGAAAGCACTTGAAGGCATCGAATGAAACACGCCCAGACATGCACTCTGCTGCTCTGCCCGGAGTCAGCTGCGTGTCGGCTCAGCGCTGGTGTCGCCGACACCGTGCAGTACTTCTTTCAGCGATGTGGGATTGTGTGTGGGCAGTGCACGGCACGCACGAATTAGGCTGTTTGGTGCTTTGCTTTGTACATTACGTATTAATCATCGACTGCTTTGAATTACGAGGACTGATTTTGGTTTGGGATTATATAGGGCTGTTTATAGGCTGGACAGACTCATTGAATTATGCGCTCGCTGCGCTCCGAGGGGAAAAAAAAAATCAGGGAGGGGGTTCGGGCCGGGCTCGGACAGATTGTCAATTGACACCTGTCGGGCCGGGCCGGGCTCGGCTAATAATGTGACGGGCTCGGTCGGGTTCGGTAAGGAAAATTCAGCCCGAGCCCAGCTCTAATACACACACACACACACACACACACACACACACACACACACATATCCAATGAGATTTTGTTATTGAATCTAATAGGATGGAGGTTGAAGATGAAACTCACTGTCATCAAACCCATTATCGGATAAAAACAATAAAAAAAAGAAGAAAGCGAGTAAGATGAGGGAGAGATGCCAGAGAGAGAGAGAGCAGAGAGAGAGACACAGAGGGAGACGGAAGAGATGCATTTGGAGGAGGAATAAACAGAGTGCTTATTCAGTTGGGAAAGATTTATGAGCGAACGCGGATGCGGTGGTGATCTGTTTAGTGCTCTGCCTCTCTCCACGTTTCCCCCGTCGTGGCGCTCGGTAACTCTGCAATCCTGCAATCAACATCCTGTCTCCATGTAAATGCACATAAATGGCTCCCTACACGCTGGAATTTATGGTCCAGACAACACGCCTAGAGATTTAGGATCAAAATCGCACCGAACGTATTGATTTACGCATCCGCTTGGTTTCAATGCATTAAATCCTGGATACAGTATGTACAGTATGCCTCTAACAGATATATAAAAGTAATTGTAATAATTATGACAAATTAATCTGTGATGTGTCATGAAGGTGTGTATACTGTACTACATAGTAATGTGTTAGTGGGAGGTATTTTGTTTAGGAATTGATATAATAATTTGGCTTGCCTATGGTGAAAAGAAGGCCAACATGTGTCATTAAAGTTCACATAATGCTGTCTTCAAAATACAGCAAACACAATGCAGTGCTAATCCATAGTATCCCCATATCACATGCATTTCCTTGCAATATAGAGAGTTCATTGACTGTGCGTGACTGTCTTTTGATTATAATCACCTGTTAATTTATTACAATCATGTTATTTGACTATCATAACTAAAACTAATATTCTGCTTCGCTCTCAGGCGAAAAACCCTGTATCTCCAATTATGTCCACTTTCCAGGAACGAAGAACGGAACAAGAAAGGGCCTTTCTTTTAGCTTGGACTTTATCCTGCAGGCTTGATCCTTTTTGCTCTCATTAACTGGAGGGGTTGCAGAGTTGTTCTCAACCCTCTGAGGAGCATGTAATCCTCCCGCTCAAGTGAGAACATGAAAATCCCTCAAAATTGGAGTTGAACGCTTTTCACAGGGCAACAGCGATAAGTGGAAAGAATGTTGTCCTGTTTTCAATGAAGCATGTCTTTACAGCGAGATTGATTTCCATGCTGAGGTGAAGCAAAGTGAGGGAGCTAATTAAATCTGGCTTGATACTGTCGTTAATCCCGCAGTTTATTTGTTTGCTGGGGATCGATCCGTCAGAATTGTGTATTTCCCCACCAGCTCTGCCTGATGAACTTCACCTGTGACCAAACACCTGACCAGCTCACCCATCACCCAGTGTGTATTGCATTCTAGTAGTAGTGAAAAGTGCCACAGCCCAAAAACAGACCCCACTACATACAGTACTACTACTACTACTACTACTATTAATACATCTCATTTTATGGTTTATGTCCCTCCACGATGGGACATGATATTTGAGACATGTTTCCATTTGTGATGTAGACACACTCTTGTGAGCACCATAACCTAAGAACAATACATGTAGAAACATCATACCCCCCACCCCCCAGCTTTTTCTCCCATTTTCTCCGGGGAGAGCCGTAGACTAGCACATGCTCCCTCCGATACATGCAGTCGCCAGCCACTTCTTTTCACCTGACAGCGAGGAGGCGCTAGTGCAGCGACAAGGACACATATCCCACCGGCTTCCCACCCGCACACACGGCCAATTGTGTCTGTAGGAACATCTGTCCAGGCCGGAGGTACTGTACCACTGCCGGGAATTGAACCTCCGTGTCTCCGCGGTGGTAGGCGAGTGCTTTTATACCTCTACACTACCCAGATGCCCCAGAAACCTTATACTTGCACCACCGGTTCCCCCTATACAGTGATTATCTCATTTGGAGCACCTTGCTGCAGACATTTGCATATTAATGAGGACAAACTGATTTCCTTTAACTACTGTAACTCCTTAGTGCTTTAATGCCGAGTTCATATTAATACCACCCATGTCCAAGACAAGTATGTTGACATAGAAATATTTGCTGCTTTAATGCATTACTTAGCTTAATTGATGACCTCATTAGCATATGACTGGCTATGTTTAATATATCATGGTGATATGGCAGTGCATTATGTGCCTCAAGTGGCTTTTTCACAATCAGAATGGCTACTGTGCCACAAACATCTCATTTGTAACTTTGGGAGTTCGGGGGGAGAGCGCGCGCGCTCGTCCTATGTTTGCACTGTTTGTTTTCGCAGCCCTGTGGGAAACTCCAGGGAGTCGCTGTACGACGCGCGCCAGACTGCTGTAAAAGCCCTCAAACTACATGACTTTGTGAAGCTAGCAAGCAAGGGGACATCTTTGCATAAGTAAAAACCTCTATAAATGTTTAAGGATGCCGCTATATCGTTGAAGTCCCACTGGCACTTATAGACTTACGGTACAGCGCTACTGATGCGCTGTTGCTCTGAAAATGCACGTTCTCTTTTCTGCTTCAGATGTGCCTGAAACCCGGTCGTGTCTGAGACTAAAGTTGTATCTTACGCTGCGCCTCCTCCTCCTCCTCTGTTCTACTTCACATTGGAGAGAGAGAGTCGGCTCCAGTGGCCGCTGCGGCGCTAATGCAGGATGGATGGATGCATGATAGGCGACTTCGACAATGGCGATGACAGCGGGTTTGTGACGGCTTTCACAATGAAACAGGGCTATCGGATAGAGAGGATTAGGTTGAGGCGGAATACAAATGAATGGGACGTGGAAGGAGGAGCAGTATCTCTGCAAATGATACAAAGGGCCCTGCCTCCCCCTCGTGTCAGAGCGTACAATGTAAAATTACAACTTGATGAAGCGGGACTTTTCTGTCATGAATCGGGGGGGGGGGGGGGGGGGGACATGAGAGGAACAGCATTTATTCATGTTAATATTAATACTCACTTATCTTAAGATTCTAGAGTAAATATTCAATTCAACTACAGGGCATGTAGTGTGGTAAACCAGCCGGTCACGTGACTTCACATTTCATTTCGTTCTACCAGACTGTCTGGCCTCAAGCCCTGGGAGGTTGTTTGCAGAAACTGCAAAGCGTACTCACCAATCAGCGACCCGCCTCGTAATTGACATCCTAACTGGCCGATCAGGAACGCCGCCGGCAAAACAGTAATGGCTGCCTCCGTGCCTGTCCGCCTCGAGGAGTAACGTCAACGTCCGTTGAGTTTAAACAGCCATAAAGTGCAGTTATTGCAGAGATAGACCCAATAACAATTAAGCGAGTACAGGAGTATGCAACAGCGGAGAAGATGTTTTCGCCGTTCTCCCAAGTGGATTTGGATTTGACTGGATCCAACGCTGATTGGCTGAAGGAGTTGTCTGTCAAGGCCAGTACACCCGCCCAACTTCTGCCCACTGCAAACACTGGGTGAGAGCTTCAGGCCAGATGGTCTGGTAGAACAAAATGAAATGTGAGTTCACGTGACTGGCTGGTTTGCCAGGCTAGAGGGCATGCATACCTCCACCAAACTTTCTACAACGATTTGTGGTGTTACCTGAATCTGTTTTGAAGTTAGATGCCTTTTTGTGATTGGCCATTGCCACACCTCCTTTTGGCCAGTGGACGTGGAAAGTAAACGTTGAAAATTAATCCGTGTTTAGTTGGCCCATGGCCATGACCTACCTTTCTGCAAAGTTTTGTGCAAGTCCATTCACAACTTTTGTTTAGCAATCCTGCCGACAAACCAGACAAACTCAAAAACCTGATCCCCGGCCAACCCCCGTTGGCTGAGGTAATAAATATTGTTTGTTTACACCTAATTGTGTTCTGTATAGGTCTAGACGGACAGATGGGGCAAACTGTTTTGAATGAGGGAGGATTGCAGTGGGAGCACTCGGGGTGTCAGGTGTGACTGCGCGCCGATGCCAAATGGTTGGCTCCCGGGTCAGGGAGGAGGGCCCCTTTTGCTGAGGGGCCCCAGGGAGGTCAGGGCCAGATCTGCATAGAAATAATGAATACTCTGGGGAGTGCTGTGTGTCTGTACGTGCGTGTGTGCATGTCTGTGTGTGTGTGTGCGTGCGTGTGTGTGCGTGCATGCATGGCTGTGTGTGTGTGTCTGTCTGTCTGTGTGTGTGTGTGTGTGTGTCTGTGTGTGTGGGGCGTAACCTCATCAACATCAAATGTCCCCGGATATTTCCTCCAAAAACATCCAACAGGACTCAGCACCTGTTCAACTTCAGATTTCTACAGCCGCCGAAAAGGCCGTCGGTGGCAACAAAGAGCTCTCCTGCCTTGGTACAAGTATAGATCTCATCTCTCTTCCCTGGCAGCCTTGCAGGCATCCACCTCATGTCATGTTCAACTGGCTTTCAAAAGCTAGATTCCTGCAGGGAGCGATGCCAGGCACGGCTCCTTATTGGTTGATTTCTGCAGGGAGCGACGCCAGGCGCGGCTCCTTATTGGTTGGCCTTTGGAAGTGCCAGCGAAGAAAACAGTGTTAACCTAACTAGCTCCAGTAACTGGCGACGTCTGCACAAGCATGGATTGAAGGCAATGAAAAACTGAATTTTGGGGCGATTATGGATTTATATGCCTATTAAAGTGGATCCATTATGTCTGTTTCAGCTCATAGAGGTTTGGAGATGCAGGGATGTTTCCTTCCTGAGTCTTTCCTTCTTCTTTTTTCTGATTCCCCCCCCCCCCCTCCCATTTTCTCCCAATTGTACTTGGCCAATCTTCCCCCGCTGCCCCGGTCGCTGCACCCCCTCTGCCGATCTGGCGAGAGCTGTAGACTAGCACCATGCTTCCTCCGACACATGCGCAGTTGCCAGCCGCTTCTTTTCACCTGACATGATTTGACACTTGTGCACCCTGTTCTTCTGCAGGTATCTGGGCCTCACATTGAGAGCGAAGCTTTTGCCGAGACAAATGCCAAGCTTAGCTGCTTATGGGCTGGCCTTTGGAAGTTCCAACAACTAAACTCACTTACCGCCACTCTGGCACGGTGGCCTCACAACATAATTGGGAATAAATCAGATGATCTATTCGGAGGGTCCTATTTTTTCAAAGCCAAAAACGAAAGGCGATTGCGATGATTAGACACATTACCAGTTTGGCCGCAGAGCATATGGCGACTTTTATGTTTGGAATTTATTTGGAAGGAGGGTGTGCGTGGGTTTATGTCATGGGGGTGGAGGGGCATTGGTGGGGGGGGCAAGGAACCTTGCCAAAACAATCGGCAAGGGCAAACGGATAACAAAAAAATCTATAAATGTAATGTATTAATATTCATTTGATTGAATAAATGAATGGAAATGCGAGTCTGCCGAAACAAAACTGTTGACCTTGCATAAAAAGAAGCAACAATATCTGCGATGATGCTCTGATTGGATTTCACCTCATGGTTCTCCGGCAGCTCCGCCTGGCAGCTTGGACACGAATCTTTGACAGAATGCCGATCATGCTATGCTACCAACAGGTTTCTTTACATGTTAATTACATCAACCAGCTGGTGCAAGAGAAGACGGCTCCAGATATGTAGCCCTAGTGGACTCATTAGTTTTACCCACAGATGTTAGCTGCTAGCACAAAGGTTCCTCCTCTATCCTCTCCCATATGTATGACAATTGAACATGGAATCTCAATGAAGTGCTACACTCTTAGCATTACTAGCTACTACTGCTGAGTCTGCAATTTCTGTTCTACTGCTCCTGTCACTGCTGTAAATGCAATGCTAAGTACTACTGTACCACTGCTACTAGTTGTTTAACTGCATAGCTTGGTGGTTGTTCAACTAAATTCAAATGTGGATAGTGTTTCTAGTAGGCTAGTGTATTCACCTCATGTAGCCCCGCCCACTTGGCCCGTTTGTGTTACGACTTGCGGTTCAAAACGCCGGCTGTTTTACCTGCTCAAACCAGAGATCGTCTCTCTGGTCAAAGCTATAGTGACTCACTGAAGCACTCTGCCACAGGAAGTGTAAACACAATCGATTCTGAATGTGTTTACACTTCCTGTTAGTCTCTCAAGCCAGACTGTCTCTTCGGGGTCCTATGCCGACCACCCGCAATGCCGACCTTAGGTTTAGGCGTGGGGGGTGGGAGAGGTTAGGTTTAGGGTTAGGGTCTGGGGGAGGTTAGGTTTAGGTGTGGGGGGTGGGAGCTGAGGTTAGGTTTAGGGGTCTGTGGGGTCCACCGACACGCTGCACGCCACCTCGCTCAGCTGGTTCTGCTTGTGGGCTATCGGCATTGCGGCCTGTCGGCACATAGACGCGGCACCGTCTCTTCTACATAAGGTGGATTACTTTTATGTCATTTCAGGCAGTTACCGTATTTTTCTATTGCCTTTTATTTTTTATTTTTATGTCACTCATAAATTATCATAATTATTATCTCTCAAAATATCAAACATGCATTTGCACGTGTAGTAGAGTTTCACTCGTCATTGCTAATTGTTTAGTTCAGTTGGGTGGGACTTGTGTTTGTCATTAGTATTTAGAGTGAAAGCAACAAAAGATGACTAACTTGTTTTTGCAAAAATAAATCTTTTTATTTGAACAAAGATACATTTGTTGATTTAAGTTTAAATATTGGCATGGTGTAGTGCAAGGCCGTGGTTCTCAACATGGGGTCCGGGGACCACCAGGGGTCCTTGACGGGGTTCCAGCGGTCCCCAGCAAATTGATCAAGTGTTAAACTTCAGCATAATTTTACAAGAAATGAACACAATTAGAGAATGTAGAATGACTGTTTTGATGATAGGTCTCTCTGTAAACAGATAGCCACGGAATTCTGGACAAAATCTAATCTAACAATAAAATATATTCTCAGATTTAGGTCTGAGAGACACAATCTCATCAAATGTGGCCCTAATGTGGACTGAATTAGCAGTCCTTGATATGAAAAAGGTTGAGAATCACTGGTGTAAACAACAGGAAAATATGGTAATCAAAATATAACATAATCAAAATATCTTGGCTATATAAAGGCTCATTTATTTTAGTTACTGTATTGCTTTGTGTTTGCATAGACTCTTGTTGGTAGCAGGCAGCTGGCAGGGCGTGAGCCTTGTAAACACAGCAAACTAGTGATGATTCACTCATGATTTTGTAAGTACAGGAATTAATGATAGCTCAGCGGGGCTTTTAGCCGCGATGTACATACTGTAATGTTGTTGTTTTTTCAAACAATGCTCTAGGTAAAACACCATGCATATAATCCATCATCTCTGTCTGAGAAACTCCAACTTCTCTCGCCACATTGCGTCCACGCCTCCCCCAGACATCAAATAACCTATTTTAATCAACAAAAATTTGATGAAATCCTGATAAATAAATAACCCCCGCCGGGGATTTCAAGATGATTGACAAGTTAGCGGATGCGCATTCTCACCCATACGAGGTTTAAGCCCCGAAAGTAAGCGGCGTTACTCAAAGCGCCGTTGCGTACAGTATGAGGCAGGAGACATATGCCGTGCACAGCTGGTGGTCCTCTAGGGGGTTTGTCTCTGCCTTATGCACTACATGCTCCCTGCCCAATACAAATGAGGCAGCTGCAGAGAACGGCGGATTCACAAGCGTGCTAACAACAACGCGTCATGTCTCGCCCGCTTTTACCCCCCCCCCCCCCCCCCCCTCCCCCAATTGTGGGCGATCTCGGGCATCCCAGATTGCAGAATGGAATGGGAGCATAATGACTATAATGTAGAGGGATTATCGCTATTAGGAAGCCCCTATTAATGTGCTGCTACTGTATTCTTAAACTGGCTCGTCAAGAGGAGATTTAGAGATTAGCGGATGTTTCCTCTGTCAATTTGCGTATTTGCAGAAATGGCACTGGGTAATGCTAATGATTTTTCATAATGCAGAGGCTGTTTGAGGAGCTTTGCGTTTTTCCCCAACCCCCAATTTGACATTTTCCCTCCAAACCTATCCATATTACAACCTGTCACATTTTCCCTTCCTTACCACAGAGCTAATGTGGACATTAGGCTAGACTTTTTCTTTTTTTCTTTTCTTCTTTTTGTTCTCCATTAGTCTTTTGATTGAATGCCATTTAAAGGTCTGAATGAGTGTGCTGAATCGGGGGTGGGGGGTGGGGGGTACTTGGCTCTCTAGCAAAAGAGAAATTCCATTTGAGTGCAAGAGTATTTCATTCCTCACTTTACTAAGTCACAGAGCGGCAAACTGCACACACACACACACACACACACACACACACACACACACACACACACACACTGTACAATGCCTACATTTGTTAATTGCTTAATCTGGCCAAAACATTGCATTTTCATTGCCAGCCAACTTGGATTGGCTCATTATTATGGCATATTGGTCTGGATCCAGACTTGGTTCCAGCTAAATAATAATGTTTGTGTGAATGCTGCTAATACACTCCCATGTGGGAGGCCTTCAGATGGCTGCTGCGTGCTTTCAGTTTGCCTTCATTTTGCTGTGGGTTTATAGAAGTGCTCTAACACTGTGCTGTTTCTGACTGCTTTGTGCCAGACACATATCAAACACTAAATGCATTAATAGATGGAAAGTATGCTAAACAGAGAGTTCAAAGGAATAAAACAACAAGGGAGGCGTTTAGACAGGGTTTTTTCAGCGTTAATTGTTTTTCTTTGCAGGTGTTGCACGTTTAACACACTTTCTACGGGGTAGCGCTGTCAAAACAAGGATGAAAAGTAATTACGTTTGTATTCTGCTTGAGGTCATCTTGACTTCTAATCTCTCACAAAGCCGCTTTGGACCCCCCCCCCCCCGTTTGTTCTTTTTACAGAATAACCGCAAAAGCGTTTGCTGCTTTATTTAAAGTCACATTATAATTTATTCCCCTTCCTTTTTGTGTAGCATGTTATAGTCTGAACTATGAAGAGTTCTTACACTGATACACTACATCACTGCATGCTGCAGAGCTCTCTCTGGGTCTGGGCCATATGTAGCAAACTGTGTCGGGATCCTGGCCAGTGATTGGTTTCCCAGAATCCTGGGGGCACCAATCAGTAATGACTTTAGTGATCAGGCGCACCACCCAAACCTGACTTTGTTGACTTTTGAAAACGAACCTCTCATTTATTATTATTACGGTATTATTATTAGTGCCAATGTTTCTCTGCAATACACAACATGAAAATCATCTGGATACAAATTGGCATTCTATGGCCTTTTCACAAACTTGTGTCAGGCCAGGTTGTACAGTATAGCAACAGGATCCGGGCTGATCTACAAGAAACTGCCCCCCTTGTTTCATTTCGAGAAGTGACTATTTGGACCAAAGGGAACAGACGTTTCTTCTGCCCGGACAGATTGCTCGGGGCAGTATACGCGCTCCCTCAACTCTTAGTGGGCCCCCAATAATGCTTTGTGTCAGAGAATTTTCTGGAAGGTTGGGTTGCATACAAACTTTGGGATTAGACGTGCGGGCACGGTTAGGAAGTAAACTAATTTAATCCTCTCTCAATTTCACTCTTGCGTGGGCATAAGCTTTTCCAAAAAGTTCATCCTGGTATATTAGTACATTTGTATTTTGCCTTGTTTCAACCCGTCACATCATTTGTTGTATTTAAGCGTCAGGTTTTTAGCGGGGCGACCCGAGGGATACCCCTGCCCCATCACAAGCAGAAACCACGGCTGATAAATGTGATAATTGGTAAAGGGCTGGACTTTGGGTAAAGGGCCGGACTTTGGGGAGACTGCCTAGTGTTTCCCTTTGGATCGATAATGCACGCCCCAAATTGAAAGTCGTTGAGGCTGAACTGCGCGAATGAGTTTGTAATCTAGTGGCAGTTGGGTACAAGGTTGCATTCCGGTGGCTGGGAGGCAGAAGGCTATATGAAAGTGAAATGGAACAGGGCTCCTATGTTGCTGCTCAGTGTAATCCAACTGTTTGTATGCATGAGGGGCCTTTGTGATGATTACATAGGAGAGAAACCAGGGGGAAATGAAATAGCCACTTCCTGTGGCAATGTGGCATGGGCCTGTGTCCCATCTACTGCTGCCTTGCTGTGTCCCATCTACTGCTGCCTTGCCTGCATCAGGATACAGACCATCACTTTGGCGTAATAATAATGAGGATGATTACAGACTGTAACAGAACTCAGCTGCCAGGCGGTTAACCAGAACCAAGAGGTACGATCACATCACACCTGTTTTAGCTTCCTTACATTGGCTCCCTGTCTGTTTTAGGGATGGATTTTGAGATTGTACTGTGCACTTAATTATTTACACTATTGCGGAGCTCCCAACAAGTCGCTGTCTCGCGACGGTGCCCCACACACACACACACACACACACACACACACACACACACACACACACACACACACACACACACACACACACACACACACACAAATGTAGCCTATGCACAGAGGATGGTTTTGCATCAATTCATGGAAACGTTATAACTGAATAAACCAGGTAAGATCATGCTCTGGGCCCAGTAGTTCAAAACTTTTAATCTCAATCAGATCCGATCAGATTTTGAAATCCCATTTTCTGTGATCCAGGATCAGACAACTCGGCCAGATTTTGTCCCAGTATTTCAAAGCAATTCAGGATAGGACCACCCTGATCCAGTTTCAGACTTTTCAAGTTTACTAGATCCTGATTATCAGTGCTTTAATCCTACCGATCTCCATGTAGTGGATATGAAAAATAATACAAGGAAGACAAGAGACCACATTACAGAGACATCTATAATGTCTAATTATATTTTTAAATACATAAAGGACATAAAATCATAATGGAATTGTAATTTAAAAAAATACTCCCACTAGGGTAACAACAAAAAAACATGAATTCAAAGGCAGCTGGATCATCCAGGCGTGCTTTGAGGAGCTGAATTCTAAGTGAGGTTTCAATTTGCTGAAGCCGGCACAGCTGATGGACTTTTTTTTGTTGAAGATATTTTTTCTTTAATCTAAATTACATTTGTGATTGACAATCTTTGTTGTGATACTTTTATGAGCATAAACATTTATGTCATCAACATTTGGTTGAAAACAAAATAGGCCACCACAAACGTGACCAAAAAATGAAATATAAAATGTATTTGCCATGAAGGCTAAAAATGGTGTATTATTTCAGTTAACAAACTTTGCCATCTTATTTATATTGAACCATATTTTTAAATAAATTGTATAGTACATTTTGTTCTGGTAATCCACTGGAAATCCACCCCTCTGGTGGGATCAAGATAATCCAGTTTTTTGGGATCAAACTGATCCCAATCCTGTGTTGTCGCTTTGAACTACCCGTTTTGAAGATTTGATCCAGATTAAAGCTTGGATTTGATTTCCTGATCTGATCGGATATCAAAGTGATCCTAATCCTGTTTTTTGGTTTTGAACTACCCAAAATCCAAATCTGATCCGATCAGATAGGGATTAAAAGTTTTGAACTACTGGGCCCAGATGATGAGAAACCCGATTAAGATGTCTGCAGGTATGGCATGTCAACACCTTACTTCTTTCCCTTTTGGTTTTCTCCGTTTATTCACAAACCTTATTTTGACGGGAATATAAAACATGGCAGCCAGCAGCAACACTTCCTACTGGGATGATGGTTTCTTTCCCCTGCATTGGAGGGAGAGGGTAGCTGGCGGCTTCATACTTTTTTGCTGGCGCGCCATACTATTTGGACAGGAATTCACGATTAATTAATGATGAATTGGTATATTCATGGTAGCAGGGCGTCTCGCTCTCAGGGTATCAAAGATTCATGCAAACGCGTTAGCCTGACTAAGACTTTAAAACAAAGTTGACCAATTGCCAGCTTACTACACGTATAAAAGTTGGCGAAGAAGAACGACAATGGGGAAACTAAAGAAAGCGGCAGAGAGAGCGAGTGCGATAACAAGATCTAACAAGTTACAGCGTATGGATAAGACACACTGCCGGGCCTCCGGGCTATTTTCAAACTCCAGTACCGGGGCGCCTCAGACCCAGTCGATGCATTACAATGAGGTCTGTCATGAGTTGCCGGCGCTGGCTGGCCCAATGTGTCTCACTGAGGGGTCTTTGGTGTGTGTGAGGTAGCCTCGGCCTGGCTCTGCATGGGCTCCTGGCCCGGGCTTGCAAGCACTACATCCCGCCCGGTCTGAAGCCCTGACAGTCCTATTAGGGGCTGAATGAGGAGGAATTTGCCTTACCTTGGCAAAAGATCTCTCCCGGCCCCTGACAGCTATGGCAGGTCTTCATGGCAGCTTGCTGATGAGAACTCTGCAGACCCCCATCCTCCTCCTCCTCCTCCTCCTCCTCCTCCTCAACCACCAGCAGCTCTCTGCTCCTCCTCTTCACCTCTCCATTTGGAGCACTTTCAAGTGTCTGAATCATTTTTTCTTACCCTTTAAAAAAAAAATACAATAAACAACAATATGTAGCATATCTCGACAGTTCCACTGGAATTGTGTTGCTAGGGAACAGTTGAAGCTTATTCCCTGCCAGCCATTGAATTAGCAAACAATGCAACAGTAAATAAACTATAGGGTCAATTTAGAATGTTTATGTTGTCAGGTTGAAAACTGTCCATACAGACACGGACAACGCGCAGGCCTGAGCAACAGAGCACAGAGTCGGGGAGGGGGAAAAGCACACAAGGCCATTTAGGAATTTATATTCAATCTCCCCCCTTGTGGAAATCCAAACTCTACTCCTGGCATCCAATCTCTCTGGCTGACATGCCATGTAAAATTGATCAATACCAACTTGTCACCCCGAGCAGACAGGAGCAGCAGAGAGATGGAATGTCAGGTAGCTCCTCTCCATGCACAATAATGGTCGAACCTTGCCGAGACAGTTATTGCTTCGCAGCTTTTATTTATTTATTTATTTATTTTTCGCTTTTCAAAGTGCCATATGCTCGATTCTTGGGGCTTTGTAAAAGTTTCTCAAACTAGTGTTTGTAAACGCAAGGAAAATTAATACAGTTTATCCATGTTAGCCTCACAGGGAAGGAGGGGACCGCTTAACAAGAGCGCCTCGAGGCACATTCAGTGCCAACAACAAAAACATTCCCCGTGTCTCATTAGTTACATTGCCTATTAGCATACAGGCCACTTTATTATGACACCTCTTTGCCAGAACTCCCCCAAAACAAAGCGATGGCGTTAATGACCCCCTCCACTCTAAAGTATGTGTATGACCCCCTCTACTCTAAAGTATGTTTATGACCCCCTCTACGCTAAGGTAGGTTTATGACCCCCTCCACTCTAGAGTATGTTTATGACCCCCTCCACTCTAAAGTATGTTTATGACCCCCTCCACTCTAAGGTAGGTTTATGACCCCCTCCACTCTAAAGTAGGTTTATGACCCCCTCCACTCTAAAGTATGTTTATGACCCCCTCCACTCTAAAGTAGGTTTATGACCCTCTCCACTCTAAAGTAGGTGTAAGACCCCCTCCACTCTAAAGTATGTTTATGACCCCCTCCACTCTAAAGTAGGTTTATGACCCCCTCCACTCTAAAGTATGTTTATGACCCCCTCCACTCTAAAGTAGGTTTATGACCCCCTCCACTCTAAAGTATGTTTATGACCCCCTCCACTCTAAAGTATGTTTATGACCCCCTCCACTCTAAAGTAGGTTTATGACCCCCTCCACTCTAAAGTATGTTTATGACCCCCTCCACTCTAAAGTAGGTTTATGACCCTCTCCACTCTAAAGTAGGTGTAAGACCCCCTCCACTCTAGAGTATGTTTATGACCCCCTCCACTCTAAAGTATGTTTATGACCCCCTCCACTCTAAAGTAGGTTTATGACCCTCTCCACTCTAAAGTATGTTTATGACCCCCTCCACTCTAAAGTAGGTTTATGACCCTCTCCACTCTAAAGTAGGTGTAAGACCCCCTCCACTCTAGAGTATGTTTATGACCCCCTCCACTCTAAAGTATGTTTATGACCCCCTCCACTCTAAAGTATGTTCATGACCCCCTCCACTCTAAAGTAGGTTTATGACCCCCTCCACTCTAGAGTATGTTTATGACCCCCTCCACTCTAAAGTATGTTTATGACCCCCTCCACTCTAAAGTATGTTCATGACCCCCTCCACTCTAAAGTAGGTGTATGACCCCCTCCACTCTAAAGTAGGTGTATGACCCCCTCCACTCTAAAGTATGTTTATGACCCCCTCCACTCTAAAGTAGGTTTATGACCCCCTCCACTCTAAAGTATGTTTATGACCCCCTCCACTCTAAAGTAGGTTTTTCTTCTTCTTCCTTCAGTTGGAGGTTTGATCTTCTCTGTGCAGAAGTATGTGTGTGCAGAGATTGACACTAGAAGGCCATCATCTGCTGAAAGTGGAAAGTCTCTCTGTACTCATTGAAAATCCCATTTTTAGGGGCGGGCCTACGAGCATGATTTGTGACATCACAAATAGTTTGGAAGGCCAATCCCTGTCAAGTATTAAACGTACAAGTGTGATGTGGAAGTTTTAAGTTAAAGTTGAAGCCTCCAGTATTCACTGAGATATAGTGAAGTTGGAAACTGTGTGTCCAGCAGTGAAACTTTTGAAATGAAATATATTTGCATATTTATTATAATCTGACATTTTTACGGAGTAGATGTAATTGTAAGGATTTTAACAAGAAAATTGAACTTTGTGTGTGTGTGTGGGGGGGGGGGGGGGGGAAACATGTCAGACACACTATATAGCCTATTATTCAAAGTAAACATGTCGGGAGGGGGAATCTTTAGCATCTCGACAACGGTGCGGCGGAATACAAAAGGGCTACCATTTTGACGATCTCAACACAATCACCACTTCAACAGACGGTCGACAGAAGACAAGAAAGAGCTGGCCATGCGTGCGGGTAGGCGGTGGCCTTTCACCTCCTCAGCCTGTCGCCTGGGGACCGGCCGAGACAGAAGCCAGTCACATGAGACTGATGCGGACATCAGGTGGAGGATCCACTTACAGCTCGTCTCGCCTCAGCTGCCTTTGACTGCTGGTGCACTCCGCCACGCCGCGGTGCCTCGGCGAGACAGTTCTATCTCTCTGAGCCGTCACAAGGTGTTCAGCGGTGACTAAACACTCCCAAATGACCTTATCAATTGTTTTATTATTTCAGCCGCGGTGACGGGGACACATTTTCGTCTGGGAGATCAAGCGGGAAGCCCCTCCTCTGTGGCACGCGGCGGCGATGATGTAAAAACCTCTCGACACATATCTGACTCGAAAAAGGAATTTCACCAGGAATGCTTTAATCATGTGGCTGAGGTTATCAAAAGTGATGCTTTACAACCCATATTCTGTCTTTATTCTTTATATCGTCGGCTCTGATTTACCAGATGCCACCAGTATTGAATGACTTTGCACAGTGGGACAAAAAAAACGACCTACAGTGTGCACGAGGGGATTTATCACTATGAAGTCACATAGAACCGTTACATATTTCATACTTCGCTACTGTTGTTAGCCCACTTTTATACCCTGTCCCCAAGCTGGCTGGTGTGCTCGGAGGTCGCGTGCCCTTGATCAGGGGCTTATTTCAGACCTGTCAGAACTGGGGATAGGACTCGCAACTCTAACTGACTGACTTCTGACCGCGTCTACCTTCCACACCGACGGCTAAAAACAACATCTGTATCACGTCTCTCCTGAGAGGCGAAATTAACGAGACATCCATGTCCGTTCCTTTAATCTGCGGTAATTGATGCTCGCTGCACAGAAGCGGAAGGTTAGGGGAAGCCAACCGCTGCTAAAAAGTCTGCATCAAATATTAACGGACGAGGATGTGTATGATTCAGACGGTATATCATTATTAATGATGACATCGGTTGAGTCATGCCGAGTGAAGGACATCGTGGACAGACAAGCCGGACGCCTCTAATCAGTTTGAATTCATATGATTTTAATGTTGGCACAGAATCGTCCAATCTGTGTTCCTCGCAGAGATTTGTGAGAGAGGAAAAACAGAGAATTAACGCGTGAGCTTGCAATGTTGTTAAATATAAAGTCTGGAGCTGCTCCACGGAGCATGAATCAGGAGAGAAGGAACAGGTGGTACTGAGAGAATCCAGGGGGATTTCTGTTCTATTATCTCTAGCCCTAAGAGTACATTCTGTTCTTCACTTCAACTGGATAAAACTTATTTGGCCATGAAAACACGATACGATTCATTGCATCGCAAGCAACTTTAGATGTGCTATATTGATGATAGGCTATCACTAGTTTGAGATTGTTAGTGTGGAATATAATAACCTACATAAATAACAAACAAATGAAGTTGTATTCTCTTAATACTGCCATTGACTAAATTATTAACACTTAGGACCTTTAAAACACTGCTTCTGCCTCAGATTCCCTCCTAATCTAGTCTCCTTACTGCAATTGAGTAGATTATTAAGGAATCTGAGCCAGAGGCAGTGGCTGTAAAGGTGCTAAATGTAGCATTTTAGCAGCACTAAATCATTAGCACATCAACACACTGAGAAGATTGGCAGCCTCTAGGGAGATTGCTTTACGGCACTTTCAGTTTCTGGCAATGGCAGATGGTGGAAGGAGTGACAGGAAAAACCACTTGCAACATTTGTATCCTCTTCAGTGAAGACAAAGACGTCAAAATGTCCTCTTCAGTGAAGACAAAGACGTCAAAATGTCCTCTTCAGTGAAGACAAAGATGTCAAAATGTCCTCTTCAGTGAAGACAAAGACGTCAAAATGTCCTATTCAGTGAAGACAAAGATGTCAAAATGTCCTATTCAGTGAAGACAAAGACGTCAAAATGCCCTCTTAAGTGAAGACAAAGATGTCAAAATGTCCTCTTCAGTGAAGACAAAGACGTCAAAGTGCACATTTATGGGAAATGCGGTATTCATTTTGAGAAACACTAAGATTAAGCAGGACGGACAAACCCTGTCTTTATTTGTCACAAACACAATTGATGCATGGACACACATGCACAACGGCCAATACACAGACACACACACACACAGCGTGAAATGTGTCCTCCGCGTTTGACCCATCCTGGCTCGTCCTTCCTCCAAGGGTCAGGCCAGGAGCGGTGGACATGCTGCAGTGAAGCACCCGGGGACCAACTTATCTTCAGCCGTCGCTGGTCAGATCACGATCTTCTTGCATGTTTTTTTATTGGGGGTTCTTATATGGAGGAAACCCCGGCTGAGCACTGGAAGAACAAACTCCACACAGAAAGGCACTTTTCACGAGATAACCCCCCTGGAGGACTATAGGCACCGAAAAACACGGGGAGGACACAGCGCCACAACGGGCGGGAATCAAACCCAGGACCTTCTTGCTGTGAGGCGAGGCGACAGCACTACCACTGCGCCACCGTGCCCCTAACAATACTGTGCCCACTAACAATAGCACTGGTGTGAGATAGACCATCTCCAACATGAGCTCATTTGTTTTTGCTTAATTACCAAAGCATCACAATTAATTTTACAATGATGTATTGATTAGGGACGATGCGAGTACTCTGATGAAAGGAGTATCCAGTACAGAGTATCATCCAAGTACAATGTGTCAATATCCGTACAATATCCGTTAAAAAATGACAATACCATTCTCCTTAAAGTGATACCGATACAGAGTACTACATTCGATACCTTAGCCATACTTTGAACATTTTGGTGGCATCTTGGCACAGTGAATTGCCAACAACAACAACCACAAACAAGCAGTGTTCCCAGTTTAAATCCCACAGCCATCTAGGTAAATTCCACAGTGGGAATAAACACAAGCGCAAACACAAATATAGGCTAATACAGTATGTGCAACTCCACCTCCTTGCCGCTAATGTAATTAATTTCACAACTCAAGGAGAGAGATATTGAGGTATGCCTCTTTTAAACCAATTCAATTATCTACTTAATCTAACAGGATGGGGGAGAAATCAATTGCATCGCATTACTGCGAGCACAAGGAGGAGAGAGATTTTGAATTCCTTGCAAGTCTGAGGAGACAAATCCAATTTGGGTTTATCTGTGTCCGACACCCCCCCCCCCCCCCACACACACACACACCCTTTTCCACCCCAAAAGCTTAATTAGAGAATTTTTCAAATGTATGGTAATTTGCTAACGAGTACAAAATATGATAAAATTCTGGCAAGCACACCACGTTGTCCACTTGTGTTCACTCCCCTGTTCACTACCCATCCTGTGTGCTCTGCAGTGTGCCTGTGTGTGTGGGGGGGGGGGGGGGGCATAGCCGGGACGTGTTCTTGTCCAGAAATAAATCCATCTGACAGATGTTGGCATTTCTTCATATTGACTTAATACGGTCAAGGTGTGTTATGTAGTAATCTAACACACCTCTCGCATCTCAAACCCAACAAGGTATCACGCCAAAGTTACGCTTATAGTAGCCAAGTAAAACAACTTGGTAAGCCTATAGGATTTGGTTTTGGTCATGGTTAAATAAGAAAAACGTCTTAACATTTTTAACGTGGCATACGCTGGGAATCGAACTCCACTTGTCGGCTTCAAAGGTCAAAGCATAATAGGCCTGTAGCCTTCACCCCATCCATGACACACTTACTGCCCACCATTTTCAGTCACCTAGTGCCTACAATATATCACCCCCTGCTGGTAGGCTACTGCACCTGCATACCCGCGTGTACTTTTCACCCCAATGCGAGGCAAAACATGACACTGACACGGTGCCGCAGTGGGTCTGTTATACACTTTGGTATGTCAGAACACACCCATCACTAGAGAGCCAAAGTGAACATCACTTCCTGCTTCAGCACTGTACCAGAGATTTTCATCCGCAATTTATTTTTCCCATAGACATTTAGTAAAAAGCGTATAAAAATAGTTTTACTTGGTCAAACCAAACGGTTAAACTATATTTAGAATCGGGAGAGACCATAGAACATTTCACTGGTACCAAAACTTAAAAAACATCGAAAAAATATTTTCTTCAAATCCACAATTTTTTCTATGTTTTGGTCCGAGTGAAATGTTATGTGGTCTCTCCTGTTTCTAAATATATCTGAACCATTTGGTTTGAACAAGTAAAACTATTTTTCTAACAGAGCCAAAGTCACGCCCACTTCCAGTTTAGGCATAGGCACCAGAGCCATTCATCCGCCATTCTTTTTTCCATCTACATTTCCTAAAATGCTTATAAAAATTGTTTTACTTGTTCAAACCAATCACGAGAGACCATAGAACATTTCACTCTAACCAAAACCTTTAAAAAGTATTATTATTATTATTATTATTATTATTATTATTATTATTATTATTATCATCATATTTCTATAAGCATTTTACAAAATGTAGATGGAAAAAAGAATAGCAGATGAATGGCTCTAACCCGGAAGTGGGCGTGACTTTGGCTCTCTATGCAGCAATCTTCAATTGGCTCTGGGCCATTCAGCTGCCAGCCAAGATGCTTGACAGATTAACTCATTGAGTGCCAATGACGACTAAAGTCGTCAATTCAAAAAGTAACGTTCAGTGCCAATGACGACTAAAGTCGTCAATTCCGTTTTTTGACGGTGGGACGTGGATCAAAGCCTCGTGCATCTCCTGTAAAAAATATTGTAGCTATTGAAGGTGTATAACCTATTTTACGGACCCATTAGGTGGCGACAGTGCTCTCCAGATTAGAGAAAGTTGAGGAAAAAAAAGCAGAAAAAGCCCCGTGATGAAAGAGAAACCGATGCATGAGCCAGAGCGGCACAGATTGCTCTGGCTGCCTGGAGCCAACGTTAGCTGCGAACAGCAGTCAATCCGCTCCCACAAATGTCTCTGTCTCTGCTGCATAGCTTCTCCACACGATTAGCCGCCAGAAAATAAAACCAAAGCCAAACCATTCTCATGAGAATGGTTCCCAGCTCACAACCGAAACCCCAGAAACGCAGACGAACGCGAGCCCCATCCAGACTCCCCCGAGGAGCGGCCGCCATCTGAACGTGGATCCGTGAGGCAGCAGAGCCTGCCATAGCAGGCAGCAGAGACTCGCCTGACACACGCAGCAGCCAGCACAGCGAGCAGAGCCACCAGAGACACTCCCACGGAGGAGGAGTTTGGAGTTGAGGGGGGTGTGGGTGCTGTTTATTGAAGGAAATTACTGTTCAGATGTTTCAGGTCAGAAAATATTAGTTTCAGAGTCAGATTTGCTTGAAATGCTTCATTTCACAAAAGGCTCAATATCTCAGCTTCTAGATGGAAACGCCTGTTTTTGCTGTTTTTGACCTATCTTCTCCGGCTGATAACTAAAGAACAGAAAATGATATCAATAAACTTTTTTTTGCTGCTGATACAATAGAGTCTCATCGTTCTTTGTGCGTGTTCGGTGTTTACATAGTAATATCACACAATATTCTGTGGGCCTCGAGAAATCACTGAAAACGCTCTGAAACTCTGGCACTGGGAGCGTCCGTTCTCCAAAAGTGGCTGGCACTCAATGAGTTAAACAAAGATAAAACCAAAAGGTAACTTAATCATACTTAAACTTAACAAAACATAACTTAACCCAAGAATAAAAGAAGAAGTTCTCCAGCGCACACCAGGATAGGAAAGATAGACATTTTATTTAGTTACCTTAAAAACAAGAAACAAATCGAACAACGCGTTGCTGTTCACTTCTTGTTATTCACCCTGCACCAGCCGGCACCCAGGAGAGTAGCACTGCTGTGCACAGGGCTTTCCTCAGCCGTATAACTTCAACCAATTCAACCTCTTAGTAAACAGTATAGATACCATTAGTTTCTCTAAAGCAGCGTCCCTTATGGTGTAGCAAAGTATTTTGGCGTGGCAGCCAGCTGTCAGCCGAAAGGCTGAAGATTGCTGCCAGTGTAATGGCAATCTTTTATATGGACTGTATACTTGGTAATTTGTTGTAGATCCAAGGTTAGCAGCAAAGTCAGACAGCATCATGTTTTGAATTGGCAAACCCATCATTCATTTAATACTTTGCCAAATTTAATTACCGCTCTTATACTGTCAGAGGCCCTATTCTCTCCCTCCCTCCCTCCCTCCCTCCCTCCCTCCCTCCCTCCCTCCCTCCCTCCCTCCCTCCCTCCCTCTCTTTCTCCCTCCCACCCCTGTCACTTTCTCTTCTTCATTTTTGAGCCTCTTTCTTTCTCTGCTCCTTTCTCTCTTTCTTTCATCGAGTGTAAGCCTCGGGTATAAAAGCCACCCCTAAAGATGACACTTCTGTGTTTCATGTATTTATTGGACCGGGCGTGCTCCGCCTCCACTAACTCTAATGGTATTTGCACTCCATACAGTATTCATTCTGGCGGTCTGCCACAATCCAGTTGACTTTCATTCATCAAAAGGCCCTCTGCACAGACTGCACAAACCGAGCAATCAGTCCTTATTGTGACCCAAATATTATAATAACACCCACATGCAGTGTCCGGATGCTTTATTGGAACCGACCAACAACGCAAAAAAAAAAGGAAGAAGAAGGAAAAAAAAAAACACTAGTGTTGCTTTGAGATGATATCATTACGAGGAGGAATTCCTGTATTGGCAAAAGCGCATGCTGAGACTCGGAGTGAAGATTGTTTATTCGACCGTAAAAAAGGCCGGACATGTAAATGTGGGAGTTATGGATTTCCATCCTCCGCTCGCTAATGATGAGAGTAAAAAAACAGGATTCGTGTGAAGCGATGAGGTCTTTAGGGGAAAAAAAAGCTTTTTGTCATTCGCCCCGTTTGACCTCTACGCTTAATCGATGCTTTCAATTTGGCCGTCGATAAAAGCCAACAGGCCCCTAATGCGAGGACGCAACAAAATCCTAAAGGCATCACATTAAAAATGGCATGGCAGATATCTTAAGTCCCACACACACACACACACGCACACACACACACACACACACACACCCACACCCGACTGGATGTTGTCCAAATATAATATT
This sequence comes from Poromitra crassiceps, assembly GCF_964638095.1. Lineage (NCBI taxonomy): Eukaryota > Metazoa > Chordata > Actinopteri > Beryciformes > Melamphaidae > Poromitra > Poromitra crassiceps. The sequence continues at coordinate 10,564,594 of NC_139632.1, read as the reverse complement.
GTATCCCTGCAGCAATTATAGGGATCGCTGGGACGGTGGCGCCCGAGAGGGGGAATGAACTCGGGATCAATCTCGGCACTTATCAGGATATAAGTAAGTCGGCAGCGGTTCAAGGAGACTTGGGGAATGTGTTTCACTGCAGCACCGCGGGCCTGAGGAGCACTGCCAGTCACACGTACTGCACTTTTCAGCCCGCTTAATTAAACCGCACCTGCTCCAATATGAAGTTTCGAAGTTAAAAGAACTTCACCAACAAAGCTTTAAGGAAATTCATTAATCCTCGCTGATATTCTGTAAGATCTTCTTTTATTATCTCCGATGCCCTCTGATGTGCGCTGATTAGCGACGTGAAAAAAGTATTCCGGCCGACTGGTACAGTACAATCTGTCCTCAAAGTCATCCTCCACTTCATTCTTTCGGTGCTGCGAGTGTAGTATTCCCAGCTGCTTGAGAGTGGCGTTCTGATTGTCAATCAATAAGAGTTCAAGATTGACTCGTGAGCGATATGGCCGCTGACTGGCATGATAGGATTGGCATAATTTCCAGTCTGCCGAGATGACATTTCTTAGCGACCCTACCTTATCGGAGACCCCGGCGGGGGCATCCACATCTGTTAAGAAGCTCTTACACACCTCTCCATCTAAATCAATGCGGCACATTGTGATGTAAATTACCTTGTGGGCTTTAGGTTTTCGGCCGAATGAGTGAGAGTTCAGACAGCTTGAGTTATGGGGAAGGTCTTTCTAATGCTAGCTCATAATTTCACAGATCGATGAGCATTATCTACAGCGGGTAAGGGGAAAAAACTAAGCTTGAATTTGTAATGGGGCCAAACTCAATATTCCACTCCCATTGTATAGCAAGGACACGGCCTTTTGAGTTTCACTGCGCTGCCAAGACGAGTTACCACCTCTGAAGTTGAGAACATCTGCGCCTTGTTTCACAAAACGCCCGTCTGATACTCGTCCTGAATTGGAATTTTTGATTTGCCCCTGGGGGAATCTTACATATGGGGGCAGTGGTGGTGGCCCAACGGTTAGAGAAGCGAGCTTGTGACCGGAAGGAAGGTCGTCGGTTCAATCCCCGGGACCGGCAGGATAAATCTGGGTGGGGAAAGTGAAAAGGCAGCGCTTGCCCCTCCCGCATTACCACCACTGAGGTGGCCTTGAGCAAGGCCCTTAAAGTCGAGCTGAACCCAAAAATGACTTTTATTTTCTTTTAGTTCAAATACCTGGGTATGCAGTGCACCTATTTAATAATGTATGCCAAAAAAATCACAAAAATCTAATTTCTTTAGTTTTTCACACTTTTTCACATCAAAAGTTCATTTTTCAAGATTTCATTGATAACAGCAATCTACAGTTTGCTGACGTCACCTAGTACTATCAAATTTCTACCCCATTTCAACCAATCATATCACGACATGCAGCTGTCAATCAAATCTTCATTTCAGGATAATTTCCTCTTCCAAATGAAGTAGAAAATGGCGCCTAGTGCCTGTCATCCGGCAGAATTCCTATCCCATAAACTAACTACTAACTTGGCCAATTGTTAGAAACATGAACAAAAAACAAATACTATAATCTCTAAGAATGCAAAGAAATGTAACTGGCTCGTTAAAACGCGCATTCCAGGAATATCGTATTTACAGAAATAGCATGAATGGCGCGCGCTTGAGAGCGTGGTAGTCGGGGGTCGCCCCTCGGAGATTCCAGGCGGGCGGGCAGCACCCATGCATCGGATTGTCCGCTTGCTCCGCACGAAGCAGCTGGCTGCCTGGTACTCTGTGGATCCCACTCGCGAAGCACGACAACAGGCTGAATCCCACTCGATTTGGCGGTGGAACAGGCCATGATTGACCAATGCCAAAGCCAGTCGACAGAATTGTCAAATCAAATCATCGACACCGTATATGGTCCGCCTCTCAATTTGTTTTCAGTCTGAAACGGACTCAGATGCACGTGACGAACGGGTTCAGCTTGACTTTAACCCCAACCGCTCCAGCTTAGCTGCTCAGTGGCCAGCAGATCAGACTGTGGTTGTACTGGTCAGCTTCCAGGTGTGAATGTGAACATGGCACTCCTGAAAAAGAGAGCATTGCTCTCAGTGAGACTCCCCCTGTATAAAAGGTTAAAAAAAATGAAATAAATTAATAAAATAAAGTGTGTGTGGCTAACGAGGTTATCCGGACGCCGACTCAGTGACGAGTTATCATCATGGCAATGTTCATGCAGTAATGCTCCAGTCTGTGATACTGGTGAATACTGTCTCTGTTGCAGGGCAGAACCAGCTCGTCAAGACAAACGAGGCCAGTGATTGATTAAGTTGCAAACCTGCAATTCATAACGCTGGAACTCCGAGGGACGGCCCTGAGTTACTACTATGCATCATCTGTACACTCAGCACAACATTTTAACTAGCTGCAAAGGTGGCAATATCTATCCAGGATGGATAAGTGGTTCTCTAGAACACTCAAAGCAGCTTTCTCATAAAGAATTTAAGGAGCATGAAATTCAAACACGGGTAAATGGAAACCCGCGGGTCACATAATTACGCTCTTCTCACGCGCACAGGAGCCTTCGTTTTCGCTCGTCACTTCAGGGGCCGGTTCTGATCCGTACGTAAGCGGGCGGAGTACGGGAGTGAACGTGATGCAATTTACAGTCGGCCTCAGATATTTTCCCCAAAGATCCGAACTTGGTTGAGCTGTTATGATCTGCGCGGCGCAGATAAATCGAGTCCTGCTGGGGCAGAGAGAGAGAAAGAAAACACCACTTTCTCTTCGAGACATGTTTACTGGACCTGCAGGGCGAGCATGCGAAATCAGTGTGAAATTCAATTAATACATAGCCTCAAAATATCCCGAGCGCAAACAATAAGAAACAGCGATTTAATTGTATTTAGGGGATGTCCCATATTAATTGATGCAGCTCATTGGGCTGAAACGCGGCGCTACAAACGAGGCGAAAACACTTATTGATTAAAGAGTCGGCGGTGAAAATTCTGATTTATAGGCGTGCTGTGCCTAATACTGGGCTTTGAGAGCGCATCCATCATGATTGGCATGAGGCGTTGATGGCCTGAGAAAGTCAGGCGCTTTTATGGGCGCATTATAAGCGGGGCCGTCTGGGCCTTTTTTAAAGCCGCATCACTCAGGATGTCAAAACTGGCCCACATGTGCTCGAGTGCCCCTCCCTCCACCAAGCAGCAGCACCTCCAACTAGGGGGGGGCGGGGGGGGGGGGTCGATTCCCAAAAATATCGATACTACGTCTAGTTTTGAAGATCAATACTAGCATCAATAGGATCGATACCAGTTTCAGTTTCTCTACTCTATGTTGTACCCATCTCACCAGCTGTTCCATGTCATGAGTCTGTCTTCTCTCTCTCTCTCTCTCTCATATTCAACAATTCAAAGAGCTTTATTGGTGGCAGACGCATGTTGCCAAAGCATAGATACAAACATAAATGAGATACAAATAAAACAAAACAAACTGCATGTTAGATAATATATAGATTCTTCACATACAATATTTTCTGGATAATAACACCAATAATAGTGAGAAAAATGCTTCATTATGTAGCACTTTTTATTCCCAAAGTGCTACATAAATTAAATTAGATCTGATTTAGCGTATTGATGATGCATTCACCTCATAAATCATGACACAACGCTCTCCCCTACATGAAAGCACATGACCCGCATTTAATAATAAAAAGGTATCGGTATCGATATCGGTGATTCTGGCCCTGTAGTACTTGGTATTGGATCGAAGCCAAATTTTGTGGTATCGCCCAACCCTACCTCCAGCCAGTTCATACTGTAACAGTGAAAATCTCCCATTCACACACACAAATATCCACTGTTATCCTGAAACTCTGGACTCAGCTGTGTGCCGATTGCTGAACACTTGATATCCACTGTTCTCGAAACGCTCTGGACTCAGCTGTGTGCTGAACACTCGGCGTATAATCGCCCTGTGTGAATACTGTGTTAAACAGCAAAAGCCATCCTCTTATCTGACTCCCACATTCCCTCCCTTCACCCAAAATAGTCCTTGTTAACTAAGGTCCCAAAGATGTCGGCGCACAAGAGAAGACGTGGCAGCAAAGTGCCAACGATCGTGGCAGCTGTCTAGAGAGCTGTTGGCTTGAAATACAAACCCCTGCGTTCACGTCCCACGGCCTCAAAAAGCAGCTGATGGCAGAGCCACCATTGTTTTGTGTGTGTGTGTGTGTGGCTGTGCTGCAGAAATGATTCTGTGTTTGCTAATGGCTGCTGGTCGGCGTTTGAGACGGGAGAGAGACGGAGGCGGCTTAGATTAGGATAAGTACTGTGGATTGATGGGTCGAGCGTGCCGCATATTGTGTTTTGTCACTTCTGTGTAAACCGGGAAAAATGCGCTTGATTCAACAAAGCGTGCCTTTTTATCACACAATCCCCGCCTCCGACTATTCAAACATAAACGTTCTGCTCCCTCCTGCTTACAAGGCTGACAGACATTTGTTATTTTAATTTAATCTTATTTAGACTACGCTCGCAAAACAAATCAAGACAAATGGCAGGCTGGAGTCAGTATCTTTGTATCATAAAGCAAAGCCAACGACTCAAGAAATCAAGAATCAAGAAGAAAGCCTCCGAAGAAAGTGGCAACATGCAAATTGCCACTTGAAGCAAAAGTGTAGGATTTTAATTCACGTTCCTATAATCATGATCGAGCTTTACAGTACATGACAAATCATAGCTGTAAAGACAAACACAATGCTGATTAGAGTCTAAGGGTGGCGGGTACAGTAAGTTCGGCTGTAGCTATTCTCTTGCTAAAAAAATCTGCTCTTGCCTGTATACAGTACTACCTTGTGTTTTTTCTAAGCTTGTCTTATAATTTCAGGTTTTGATTGTTAAGTGTTTAGATAGATCTAGCTCAGTGGCACAGAGTCAGTCTGACAACGAATAAGACTCTGGGACAGATGGCCGTTCGGTGTTTCTGGTGTAGAGTGGAAATCCGTGCCAAGACTTAATTATGCCTCAGTTGTCATTTACAGTCCGACTCCGTCTCATAATGCAGTTGTCGTCTGAACGTAAAAACACACCTACAAAAAGTAAAAAAACACCTACAAAAAGTAAAAAAACACCTACAAAAAGTAAAAGAACACCTACAAAAAGTATCGCTCAGTCAACTCACACTCCATTCTCGCGTCTATCGGACTGTAAACAACAATGACTGCGGCGCGCGGAAGGTGTGGACATCCTCTCTAGCAGAATCCTCCCATATCCCAGAGTCTCATTAGTCGTCAGACTGATAGACTCTGGGTTCCCAGATTGCATCTAGCTAGACACCTTCTCCGTTAAGTCCTCTGGGACGTGCTTGTTGTCAATTAGGGCTATATAAATAAACAGACTTGAACTTCCTCATCTGCGAAAGAACGAAGTGATTCGCCACAGACAGACAGACAGACAGACAGACAGACAGACAGACACATACATACACTTACTATACACATGAGGCTGATAAACAATATACATGACTTCCACTTGCAGTCTTATGGGGCCTGTTAAAGCCAGTAATAAGAACTGCATCCTCTTAAGTCGTTCTCCACTCCACATAATTCACAATGCGGATGGATGGGATCTGCCTATATAGTACAAGCATCCGCACAATAGAGTTTGACTTGCAGATGGTCAGCTGTGTCTAGGCCAGCTTAAAGCGCAACAAGAAGCTTTATGTCTCTGCTCCCCGGGGAGGCAGGCGTGCTCATCTTTTATAATCTCAGGGAGACGGCTGCTGCCAGGTATTCAGAGGCCTTTATTCCCCAGCTGAGTCGCGCCCCCCGCAATTTAATCCTGAGACCCAGTCAAGCAAAGACAGATGAATGTTGTCATCTTCTGAGAGGCCCGAGAGTTGATGGACCTACAATCTCCTGCTAATGTATTAGATGCGTCGTTGGAGAGTAAGAAACTCAATTGAGGGCCTTTTAGAGGGGATTAGGTCTGTATAAGGCATGTCTCTGGAGCGCCGTGTCGTGTGTAGCGGTGACGTCCAGCAAGGAGTTGGTACGAAATGTCTCCACTCTCAATGCCGCTGTTATTCAAGCTCTCTAATTATGGGTGATGGTTGAGATCCCCCCAACCCCACCCCCAACACACACACACACACACACACACACACCTCTGAAACTTTGACAGTATCCATAAAAGCGGGGGCTGGGGGTTGGGGGCCAAGATGGAGGCATGAAAGTTTTAAAGCTGAGGGATGCCGGTATAGTTAGGATAGAGCCGGTTAGGTAGCTAGCTATAGCTCGATTCTTTGGTTACTAGGTAATCCAGGCTAAAATTAGATTAGGTTAGGATAGGATAGTCAGGCTGTAAATTATCGTTGAGTCTAAACAGATTCTTTGTTTGCTAGGTGGTTCAGGTTAAGGTTGGAGTAGTTTGAGTAGTTAGTTTCGTATGAAGGGCCAAAATTAATCTGGATGGATGCCTGTGGGCCAAAAATGAATGTCGATGTTATATGAAATTACATTCAATTATATTATTTTATAGACAATTTACATTCTACATCTAAAATAGGTCTTCAAGTTTAATATGGCAATCATCAAGCTAGCTTTAAAAATGAGCCCGCCACAGCCTCTGAAAGACAGTAATATTGGCCGTGATTTTTTTCTTTCAAAACCATGGAGGGCCAAAACAAACTTGAGCGTGGACCAAGCTTGGCCCGTGGGCTCCAAATTGATCAGCCATGATAGTGTATTTTTGTATGTCTTTTTGTACTGTTCTGTCTCTTCTCTCTCTCCTCTCCTGTCTCTCTCTCTTTCTCTCAACACTCCTCTCTCTCTCTCCACTCTCCTCTGCTGTCTTTTGTTCTGCTCTCTCTCATCTCTCTCCTCTATGTATCTCTCCCTCCTTTATTGCTGCCCTCTCTCTCCCTCTCCTCTCTGATCCGCTCTCTCTCTTGTCCCTTAATTATCCATCTTCTCTCTCCCCCTCTCTTCTCTTCTATCTAATCTATATGCTTTATATAAGATTGTTCAATTCTGTCTATTGATGGCGCTTAGCTAGATTTAGCTAAACACATTCTCTATAAAGTCCCCTGAGACATGCTAGGGCTATACAAATAAAACTTGACTTGAACTGTCAAATTCAACATTAGAATCCGAAATGGTTCTCAACCTGGGGGGGGGGGGGGTCAGGACCCCTCAGAGAAGATGATTTATGGGATAGGCTAAAAACATGTTTCTACTGTATAATCATTTATTACGTGCAAATGTGGAAATATTACACATTTTCAGAATGATATCCACTGACAATCAAATGAAACAACCTGACAAGTGAACATGTGTTTTTGCGTGAATTGTTCATGGTGTATATGCAGCATGAACTAGGGGCATAGGCATCACTTGGGTCACGAGAGGCTCAGAGAGATGCTGACAAATGTATGTATTGTAATAATGGATTGAGTGTTTTTGAGTGAATGGACCTCAAGACAGAAAATAAAACACTGTAAAGTGGAGAATATGGGACATTTAATCTTTGACTAACCCACTCTGTTTCTTGTTTATTTTCTGCCACTGTAAAATCAATAAGAGGTAAAAAATGTGGCAGCACTTGTGGAAATGTTAAGTGTCTCTGCAATTAAAAAGCGCCACAGCAGGTATTAATATACAATCCATGATGTTATTCCTATAAATACACACACTATTTAGATTAATATACAATCCAACAGCATATCATTATGTTACTCCTATAAATACACACAGCAGATATTAATCTACAATCCAACAGTATATCATGATGTTATTCCTCTAAATACACACACTATTTAGGAGGATTTGGATTTCGATTGCCTGCTGTGTGTTATTAAGGGAACTCATCGATGTGTAAAAACAAAACTCTTTAAAATCCAGAATTTTCCAAATCAATGAGTAGTGCAGCACATTGACCAGCAGAGGCAGGTTGCGGGGTTGATTGATTATTTCATTTAAACTGGCTGGTGCACACCTCCACTCAACACCACTTCTCCCGCAGCCTATCTTTACACTTAAGCATTGCTTTCATCATTACGGCAGAATGCACTGACACCTCCGATCCGTCTTCATATTCGCGGCAAACAATTTCGATCTCCACAGCTTTGTTCTCCTTAATAGGGCGATAGAACCCCACTAAACTCATCGGGCGTCTCCGTCGCCATTCTGCTGTGGAGAGTCCATCCGTTAGCCTTGCACCTCATCGCTCCCCGCGTCTGACCCAGAAACCAGGGGAGGCGGCGAGGGCCACGGAGCACAGCCAGCGCCACCCGTTCATTCGGTGCACATGCAGGGCTGTGCTGTGCTGTGCTGTGCTGGCACACCTGCTGTTGGCTTTTAGGCAATGTGCCGGCACTGCTTTGTGTTATTGATGAGATTTAAATTATACCCGGGGACGATGTTTTCTGCTTTAGCGCGTCAGAAGCCAGTTGGCTGTGAGCGATGCTGAACCACTTTACAGAGACCGCACGCACATCACATTATTCAACAAAAGTGTATTGACTATTGAGCTATTCTAACTAATCTTTGATTTCCCATCAATCTTCCAGCCAGTGCTCAGGTAGCAGGAACACAATATTACGTATTTGGTGAATACACTGTAAGCACTTATACCACAAGGGTGGAAGTAACTGATTGCATTTAGTTATTGTAATTGATTGTGTTATTGTAATTTTTGTGTAATTCTGTAAGTCACTAATTTTTCTGATGCATTGCACTCCAATAGACTACATGCACAACTTCTTTACTTCCTGAAATTAGTACAGCTTCTTTATTTCCTGTCCTACACTATTGGATGAACTGATGAATCAGGTGTGCCTGATCATTGTTGTGACTGCAGCACACCTGACATGAATCAGTTCATCCAATAGTGATGACAGGAAATAAAGAAGCTGTACTAATTTCAGGAAGTAGTGGAGTTGTGCAGCCCATTTTGGCCGCTGCCTTTTTTTTCTTTTTCTTTTTTTAGCCAAAAGTGACGTATTTTTGTACCACAGGGCCTCCTGATATTGGTCTGTGATCGGCAAACTGCGCAATCACTGGACAGGTGACCTGTCAATCACACCCAAAACATAGTATGTTTAGTCTTTATCGTCTATTTTACTCTATACGGGTGAGTTATATAAAAATCCAAACCCCTCATGCAGTAGTCATGAAAGGTGAGATCAGCAAAACCATTTTTTGAACCAGGCTGTAAACATGATTATTTCTGCTGTAAAGTCAGGCATTTCAACATGGGGATGAAATGAATGGGGAATGACTTATTTAGGAGCCAGCATCAAGTGGCCATTCGAGGAACTGCAGTTATTGCCACTTTTCCGCGTTGGCCTCAATACGTCCAACCGAGACTGCCCCCTCGGTTGTAAGTAGTGTCTATCATGACCTACTAGGTCATAGGGCGAAAGTGGTCGTGGAGAATGAGATTTTTTTATTTTAAGGTTATACTATCAAACAAAAAGCATCTCCCATGTCCAAGGAGGCCGGACAAACATTTAGGACGATTGTAATTGAAAGAAAACCTCACTATGTCGATGAATATCATGTTCATGCCAGTCCACTGCATACGTCATAGTTCACAGCAGGTATGCAGGCTTAATCAAACATACAACAAAGAGAAGATGTGGTGGTCTGGAGGAGACGGATTGAGTTGTTTACGAAAGAGGGGTACAGTAAATTATTTCACTTCAGTCCCCAAGATGGAGATTTAGCTTTGTGCAGAGCCCCGGTTGGTTGGACACCTTATTCTCCAAAGGTTAACAGCACTGAAGGAGAGCTGTATTGGATGCCGGTCTAACAGGAGAGCAATCTGGATTGGTATTTAAAAGATAATGGTGAGGCAAAAAGCAATTAGCTTAGTGCTCTGTGGCTGTCTAGTGCTTACAGCTGTTGTCAGTGCAATTAGAAGGTCAGACCTGCGGCTGTATGAGCCTCCATCTTGACACCATCAGCCAAGCTAATTCTGCCCAAAAGCTAATTACGGAGATGATTGTTACTGAGGACCGGAGAAAGTTCACTGCAGGCCAGGGTGAAATATTCCGACTGATAAAATTTCAATTCAAGAAAGATTTGAGGATTCTATTTGTTTATTATTGAATTTAATTTGATTGCATTTATCTGAATAATAATACAGTATTTGTTCTGACCATATTCCAGCACCCTGAAGCTTAGAAAAACTTAATTAAAACAAAATCCAATACATTCTGTGGTATCTATGAACTCAAGAAAACATGGGCGGGAAGACTGTATTTTAAAGGACGGCTTTACCGATAATCAACCCACTTTGTATCATGAATAATCTGGGTAATATAAGCACATGGGCAGTGTTTACCTTCTCTCTCTGTTTACCTCATGGAGAGCTCCCATTTCCTCCTCTGGCAAAGCTCTCCATTGTGGCGCGTTTTACATCGCAAAGCGTCACAACGGGACTGCGGAAGTTCTGCTCGAGATGCGGAATCTGCTTTTTTTTTATTGTATAAGTATGCGCACATCCACGGAGAATCACATGGAGAGCCTTAACGAGCCTTAATGACTTGCAGCTGGCGGGGTGGGGTGGAGTTTCTGCACGCGGAGAAAGGGAGGATTTTTCTCCCTGAGGAAAACAGAGAAGGCAAACACTGCCCATGTGCTTATATTACCGAGATTAAAATATAATTGACAAATCATTCTTATTATATACGTATAATATACCTATACGGGGCGGCTTTAGCTCAGGAGGTAGAGCGGGTCGGCCAATGACGCAAGGGTTGGCGGTTCGATCCCCGCTCCCTCCCAGCCTCTGTCGTTGTGTCCTTGGGCAAGACACTTAACCCTCCTTGCCTCGTATGATTGGTATGAATGTAGACATGAATGTATGAATGTAGACATGAATGATGGTGGTTCGGAGGGGCCGTTGAGCGCCAATGTGTGGCTGCCACGCTTCTGAACCACCGGTACGAATGGTGTGAACGAATAATGATTCTGTGAAGCGCTTTGAGCCTTGGAAAGGCGCTATATAAATCCAAACATTATTTATTATTATTATAGTTTTCATACTCTAGGTTACGGTTTATCCAAGATTTATGAGCAAGTCCCTTTAACTGAAAGAACCACGATAGTCTCTGATGCCTTCAAGCAATAGTTTCCATAGGTGCCCTGTTGACAGTGAAGAGGAGTCCTTGTGGACACTGTTGCAATGCCGAGGGTGATTATTTGTGAACCCTGACACTTTGTCAATTTACGAGAATATGGATTTTCTTCTGGTACACAACTATTTGCCCGCTGCAAATTAAAGTTTGTACAAATTCCGGTCTGTGATAGACAAGGAGCATGCTCCAGGAAAATGTATCTTGATGATATTAAACACGATCTTGGCAGAGAGAGCCGTTCATGTTCGCAAAAGTGTGCTTAGCTGTATCATAGATGCCCAGGACCCCAGGAACAACACATCAATTCTGCTTTTGGGTGTGTTTTCCTAGCTGTGCTAGGCAGTAGGCTCCAAATGGCAGTGAGACGTAACAGTTTGAGTTTTGAGGACTTCAGCATCCATCGAAATCACTAAACTACACAAACATGCTCATGTTTACCGTCCCGGCCGGTCTGTGATGCTTTAGAGCAGTGGTTCTCCCAAGGGTCCTTGAAGGGGTTTCAGGGGGTCCCCAGCAAAAATGGGAATCATTGATTTTGACTATAATTCCACCCATAAGTAACACAATGTATGTACAGTATGTATAATAGTATGACTATTTTGTCATTGATTTCATACACTTTCTGTAATAAAAGATCTAAAAGCAAAAAATAAAAAATCTTATCAGATGGGGACCATGCATGGGACACAATCTTAACAAATGGGGGTACGTGGTCTCATTTGTGTCAGTTTAGGGGTCCTTGACGAGTTTAAGAACCACTGCTTTAAACCAAAGGAAACCAAAGAGACGAGAGAGAACAGCGGTACCGAGAACACTGCTCACTCACTGCTGTTTATGAGGCACTTTGTATTTGGAGAGAACAGAGAATTTCATTTGGGCCTAATTTGAGAAGTGCTTCTCCATCTATCTATTGAAGCGCCACTTTGTGACTCAGGCCGTTAAGATGGTGTGTAACCTTAGATAATAAAAAAAAAAAATCTTGACTTGTACATCTGTGTAAAGAAAAGACGGTATGGAGGCGTTTCTTTGCTCCCTTTGAGAACAGCCAGTTAAAGCGTTCAGTAGCAGCACACTCACTGGATTTAGATCGCTGTTTCCATGGTCACCCAGGCTTTGTTTAAAGCCCACATCAACCAATAAGACCTTCAAGTGGAAGCCCACACCGTGCACCCCCCTCCACATGTGACGGACACAAGGCGAAGGGAAAGCTCACTACAGTACGACAGGTGGCCGGGCAGTCCGTCATTCGCCACTAGACAGCCTAATTAAAGGAATCAGAATTAGTTCTCTTGAATGCAGCTTGACATTTTAATGGCTCTGAATACTACCTTCTTTTCAGGCATGATTGTACCAGGAAGTTAGGTTATTAACGGGTCATTATAAAGGATCAAATGCTGCTCGCCTATCTTTCCACGGGGCTTTAATATATTCCATCTCGCCCTGAAAACAGCCTTAAGATTAACTTCAATATATTTTCTCGGCAATCATTTCTATCAACTCGACCAAACTTAATCTTAAAATTAGCTTCAAGATCATTTCTCTTATCTTTTTACGTTTTTACACTCATCGCACGTGGTTAGTGAACAGCGCTGGCATTCTGATTCATTCGTTCATCTTAAGTGAATCTGGGCCTCTGCGTTCAGTATGAACTTCTCATAATAAGACAGATGGGCTGTGCGGTGACCATCTGCATTCGTTAAAAGTTTTAAATGTAGCTGCACTTCTTCTGCAGGTTGGAAACCTGGACTGGCCTTAGATCTGAGAATAAATCATTTCTGCTGAAGCCCCATAGGAGCACGCTCAATGACGCCTAGTCACAACAATGCCCGTTTAGTGCTGACACAGTGGTGCACCAGCTTTCATCTCAAAAGGCAGAAAATATCAATGCATATTTGTAATGCATGCAATCCATGGCTTTACATATTTAGTTACCTATAAATATTTGCAGTGGCAATGATTCAGACTTTATCATGTTTAAACACGTCAATTCACAAGCCAAGAGGAGATTATTGTACCAAATTTCATGGTTTCATGTTTCTCTCAATTTGAGGAATAAATAGCTACATGGATTAACATGAAATACCCTTGAAAACACTGATATTTTAAGAGACATGCCAGCAGATGCTTAGTGTTATGAACAGCCGTTAGATGTCGTCTCCAATCACCTGAATGAACAACGTCCAAATGGTTAATTACCTGAGTTTCACAAGACCTGGGTCTTTATGCTCCAGTTTGGGCTGACGTTGCAGATGGCAGTTCATCCATCACAAGTCTCTTCAAAAACTTTTTGAAGAAATGCCATTTGGAGTGTTTCCAAAGAACATCTTAACTTTTAATTTGTGAGATCTAAGAGGTATTATGCATCAAATGCATCTCATCGCAATGCCTCATAATCAACATTTTCCACTAAAGATTAAGCTGGCTATGTAGTACTACTACTGCACAACTAAAGCCCAGGACACACTGGAAAACGGTTAGACTTGTCTGACTAGACCAGAGCATTTCAGCGCTTGCCATCTGGTGAGTAGGCTGACCACACTAGGCGAAGGGACAAAGATGGGCGTCAGATGTGAAGACCACCTTTGGGGCGTATAGTGCCTGACCAACTAAAGCGTAACTAAAATATTCAATTTCCTTGGCCACTATAGCCCAGATTCAATCAGGCTTAGCATCGGTGTAGTATGATCTTGACCTTAGCTTAAAGCAAGTGGGGGATTCGGCCGGGTACTAGGCCCTGCTGCAGTGGTTCCCAACCATGTGGTCGCGACCCCAAGTGGGGTCGCCTGGAATTGAAATGGGGTCACCTGAAATGTCTTTTCTTTTCTTTTCTTTTCTTTTTTTACACCACACACACAATTTAAAACTACAGAAGAGGATTAGGATCACATGCGAAACATTTATTTTAGTTCTGAGTTGAAGTCAGGATTCTATGAATAAAGTCAGAATTCTGGTTCCTCGTGCGAGGAGAGGGAGAGACGCTGTAGGACGCTGCAAAGCGAGGAATGAAGGCTACGCTTACAACATCTGTTCTATTGTATGCTACAATATACCGGGTATTAATAGATTTTGTAGTCTACGGTATATTTCTGGCTTTGTGCTGCTACACTGCTGCTGTGGCGCTGTGCTGTCTGTCTTGCTTGCCTGCCATGCTGTCCTTGTTTTCGTTCCGAGAGGCTATCATTTATGATTTTGTTTTTCACCGCGTCAGACTTGTGGCGTGCGGGTTGTTCCCGATGTTCTGCATCAGAGTTGGCAGTGCTGGTCGGGATTAGACTTGTAATGCTGCCACTCTCCCGGTCAAGACACGTCACAAATGTATGATTGCCTAATCTGACATGGTGACATTGTGTAAGACAACAAATATTGTGTGGCCTGATCCCGGCATAAGGAAAGCCAGACAAGTGTTCTAGGCAGAGATACGGACAGAGAGTGACAGAGAATGGAAGAGAAAGACAGACAGGGAGAAAAGTCCTTGACAGAAGGAAAGACAGACGGAGAGAACAACATCCTGATAGGAGGAGAGACAACAACTGGTCGCTGTCAGGCCGGATTGAGAATGTGTAGATTATAGCATTATGCTTCCTCCGATACATGTGCAGTTGCCAGCGCTTCTTTACACCCTGAGAGCGAGGAGTTTCACCGGCAGAACGTAGCACGTAGGAGGATCACGCTATTCCCCCCAGTTCCCCTCCCCCCATAGCAGGCACCCTGACTGACCAGAGGAGGCACTATTGCAGCGACCAGGACACACCGCCAGTCTGGCTTTCCACCCGCTGACATGGCCAATTGTGCCTGTACGGACGCCTTGACCATTGGCTGGAGGTAACACGGGTGCTAGCTTTATGATATCTTCTCTATATTAAGAGGGAGCAAGTGGGCAATGTTTGTTTCAATTTAATTTTGGCTGGCCACAGCTGTGCCGTTTTACGTGCAATCGGGCTGAAACTTTCAGGGGGTGTAAAGAGCACCCGTGCGGGTGACCTGACGGAGCCGGATTTTTTAATTAGGTGGTTGCCCTAATTACATAATGATGTGATGTCATCAGTGATGTCATCCTTCCTGGCTGAGGCTATAAGTTCAGTGATGATGTCATCCGTGATGTCATAGAGCATGTGATGCGCAGTGGGCGAGGCCGCGAGCGGGCGAGCCTATAGGAATCGAGCGCGCGTAGCGCTCCCTTCTGCTTTGTGCCATACATTTTATGACACAAAGCAGAAGGGGGCGCTGTTCGTCCAGAGCAAACAGAGCTAAAGCTTTCAGAGTGTCTCAATGACAGATGGTGGGCCGATGGAAAAATCACTTCCAACTTGTTTATCTTCTTCAGTGAAGCCTGGGAGAAAACAAATGTTCCCACAGCAACACAGCAAGGGATGGGGGAGGGGGGGCGGGGTCCTCTTTCCAACAGGAAGAAACAGGCTTCATGGAAAATGTAGTCTTCATTTTTAAAAACACTGGAACTAACATCACTGGTAGATACTGTAAAGGCTACCAATCTTCTCAACCATGGACTCATTTGTTATCCAAGATATCACAATTAATTTGACATTGATATATTGATATATTAATGTTTGAAAATGCAACACAAAGCACCTTTTAGAGAAGAGCAAACCTTGCTGGCTTAGCTGCTGCGTATGTGTCATTTATATTTATCTTGATTGTTTTTCATCACTAATCATCATAAATCGGTGTTTCCCATAAATTAATCAACTATATATATCATATATATCATATTATACAGTAGCAGTGAGTCTAGCTGTCTAAAGGTCAAGTGTGGGCATTCCTGGAAAAGACCACATAGCGATCAGTCAACTTGTTCTGGATAAATAAAGGCGAGGGGGGAAAAAAGGCTCCGACAATATTGTTAATTCTTTATGAGCCGTGCCAATAAAACATCTGTGAAGTGAGACAAGGAGCAGCAGAAACAGATGGACAGGGCAGGAACACAGTGAGACAGAGTGAGATGAAGACAGAGAGCGAGAGAGAGCACAGCAGCCCTGCAGACGAGCCCCGTGGCCGTAAAAGTAATAGTCTCAGTCGGTGGAGTGATAAGTCAGACAGCGCCCAAGTCTGCTGATCCACTGCCAGCGTCGGCCATTTGTCAGCTCTGACTCCAAACTCCCGGTGGCCACAGCGCGCTCTGTGCACCCTGGCACGGCGCACCCCTGCCCCACTCTGTGCACCCTGGCACGGCGCACCCCTGCCCCACTCTGTGCACCCTCGTGCAGAAGGATCGCACTTGACAGTTGAAATGATTACGGACAGTCCTGCTACTCTTCATAGCCAGCTGGTAGTGCCGTGCATGTGAGAGAGAGAGTGAGTTTGTGTATGGGAAGAGACAGAAAATGTGCAAAGATGAACAGAAATATTTCATTCATTTTTATTTCTTTAAATAGGGACAGATACACAACATAAACATTTGTCAACGTCTGATGACATGCATCCCAGCATTTATAGCGTAGGCTAATTTGCAATGCCCGCCCCTAGATGTTATTAAAAGCACCTGTTAAAAGCAAAGTACAGTAAAATGCAGTAAAATATACAGTAAACATAGACAAGGATATCATGAAAATCATAAAAACCGGTCAGTCATACATTGAATCATAGAGCAACACAAACAGTCATACACAAAGGATATAAACATTATAGATCAATTATGGGAACATTAGAAGTTATTCTTCTGCACCTCCTTTAGATTGGTTTTAAAATGCTCCGCTACGATCCTGTTTAATGTGTGTGGGCAGTGAGTTCCACATTTTGACCACCTGTACAGAGAGGGCCTAGTTTGTCCTAGGGAGGTTTTCCGGAACGGCACTTTGCAGTTCCCTGCGACAGCACCTCTGGTGGCTGAAAAAGTGTATTGTTTGACTAGTAGCCTACTGTAGGTCAAATTATTTTTGCTGTTTCTAAAGCCCAGCCCACATCAATGATTCGCAACGCAACAAAACTGTTCTAGAACAAAGTTGCATCGGGTTTGAACAGACCCATCTCATCTCGACTCCAGCCATTTTAAAAGGTAGCCAGAGTTGCAGAGCATCGATTGCAAGCAGTTGCAAGTTTCAAATCGTTGCGAATCATTGGTGTGTGGACCGGGCTTAAGAGAGGTCATGTCAGTCAAGATCGCACCCGATTCACTATCACTTCCACACTTACTACAGTACTAATTATAAAGACTTTACTCAAATCCATTGCTGTCACTGCTGTCGGATGCAGCAGATCGCCACCAGCAAGTCAGGCGAGGGAGAGGGCTTTTCCTTCTCTCAATCAGCTCAGATCAGAGAGTGCTCCAATTACAAAGGGACTGGGGGCACAAGGTGCCAGCGGATTAGTCTTCTATCTGAAACACACCATTTGCGATGAAGGGGCTATTTGATCATGCAGTGCTCCTCGTGAGGACTTCTCCGGGCTATTTGATCATGCAGTGCTCCTTGTGAGGACTTCCTCGTGCCACAACCTGATTTGCATACATCTCTAAGTGAATAAGATGAAACGTAGCTCAACCAACACGGGGGCAAATTGCACTTGCAACGCAATCTGAATCAGAGAATCCGCACCAGAGTCCTCTCAATATCATGAATGATTGAGAGGAGCACATAAATTAGGGCATGCTTTCGGAAATATCATTTGGCCAGGCCAGCAAATTATTCTTTAGCTCGCTCATGAATTCTTAACATCCTCAGCCAAAATGTATAAGTTAATACTCAGGATATAGGATGGGTACATGTACATTCAAATAAACCGATTGATGATTTTAGTATAAATTATTGGCTGGGTCCAGACTCTGCCCACTCCACTGAGTTGACTGCTTCTGGTCTGGTATCGTTACATGAAACAGCGATTTGTCAGTTGAAAAATGTTGGGTCCAATGAGCGCCGGGAGGGACTAACGATTAGCCGATCAGTGCCATGGGCCGGACTAACGCCGTTGTCAAGCTGTTGTCAAGCTGTGCGCCGGAGTAATAACATTACAACAATGGCGACCACTATAGACAAGACAGACGCTGCTATCGAGGCTGTTCTAAATCGATTGAAAGTACCAATTACTTTGAAATCCGAACAGCACTCTGCTTCGAAGGCATTTATGGCAGGCAAGTCACGCCTACGCATCACCTATCGACCTATAATGACGTTGGATTTCAGCAGACGTTGGTCTCCAGTGATTGGTTAGGGAAAATCTCACTCCCCCAGGGTAATCGCTTAGACTTGAGGTAATGTCAGACTGAAGAGGGAAATGTAGTGTCACGAGTTGTCAAGTCAATTGATACCCGGTAAAAAAAAAAGATGCATGAAGGCCTTAAAAAAAGTGTCACAGATAGTTTGCGGAAAACGTCATGCTCCGCATTTCCAATGTGTCCTCTGCAGTTTCATTCAGTGCCTCCCAGCCCGGCATTACCAATTCACCTTCCCTACCCGGACTTATTTTTCCTCTTCATTTCACAGCTGTAGCGCCAAAGGGAGTTTTTCTGTGTCCATTAAGCTTTTAATGCTGAGGAAACAATCCATTCTCTCGGCACAAAGTCCCCTTCGCTGTGCATTACCTCAGACCCTTTCACTGTGCCTTACCTCAGACCCTTTCACTGTGCATTACCTCAGACCCCTTCACTGTGCATTACCTCAGACCCTTTCACTGTGCCTTACCTCAGACCCCTTCACTGTGCCTTACCTCAGACCCCTTCACTGTGCATTACCTCAGACCCTTTCACTGTGCCTTACCTCAGACCCCTTCACTGTGCCTTACCTCAGACCCCTTCACTGTGCATTACCTCAGACCCCTTCACTGTGCATTACCTCAGACCCCTTCACTGTGCATTACCTCAGACCCCTTCACTGTGCATTACCTCAGACCCTTTCACTGTGCCTTACCTCAGACCCTTTCACTGTGCATTACCTCAGACCCCTTCACTGTGCCTTACCTCAGACCCCTTCACTGTGCCTTACCTCAGACCCCTTCTCTATGCATTACCTCAGACCCCTTCACTGTGCATTACCTCAGACCCCTTCTCTGTGTATTACCTCAGACCCCTTCACTGTGCCTTACCTCAGACCCCTTCACTGTGCATTACCTCAGACCCTTTCACTGTGCATTACCTCAGACCCCTTCACTGTGCATTACCTCAGACCCCTTCACTGTGCATTACCTCAGACCCTTTCACTGTGCATTACCTCAGACCCCTTCACTGTGCATTACCTCAGACCCCTTCACTGTGCATTACCTCAGACCCCTTCACTGTGCATTACCTCAGACCCCTTCACTGTGCATTACCTCAGACCCCTTCACTGTGCATTACCTCAGACCCCTTCACTGTGCATTACCTCAGACCCCTTCACTGTGCATTACCTCAGACCCCTTCACTGTGCATTACCTCAGACCCTTTCACTGTGCCTTACCTCAGACCCCTTCACTGTGCATTACCTCAGACCCCTTCACTGTGCATTACCTCAGACCCCTTCACTGTGCCTTACCTCAGACCCTTTCTCTGTGCATTACCTCAGACCCCTTCACTGTGCCTTACCTCAGACCCCTTCACTGTGCATTACCTCAGACCCCTTCACTGTGCCTTACCTCAGACCCCTTCACTGTGCCTTACCTCAGACCCTTTCACTGTGCCTTACCTCAGACCCTTTCTCTGTGCATTACCTCAGACCCCTTCACTGTGCCTTACCTCAGACCCTTTCACTGTGCCTTACCTCAGACCCTTTCTCTGTGCATTACCTCAGACCCCTTCACTGTGCCTTACCTCAGACCCCTTCTCTGTGTATTACCTCAGACCCCTTCACTGTGCATTACCTCAGACCCTTTCACTGTGCCTTACCTCAGACCCCTTCACTGTGCATTACCTCAGACCCCTTCACTGTGCCTTACCTCAGACCCCTTCACTGTGCCTTACCTCAGACCCCTTCACTGTGCATTACCTCAGACCCCTTCTCTGTGCATTACCTCAGACCCCTTCTCTGTGCATTACCTCAGACCCTTTCACTGTGCCTTACCTCAGACCCCTTCACTGTGCATTACCTCAGACCCCTTCTCTGTGCATTACCTCAGACCCCTTCTCTGTGCATTACCTCAGACCCCTTCTCTGTGCATTACCTCAGACCCTTTCACTGTGCCTTACCTCAGACCCCTTCACTGTGCATTACCTCAGACCCCTTCACTGTGCATTACCTCAGACCCCTTCTCTGTGCATTACCTCAGACCCCTTCTCTGTGCCTTACCTCAGACCCCTTCTCTGTGCATTACCTCAGACCCCTTCACTGTGCATTACCTCAGACCCCTTCACTGTGCCTTACCTCAGACCCTTTCACTGTGCATTACCTCAGACCCCTTCACTGTGCATTACCTCAGACCCCTTCACTGTGCATTACCTCAGACCCCTTCACTGTGCCTTACCTCAGACCCCTTCACTGTGCATTACCTCAGACCCCTTCACTGTGCATTACCTCAGACCCCTTCTCTGTGCATTACCTCAGACCCCTTCACTGTGCATTACCTCAGACCCCTTCACTGTGCATTACCTCAGACCCCTTCAATGTGTATTACCTCAGACCCCTTCTCTGTGCCTTACCTCAGACCCCTTCAATGTGCCTTACCTCAGACCCCTTCTCTGTGCATTACCTCAGACCCCTTCTCTGTGCATTACCTCAGACCCCTTCTCTGTGCATTACCTCAGACCCCTTCACTGTGCCTTACCTCAGACCCCTTCTCTGTGCATTACCTCAGACCCCTTCACTGTGCATTACCTCAGACCCCTTCTCTGTGCATTACCTCAGACCCCTTCACTGTGCCTTACCTCAGACCCCTTCTCTGTGCCTTACCTCAGACCCCTTCACTGTGCCTTACCTCAGACCCCTTCAATGTGTATTACCTCAGACCCCTTCACTGTGCCTTACCTCAGACCCCTTCTCTGTGCATTACCTCAGACCCCTTCACTGTGCCTTACCTCAGACCCCTTCACTGTGCCTTACCTCAGACCCTTTCACTGTGCATGACCTCAGACCCCTTCACTGTGCCTTACCTCAGACCCCTTCTCTGTGTATTACCTCAGACCCCTTCGCTGTGCCTTACCTCAGACCCCTTCACTGTGCCTTACCTCAGACCCCTTCTCTGTGTATTACCTCAGACCCCTTCTCTGTGCATTACCTCAGACCCCTTCACTGTGCATTACCTCAGACCCCTTCACTGTGCATTACCTCAGACCCCTTCACTGTGCATGACCTCAGACCCCTTCACTGTGCATTAATTACCTCAGACCCCTTCTCTGTGCATGACCTCAGACCCCTTCACTGTGCATTAATTACCTCAGACCCCTTCTCTGTGCATGACCTCAGACCCCTTCACTGTGCATTAATTACCTCAGACCCCTTCACTGTGCCTTAATTACCTCAGACCCCTTCTCTGTGCCTTACCTCAGACCCCTTCACTGTGCCTTACCTCAGACCCCTTCACTGTGCATTACCTCAGACCCCTTCAATGTGTATTACCTCAGACCCCTTCTCTGTGCATTACCTCAGACCCCTTCACTGTGCATTACCTCAGACCCCTTCTCTATGCATTACCTCAGACCCCTTCTCTATGCATTACCTCAGACCCCTTCTCTGTCGGACTCAGACAGATCTCCCGCTGTGATTCGCCAGGTTTGAAATGTGTGGACTTAACAGGCTCTCGGGAGAGACGGGGGAAAGGGTCCTCAGGTTCGACGTCTCGGATCTGAGGGAAGAGTGCGTCTTCGCTCGCAATGGGCAGAGTTTGATGTTACAATAACGCAGCTGTGTAGGGCGTTTCTTTGTTTCTTTAAGAGCCACCAATGACTATGGCCAAAGATATGATGACTCACTACAGGCAGCGCCAATGATGTGAAGTGGTAACTCTTCCGGTCTCCTAAATGGGCATGGCCACCTCCCTTTCTGAGACTGTTTGACCCGCGCGCGCCCCTGACCTAGCAATTAAGCCAACTTGAGAGAACGTGAGCTCCCCAAACTGATATTTGTACCACACATATTTAAGGCAAAACTGCCTTCTTAGCTCAATTTAGTTGTCGGCTGAAAAAAGAATTCCCCCAGCGACAGATTTAGCTACATCGGCGAACTTCACATGTAGCTTTAGCTAATCGCTACCTGTTAACGTTAGCTCATTTGCCAAATCTGAGTGAGTGAGTTGCTGAGACAGAGACAGGTCTTAAAACACAGTTAATTTTCTCCTGATTTGTCTGTCTGGAAAATGCCATTTTAGTGTTGGGAATGTTCCGAAGATATATGTGGCTTGTGGAAAATGGGTCCAGTATTTACTTAGGTGGCTATGGAGCGAAATCAGTCATTGTGTTCACGTTCACTTCTCCCATTGACTCCAATAGACTCAGTATCTGCTGCTAGTCTCCTAAGGCGGTGTGGCAGTGGCAAAACCCCTGTGACACAAGTACAGGCATTGGACTGGAGTTGTGGCGTCTCGCTCTGAATTGACTGTCTCTGCTATGGGCAAGAACACGCTGTTTCCGTCACTGCGTCTTTAAGGCTCGTTAATATTCATTCATGTTCTGATTGACTAACCATTTCGAGAGTTAAACATGAGACCAGAGCAATGAATCTAGTAAGAGTGGCGCCAGCGGAGGTCCAAAATGCGTGACTCAGTAGCCAATGAATAGCCAGGAAGGGGGCTCGCGCTACGTTTGAATGCTAAATATACAATTTGATTCATTAAATGATTAATTAATTCATTCAACTTTGTTAGTCTATTATTTCTTCAAAAAATAATAATGAGCGAACCTTCGTGATGCCACAAAGTCAGTGGCGTGTCCAGGCCATTTTGACTGGGGTGGCCCAGGTGGGGCACAGACTCAAGTAAGGGTAGCACTGAGTGTGGCATTTAGGAAAGATCAGGGCACGTTTTCCCTCACCAAAATGTAGCCTAACTTTGGAGCGTGATTTACCCCCCTTCCCAACCAGCTAGCATGAGGCGATTGGTAGCAATGGCTGCCTTAGGTCTTCTAGTTTAATATGATACCTTTAACAATGAGCCCGCTGCAGCCTCTGAAAGACAGTAATGCCAGCACCCTCAGGATTTTGTGGTGGCACCTGGGGTGGCCAATTAGATTTCAGGGGTGGCCGGTGCTACCCGTGGCCACTCCCTAAAAGCGCCCCTGATGGAAGTCCAAACGGCTCGTTTAGAGCCTGACATTCCTAATAGGGATTGTGTGAACTTAGTCGGCGACCGTGCGTTTTGATCCTTTCACCATCTTTAGATCAACCATCTAACTCCTTTGTAATCAAAGAGGCCAGGGAATACTCTGTTCCACCTTATGGGACCTAATGATTTCCTGACATGGTGACACTTCCATGTGAGAGCATGGCTGTAAAGCGTAGGCTACTTGTGGCTTCAGTCTCCCGCTTCCCAGCAACCTAATTGGAAGTCACTGTCAAATCGATAATCAGCTGACGACGTTCTCGATGTCGAGCGTGAACAGCATCCCACCGTCCTCATTAGCACCGGAGAACAAAAGGTCAAAGTTGAGATTTTAATAGCTACAGTAAATGTGTGATAATGTGAGGCTTTCATGGAAATAATAGTTGTTTTTTCTCCCTTTTAAATTCACAAAGTGACACGCCAATTTCCCACAATTCAACAACAGCAAACACATTCTCAAGATTCTCAAGTGAAAGTGTAATTATGCCAAAATAATGCGTAATTATGCCAAATCGTGCATAATTATGCCAAGCTTCTCTGTCTCTCTGCCGCCCCTAAAACCTTCCCAAATCGGTTTTGCATGAATGTCATTATTTTTTCGCAGCACACACAAACAAAAACAGAAACAATTTGGCGTCCTGTAATTTACCTCCTCATTGGAGGCAGTGACGGGGTGCATCTGAAAGCGGGGTTTGTACACGTCGCTATCGGCTGCCAGCAATGTCGCCAATAAACATCACACAAAAATTGGCGCTTTGCTGCCTTTCTCCCCCCCCCGCGCTGACATCTGTGGGTCTCCAGCGCCTCAGTTAACAAGGACTGCTTGGGAAGAATGTGCAGGAAAGATAAGAAAATGGCTTTTTGTTCTGCACAAGGTGACCAGTAAGTGAGCAACAATTATACAATAAATGTGATGTTGACATAATTACAACCCTTGTTGTGCTTTTTTATTTTTTTTTACGATATGGGTGTTTTATTATTATCAATTTATCATTATTCCTATTGGATGTTGTGGACAAAGGCGTGGGAAAGGCTTTCTTGACTTCTTCATTCAGTGAAACCTGTGTGCGCGCGCGCGTGCGTGCGTGCGTGCGTGCGTGCATGCGTGTGTATGTATGTGTGTCAGTTAAATGCACTGATAAGGAAATGTATTTTTCTTGCAGGGGCATACATCATCAAGCTTCTATTTATGGAAATGTTCTATAAGGTTCCCATCAAACACGCACCGCTGAGATATGGGTACATGTCAGCGGAAAATCGGCAACAGCGATCATTTATCTGGACAGAATCTTTCAAGGCCTTCTGAAAAGATTTGCAGGAGGGGGGGGGGTGTTTGGTGGGGGGGGAGAGGAAGCGTGGCAAACATGCGGACGAATCAGTATGAATCAAATACAATCAAAATGGAATCCTGTCACCCAAAGTGCACATTCTCATCAATCTCATAATGGAGGCAGTATAATAAAGTCAGCGATAAGAAGGCGGCCCTGTGGGATCCGTCCTTCTCTCCTCTCCTGAACGGAGAAGAGAGGAGACACATTCAACAGTGACATCGCTTCTCATTCCCCTCTTTCATCTAGTTTTTCTTTCTCATATTTTTCAGAGCAGTGTTTCATGCGCCGACTTTATGGCTTCGGGCTGCGAGACTGTCAGATTCTGCCTTTTCGGCACAACATGGTAATCTCTCAAATCGAGATATCTCCTCTTCTTCTTTTTTTAGTAGGGGGAAAAAAAATCTGTTTTGATGGTTTAGCCCTTCTGATATCCAAAATGAAATCGCTTGTTGGTTTCACTTTCATAAAGTTTGAAAGTTAGTTTTGAGGACAGACCAAAATGAGTTCTGAGCCTATACTTTCAAGATCCCTTCGCGTGTGAATGCAACAATCCCCCCCGCACGCGCGCACGCAAACACACACACACACACACACACACACACACACACACACACACACACACACACACACACACACACACACACACACACACACACACACACAGAGGCCGTGCCATCTGACAAATCTGGCAAACGTGAAAAGCTTTGCTCTGGGCCATGACTTGCAGAGAATCGTTTGGCAAATAGAAAAATCCGTTTCATGGTGAAAGAATATGGACACAGCAGGGTTAAGCTGTTCCTCTGGCTACAGCAGCATCAGTTGAACCAAAGCAGTTGATAGTGGCGTGGGAGAGTAACTGATTCAGTGACGGCTATTAATAACACAAGTAGGGCTTCAGTAGGGCCTCATCAAAGTGGACCAGACCAAAGTGAGATCCACTCGTTGGCTGTGAAAACACTCATAAATAGCTGTTGCATACAGTACGTGTGTGAACGGAAGCCCACACAGTGACGCATGATATGATTAACTTTCATCTGCTATATAAAACACATGCTGTCACTTGATGACGCACGCCATACAGTCAGTGAACTGCTAAAGGAACTGACACGTTTAGATATTTAGGGGAGAGTGGGACATGTCACACTTTTTACTCCGGGGACTGCCCCCTAGTCCGACACCTCACGAGACCGACACCTCATGGTTTTGGGTTAGGGTCTGGGGGAGGTTAGGTTTAGGCGTGGGGGTGGGAGAGGTTAGGTTTTGGGTTCGTGGGGGTGGGAGAGGTTAGGTTTTGGGTTAGGGTCTGGGGGAGGTTAGGTTTAGGGTTAGTGAAAAACGTGGAATATAGAACCCGGGGAACATAGACATGATCCCCTGTCCAATGCCTCTTTTTTCGGACTCGTGAGGTGTCGGACTCGTGAGGTATCGGACTAGTGCCATGGCACCTTTACTCCTTGGTGTATTTGTCAGTAGTGAGATTATAGCTGGATGAAAGTCGTCCCTACAAAATGGCATTTATTAATTTTGAATAATTTGCTGGAAGAAAAAGTTGTTACTGATGAAATGCCACTTGACTAATTGGGACAACTTACCCCATGTCAGGGCATGTTGTCACACATGACGGGGCAGTTTATCACATAGAGAATATGCTTTATTTTTCATTTCCTCTAAAGTGCAATAATAACATTGAAAAGCACACTATTGTATTGAAAACAACATATTCAGAAACGGACCACACACCAGCTAAAACAACCCCTCAGTTCGAATACAATTACTAATAATCTCTACATGTGATACACATTTAGTTTGGTGTTTTCTCATGTAAAATGGTTCCTCATGACTTAAAGAAAGCAGTAATAATAGTCATCTGCATCTGTGACAGCATGTCAGGCTTGACCAGCAGTGAAATCACCCCCTGGTGGTCATCTCGTGGCATAGCCACTGCACACAATTGGAACGTTTGGCGTATTAACTGCACGTAATTTGAAAGTGGAATGTCGTGTTATTTGTGCACAGATTGAAGAGAACGGCCTGAGCAGAGAAATAACATCCAGTTACACTTTTTGCAAGTTTGTTATGCGTTATTCACTGTAAAAACACAAACAGGCAGCCATGCAGGAAAAGTTTCTGCACCTCCTGTAGAGTTAGTTTCAGTTCTGCAAACTGTAACTTGTCTTCCTGCTGATTGTTACTCCAGCGGATTGCTTTCACTGCTGACTTCCCACCAACAGTGTGGACATATCATTGAATGCAGAGTGGAGGCGTGTCCTTTTGACACTGTTGAGCAAACACAAGACAAGCGAGCGCATGATGACGGTTTTATGAGAAGAAAGCAATTATTCCCTAATTATTCTCACTTTTTTGGATGTGAAAATAGTTGTTAATAAGACGTCGCAAGGCGTTCCCTGCATGGCGAAGCGATGGGATCCTGCTGAGACCACGTGATGATTTGACACTGCTGGAAATTGATTAGGAATCCATTTTTTATTCATATTCCGTAGTGTGCAAGTCAGAGCTTGTCTCACTTCAACTTTGGAGAGAAGGAGAGGGAGGGAGGGAGGGAGGGAGGGAGGGAGAGAGAGACAGCTTCTCTTCTCCCTGGTGAGCGAGACAAATTGATTGTATTATTCCCGGCTGTTGGCAGTCGCTATAATATAATGCCATAAAACAAAATGCAGCCATAGGAGCAGCGGGGAGTAAATGCATCATAGGAGGATAGATGATGGTTATCATTTTGAGAGGAACATATACATTGAGTTACAGTTCAGTGCATGCTAGCCCTCCCACCACCACCACCACAGAGATGACAGCAGCAAGGGCGGGTTCATTTAAATATACAGAAGGAGAAGAAGAAAAAAATTTAAATAATATGTTTTGGTTTCTTCACACGAGTCCTTAATGCAGACAAAACACTCTGGCGGCTGGAAAAATGAATGTTCATCATCGCACTATTTCTCAAGCAGATGTTTTCTATGAAATAAATCATTCATGTGAAAGCAATATGCAGCTAGTGCAATAATCCTGTTAGGATAATGCATTCCCATTTAATGTAATAAACACATGTCGTTAACTAAGTTACTCTTTTTCTGTTAATAAACACATAATTATTACATTTCTGTTTTATCATTACCGGGCATATTGTTTTACTTGGTTACATGCAGTTCATTAATAACCAAATCTGTGAATGAATGACAATTGTGTATTGAATTTTGACTGTTCTTATTCATTAGCTGTCTACATATCAACCTTCCAATTAATGCAATAAACCCCCCCAATGTAACAATTACGGTAATACCATATTAATTTAAAGCATGTTTTCATTATTTTTCAAACCTGGGCCCTATTTTCCCACCATTCTGGAGAGCTACCCCTCTGCGATGTCATCGCCGCCATCTGAATCACGTGGTTGCAAACAAGCTACCTGTATACTTGAACGCCAGCTTGACGAGGGGGTCGCAGGGGAGTCCCAGGAAAAATGAGTCAATTGTGTGATTTCACTAGGATTAACAGAAGTTAGCCCAAAAAGAGAATGTGGTGCATAACTTGGTATAACGCTGTTAAAATATAAGTGTAATCCAATTACAGAGAAAAAAATGATGAAAATAGCGTATTTTTCCTGAGACATATAGCTACCGGTAGTTCTCCTACCATGACCTTTTACGACACCGTGCACCGCTTGGACTGTAAATCCCTATTTAACACTCCTGCTATTATGTTGTATTGGACTGCACTTGCAATTTTGTGATTTTGTCTTTTCGATATCTTTTCATCTTCTGAATATTGATATGACCGCTACAGTGTGCTGCTCTGCATACTTACACTAAGACACATTCCCTCATATGTAATCTTTGCATATTGTGGCGATAGAAGTGATTCTGCTTCTGATATTAACATAAAGCTATATTCAAATGACATTCTGAAAATTAGACGCTATACTTTAGCTCTTTTGTTTTTCTTCTTTAGAGTGGTTTGTATTTTCTTCACCGAGAGCTCGACTTCTTAGCCAATGGATTAGAATACTGAGTGAATGTGGAGGTAATCAGTAATCTGGCCCTCCTCCCACACGCAGCACAATCCGCTCCCGCAGTCATACGGTGAGTGTTCGCACACCCTATTAACCAGAATGACCCAGAACCCAGGTGGCGGGGCACTTATTCATCTCACTGCGTCTTATGTGGCGTGGTGTAAACTCGGCAAAAAACTGTTATTAAAACACTTCCTCGGGACATAATTTACCACGGGGCGGCGAAGCTGCGTGGAGGAAAAGGCCAATGTGTTTAGAATCCATTTTCCTGCTCGCGACAAGCTGCCGCAAAATGCGACTGTAGCTCCCCGGTAATTGGTACAACAACCTATCAACCTCTGTAATTTCCATACAACCTGAAGGGATCAAGTGATTGCCCTAAGTATCAGCGTAACAGTTCTGATCATTTCTGTCTTTTGTGTGTGTAGGTGTGTAGGTGTGTGTGTGTGTGTGTGTAGGTGTGTGTGTGTAGGTGTGTGTGGTAAAACTGTTGTCGAGCAGGCCGACCGGTGTTGTCCCTGCCCTCGACGCCGCCTCAGCCCGTGGGAGTTGACTGGTTCTCGGGCAGAACGCAGGAAGTGTCATGAATGAAATATGATTTTGAATTCTCACACTGAAATGGGGAAATATCACATTAGAGGCGATAGGCTACAGTATATGTTGCCATGCCCCTAAGACACAGGCTTCATTACGCACATGCTTTGATGTATTTGAGAGAATTTCAATGTTCATCGTTGCCCCATCCCCCCCCCCCCGCGTGACGTGTGCATTAATATCACGCGGCCTTGCTGTTGTTTTTTCCCTCTGAACTCGGCGTGCAGAATGGATAGCCGTGGCCTTATTTATCTTGCCAGGGCTGTTTTCTGGGTCACCAGTAAAACAGCGATTTGTGTTGCGAGCGCTATAGGTGTTGTCGGGGATTTGGTCCAATTTGGTCCAATTTGACAGAGGGAAATCAATGTTTTATTCATGCTCCAAGTGGAGATGTCGCTTCAACAATAGACCTGTGGCTAAGTGGGCGGTGTCATGACAGGCGGCGGGCAAAGATTAGGATTATGAGTATCACCTTGTGCATTTTGCAGAGTGTGATAGGTCCAATCATCACAGCTTAAGGGGGCTTACGCACTCAAAGCATCGACGGTGCTCCATCAGTGAGGGGAAGAATAGCTCGGAGGACACAATAGCCCTTTGAAATGCTTTAAAATCAAGTCTCTCTCAGCATACTAAACGCCTTTGAAATGCTTTAAAATCAAGTCTCTCTCAGCATCCTAAACTCCTTTGAAATGCTTTAAAATCAAGTCTCTCTCAGCATCCTAAATGCCTTTGAAATGCTTTAAAATCAAGTCTCTCTCAGCATACTAAACGCCTTTGAAATGCTTTAAAATCAAGTCTCTCTCAGCATACTAAACGCCTTTGAAATGCTTTAAAATCAAGTCTCTCTCAGCATCCTAAATACCTTTGAAATGCTTTAAAATCAAGTCTCTCTCAGCATCCTAAATACCTTTTGAAATGCTTTAAAATCAAGTCTCTCTCAGCATACTAAACGCCTTTGAAATGCTTTAAAATCAAGTCTCTCTCAGCATCCTAAATACCTTTTGAAATGCTTTAAAATCAAGTCTCTCTCAGCATACTAAACACCTTTGAAATGCTTTAAAATCAAGTCTCTCTCAGCATACTAAATGCCTTTGAAATGCTTTAAAATCAAGTCTCTCTCAGCATCCTAAATACCTTTGAAATGCTTTAAAATCAAGTCTCTCTCAGCATCCTAAACACCTTTGAAATGCTTTAAAATCAATTCTCTCTCAGCATACTAAACATACAGTATTTGGAGGAAAATGGTCACCAGAATAAAATCCACAGATACGCAGAATGTCAATATTTCTGAAGCAAAAATGCATATCAACATTTCTAGAAGCCTTCATATCAATGTTATAGTCTGCTATTGAAATGCCTCGGTGGCCAGTCAGCGTGTTGTGGTCGGGGTGGATGGACGGCATAAACACTTGCCTTTCACACCGTCAACGCTGATTGGCTAATGGTTAGTTCCCCTCGGTGGTGATTGGACAAGTCGTCCTTTCCACTCATGCATGGGGAGTGATGATGGGTTAGGTTTAGGCTTAAGCGTGAGGATTGATGATTGGTTAAGGTTAGGGTAAAATATCAGGGTAAGCCAATTAAAGGCAGAGTAGGGCGGGTCATGCCTTCATCATCCTAGGGAAAATAAATATTGCGTTAGGTACTCATCAGAGGGAACATATAGGGCTGAGGGAACAGATTCAATTCAATCAATGTATTGCCATGTCAACAAAGTTGATAGGAATTTGTCTTGGTTCACTCTCAGACAAAAAACACAAGACAGTGCAGCAGCACACCATATACAAACAATAACGCAAGAAAAAAACAACATTCAGGAACAGTATCCAGCAGCATCGTATTCAGCAAAAGTGCATACAGTTTAAAGTGCTATAGGTCAGACATAATCAATGAATCAGTGCAAGTTCATTATGTCTAATGGCAAGGAGGTAGGTGCTATCTCTGAAGCTAAATGTTTTGCTCTTGATGCTTCTGTATCTCCTGCCTGATAGGCTGAGGGAACATGAAGTTGAAGCTCCCGCTTCAACATGGCACCATCAAATCTCTTCTAGCAGTTTTTGACAGCTGCTTGAAAAAGCAGATGCAGTATGATCAGCATGGGATTTGACTTCAATATATGTTTTAGCATCTTAGAAGATTGTATGCGTGTAGAGGCAAAACCTGGCCGGCATCAGTTTGTTTTGGTCAGTGATACCCATTAAATACATGACAAATTCATTGGCCCATACCTGAGCTTTTTTCACACCTATCAATCTGCAAATGAACTCTCATGCCTCACACCTGATCACAATCCAGATTGTTACTGGTTATCTCATCCATCTATCCACTTTTGTAGTGCAACACTTTCTGCTGTGTAACAAAAATAAGTATAGTCTGTTACACTCATGGCATTGTCAACCTTTGATCGGTATCTGCGATAATGTATTAGGAACCGGCTTGCCATTTGACTCACTACCCAGAACAGGATATACACAACTAGAGGAACATGTACTTGGAACATTTGATATACTTTCATTAATGAAGACAGCAGGGCAAGTGTTAGCAGGCTTAAAGCCAGTGTATCCAAGGGACTTCAGCAATCACTTTCCTATCAGGGGGTGATCTAGCCACTGTGACCAGATTACATGGGGGGAACCCAGGGGGCTCCCTCTATAATTACTTTGCTGATTGGAAAAATAAGAGCCCCCTAACGAGCTCTGTCAATCAAACATATACTGTTTTCCACAACGATTACGGAGGGGGAAATGTCAAGCCTTCTCCTATTACAGTCGGTGACTCACAGGAATGCCTAAAGGTTTGGCCAATTTACCAATTTAGTAAACAAACAATGGGAATATGCATAAACATGAGTTTCTGCTTCAGTGAATCCAGCACCCAACACATCAGAGTTTGCATGCGATTGTATTTCAATCATGAGAGACTCGTAATATAATTTTAACAAACTTTATTGAATCAGAATAGACAGTTTGAGTATGGCGTATGACTCCATGATGTGACGCTCCTCTTGCTTATGAGAGAGGGGCGTCAGTGCCGTATGAGATAGGACATCCCCTCCATGATGTGACGCTCCTCTTGCTTATGAGAGAGGGGCGTCAGTGCCGTATGAGATAGGACATCCCCCCTAAGGGGATTTGTTTCCAACAGGAGTCATGACATTGGTGGTGATCTGGGGAGGTGGTGGGATGAAGCGTTTTGCTCTGGAGATGCTGGATGAATGCGTGATGCTGACACAAGGTGAGTGATGACTGCACAAGTGTGATTTAAGCTGTGGTGATGGGGGCTTTATATAGTACCAGGAGAAGGGCATTTATGATGTCATAACTGATGTCATTTATGATGTCATAACTGATGTCATTTGGGAGAAGGGCATTTATGATGTCATAACTGATGTCATTTATGATGTCATTTATGATGTCATAACTGATGTCATTTGGGACGTCATGGAGAAGGTGACGTCGGAGATGGAGACGTCATTTAGTGACGTCATTTGGGCTGAGGGTTATGACAGCATGGGGTGCTCTATTAATGCCTTATTTGGTCTTCCATGATTGAACTACAGTCTGCGACTACACTTCAATCATGAGAGACTCGTAATATAATTTTAACAAACTTTATTGAATCAGAATAGACAGTTTGAGTATGGCGTATGACTCCATGATGTGACGCTCCTCTTGCTTATGAGAGAGGGGCGTCAGTGCCGTATGAGATAGGACATCCCCCAAAGGAATTTAAAGTTATTTCAGGAACTGGGAGAGTGAAAACGGGGGTCATGGAGCTCGCCTGGGGTATGCTTTAGTCAGGTCGTGGGCTGACGGGGGGAGAATTTAGGCATGTCGGGAGATGAGGGGCTGACCGGGGTTTTTTAAGGCAAAGCGGGGTTGCAAGGGCGTGGATGTGGATAGCCCGGGCATGGGCGCATTGATGAGGAAAAGGAGAGTTTGATCACCACCAACGAAGTGCTTGTTGCCTCTTTAGTCATGGAAGGAGGGATCTTTGGGCTGATAATATGGTGTCTTGCTCTGGTCGAATGAAAGATGCATAGGCGGATGAGGACCAGCGCCCCAGTTGTTGAAGGGAGGCGGAGGACGCCCCCTGCATGGCTGCTGATGTGGCTGCTCCGATCCTGAAGGAGTGACTGGAATAGTTCTCTGCAGGGATGTTGCATTTCTGGAGTGTGGTCTTGAAGTGAAGGATGAACCAGGATCCTGTCATGTGATGATGGGGAGAGATGAGGAAAAGGGGGCCAAGGGCTGATTGAGGTTTATGCAAATGCCGGAATGATGGGTTATGCAGATTGTCGGGACATTGGCTGACTTGTCAGGACGTGGGCTGACTGAAGTTTAAGCAGGATGCAGGGATAATGGGTTGAGCAAGTTGTCAGGATGTGGACTGACTTCTCGGGACGTGGGCTGACAGGTTTAAGCAGAATGCAGAGATAATGGGTTGAGCAAATTGTCAGGACGGGGGCTGACTTGTCAGGACATGGGCTGACTGATGTTTAAGCAGAATGCAGGGATGATGGGTTGTGCAAATTGTCAGGACGTGGGCTGACTGAGGTTAAGCAATGGCAAGGACACTTATGGGGTTATATGCAAATTGCCCGGGCATGGGCACCAAACGGGGATTGGGAGAGAAGACCGCCACCAACGAAATGCATTAATACTTCCTACCAATCATGGAAGGAGGCATCTTTGGGCTGATGATATAGCAGCTTGCTCTGGATGGATGTAGGACGCATGGCTGATGAGGACAGCAGCCCAGTTGTTGAAGGGAGGACCCCCCCGGGAGGGGACCACCCCCCCCCAAAAGAAAAAGGTCAGCGATGACCTGCATTTTTTAGGGTCAGTAATGACCAAGGTCGCAACAACCTGCATGAGCATGGCCAGCAATGGCTTAAAGATGCAATATTTAACCTTTAGCATTATATTATTATGGCATGAAAATGTCTAAAAATGAGTAGACATAATGTTATATTCTTTAGTTGTGCACTTACTTTATCCCAAATTGTATGAGGCAAAGATAGGCTTGATATTTTTCTCATAGTTTTCCTATCTATCCGTTCTATTCCTAATAGATGCACGTTCTGATTTGTGCATTTTGACATTTGGAATATTAAAGGTGGGCTGACCATTGTTAATAAGTACGTTTTCCCCTTGGATTTGACTTTAAGTTGCGTGTCTACAGTATGTCTATTATGGGCCTTTTTCATTTGTTTTGACAGTCGTGTACTGTCACTTCGGGAGAGTTGCACCCGCACCCTCGGCTGAGCTGTTGTACGGTGGACTTAGTTCAGTTGAGGCAGAGACTGGCTGTGGAGACACGCGGTTTTCGTGCCATGACCTTTTTGATTAGTTTTGACGTCCAGCGGGAGGGGGAGCAGTGAATGTGCTGCATCTGTAGAAAGTTTTAAGTCGTCGGCAGACGAGACGATTTCGTCGTAGAAAAATGAGATTCCGTTCCAATTTTCTAAGAGGTGTGCCCAGGGGGTATACTTTTGCTGAAGCCACTGTGCTGTGCCCGGCTATATGCTTTGCTGGAGCCACTGTGCTGTGACCAGGGAGGAGCTCTGCTGAAGCCACTGTGCTGTGACCGGGGATATGCTTTGCTGAAGCCACTGTGCTGTGACCAGGGAGGAGCTCTGCTGAAACCACTGTGCTGTGACCAGGGATATGCTTTGCTGAAGCCACTGTGCTGTGACCGGGGAGGAGCTCTGCTGAAGCCACTGAGCTGTGCCCAGGGATATGCTCTGCTGAGCCACTGCTGTGACCGGGATACAGTGTTGCCAGATGGCAAATGTTGAATTATCGTACCAGAGGGTCAAAATTATCGTTTTTGGAGTGAAATTATCGTACGCCCCCTCCCCAGCGCGCGTGCCTTCGGCGCGCCTATGTCGGGGGGCTGCGCTGATCACAGGCTACTTTTTGGACTTGGCATGATTTTTCAACACTGTGGTCTCAGCCTGCGTTGCAACAACAACAAAACACCCTGCACGTATTAGCTGCAAATATGTTTGTTTGAAGAGATGATTGTATAAACAGATAGAGTGATAGACGTAGGATTCGTCTAAGTGTCACGAAATGATGAGATTCTCGTACGTTTGGGGGATTTGGGGATTATTGATCGTACATCGTACAGAGGTCAAAATTATCGTACAGGTACGATAATTATCGTACGTCTGGCAACGCTGCCGGGATATGCTCTGCTGTAGCCACTGTGCTGTGACCAGGGATGTGCTCTGCTGAATCTACTGCGCCGTGACCGGGGAATGAGCTCTGCTGACCTGACGAGTTATGCATGACGGAAAGCCGGGTGATGCTGCACTGCACATTAAAGCCGTGGTGGACTGGGAGGAGCACCTTTTGTTTATGATCGAGACTGAAGCTTCGTATGCATTTGCAATACCAGAGTAAATCTCGTAGAGGAAGATCGATTCCCTACTGGGAGAAAGTAGGGAACTCATGGTGCCTCTTTTCTGCAACCATTCACCTCTAGAACTTAATTCAAGCATATGCTGAAGCCAGAACCACCCGCGAGCATTTTTCGGTTGAAAAGACGTTTAAATTTGAAAGTGAAAGTTTTTTCACCCACTATTTGCAGACGTTTATTGAACTTTCAGATTTAGACCATATTTCACCAGGATCTTAAATTAAAATATCAGCGCGCACACGGGATTCGAACCGCGCTTTCCCACATTCAAGCCAGTCCGCTCTAGCGCTGAGCTATACATTTTCTTATATTTTGAAGGACGGCAACAGCAGAACTGATGATTATCGCCATTTTGCCTGAAGCATGCGACGGGAGACGATAGTGTCGCATCTTGCATTTGCAATGCGCATCTTTGGCAACGCTAGACCAGCCACGCGCATGCGCAGTATAGCATGGAAGGCCGGTGGCTAGCCAGGTAGCTAGCGCGCTACTCAGCATGGCCGGAAAAGTTTACAAGGGTTATACTTTATCTAAATGACTGGGATTGGATCGATGGATTGGATGCGTAAGAGAGGAACCATGCTATGAAAAAGAAAAGGTTGACTGGAAACTGGGACTAGAGGCATGTTGTTAAAACCCGAATGGACACGGGAGAGGGAAGCGGCCGTATGCCGTATGCCGTATGCTAAGGGATTGGCACCCGGCCTGAAATGAGTGCAGCAGCAATGCCGCAACGTTGACTGAAACCAGGCAATGAGTGCGGCCGCCGGAAGAGATGCCGGCTGAAAAGGGGGGATACGACCTGAAACCTGGGGCAGGGCTGTTTGGGCTGCTGCCGTGGGGAGCGTGGGGCTCGCGAGTGAAGACATCGTTGCGATCAGGGGATCTTGGAGGCCTGGAGGGGCTGGAGCCTTGGCGCGTCCGCCGAGGAGCCGGCGGTCGTGGTGCGCTTCGCTGGGCCTTTCTTGGAGGTGGACTTCTGGGCTCTTTTGCTGCGGCCACGGCCTCCGGAGTGCTGTGCGGACTGAGATCCGGGGAGGTGGACTTCTGGGCTCTTTTGCCGCGGCCGCGGCCTCCGGAGTGCTGTGCGGACTGAGATCCAGGCGAGACGAGGACCTCCTTGACGTTGGATCTTCTTTTGCGGCCGCGGCCCCTGGTGAGGGGAGCGTCCCATGAGACGCCTGTGACGCCCGGAGATGGAGCCTGGGGATTGGGGATTTGCCCGAGGCTGGCCGGGGCGTTGAATGTGCTCTGGAGGAAAGCGTCCACGGTGGAGCTGAAACTTTGCTGCTCGTTTTCGGACTCGGACATGGTGCTGGACTGAATGAAGCTTTTTGCTCTGGAGATGCTGGATGAATGCGTGATGCTGACACAAGGTGAGTGATGACTGCACAAGTGTGATTTAAGCTGTGGTGATGGGGGCTTTATATAGTACCAGGAGAAGGGCATTTATGATGTCATAACTGATGTCATTTATGATGTCATAACTGATGTCATTTGGGAGAAGGGCATTTATGATGTCATAACTGATGTCATTTATGATGTCATTTATGATGTCATAACTGATGTCATTTGGGACGTCATGGAGAAGGTGACGTCGGAGATGGAGACGTCATTTAGTGACGTCATTTGGGCTGAGGGTTATGACAGCATGGGGTGCTCTATTAATGCCTTATTTGGTCTTCCATGATTGAACTACAGTCTGCGACTACACGTGTTGCAGTGCATGCATGTATGTGGACGAGTGTGTGCATGTATGTGTTGCAGTGCATGCATGTATGTGTTGCAGTGCATGCATGTATGTGTTGCAGTGCATGCATGTATGCGAGTGTGTGCATGTATGTGTTGCAGTGCATGCATGTATGTGTTGCAGTGCATGCATGTATGTGTTCCAGTGCATGCATGTATGTGAGTCTGTGCATGCGTGGATTTCAGGTGGCACGCTCGGGCTTGGGCAAGTGATACTGAACTCTGTAGTTCCTCAAATTGCCACTTGAGGCTGGCTCCAAAAGAGTCGTTCCCCATTCACATCCATCTTAAAACGGCCGTCTTTACAACAGGATTGAGCATGTTTACAGCCTGGTTCAAAACACAACTGCAAACTTCCAGCTTTCCGAGAGGCACAACACAATGCAGTGCAAAGAGCAAACTCACATGGTGGCATTGTGAGAAAAGAGTATGGAAAGCCTGGGATTGATCTTGCAAGTGTCACCTGTATCTGGACTTCACCATGGCTGCTTTGAGGGATCTTAATCATACTTGTATTATATTATTGTACGACTGTACAACCATTGCCTGTGTATTTTCTTCTGAAGTCTTTGTGTACAGCATTCAATCAACCATCAATAAACAATCCATTGTCAGCAGTAAAAGCCTTATTTCAGTCATGAGAGGCCAGTCAGTAAGATTTAGCAAGCGTCTTTATTTAGCAAATGGTAAGCATGGCAACTACTTTGTCGTATGACTCCCTTGCCAGGTGGCGCTCCTCTTGAGGTGAGAGGAGGGCATCTGAATAGGCTAGGATAGAGAATCCGTGGGGAATTCTTTGTGAGTCAAGACTCGTTGGTGGTGGACTGGGGAGGTGGGTGGGCGAAACGACAGCTTCAGAGGAGATGATGAACAGCCGTGATCAGGGGCGTCATGCAAGCCAACAATCTGAGGGGGCGAACTCTGGCGCCGCCCAAAGGGCGGCAAAAAATTTGGGGGGTTGGAAGCCAGATTTAGAGGAATATCTAATTTTAAATTAACAGACTGAGCAGGTGTAACCATAAGGCTATTTTCCAAACTGCTCAGCCTCCTGGAAAGATCCATAATCACCAGACTAAGTACATTGCCACTGCCCAGGCTCAATGGACTTGACAAAAAAGGGAGACCACATGTTTCAAAGCAATGTAACACAATGTTTATTTTGGCTGGTATTGCCTTTTCAGAAGGTAGAAATCTTTCCTCTAGAGCAGGGGTTCCCAACCTTTTTTGTGCCAAGGACTGGTAGATACATGGGAAATAAAGTCGTGGACCGGTTGTCAATTCTAATGGTTTTAGTTATATATATTTACTCACCAGGTGGCGACAAAGGGTAAATAACAGCCTTTTGTGTTGTACTGTATGTAGCCTATACAGTATTTATGTTTTTGTTTTAACTACAAACATACATAAACGTAAACTTGAAACTATGTTTCAACTACCATACACAGCCTATAATATTATAGCCTATGTTTATTAAAAAAAAAAAATTTTTTTTTTTTTTTTTTTTTTTACCTCTCAAAAATCTGAGGGGGCAATTGCCCCCTCAGTTACAATGGGCATGACGCTTCTGGCCGTGATGCCAGCTGCTGCTATGATCCACCAGAGAGGGAGGTGAGGTAGAACCCTCGCTATATGTACTAGGATGAACTGACGTCATAACTGATGTCATAACTGATGTCATACTTACTGTAAACTTGACTGACGTCACGGGCTGATCAGGTTATGCGAATATGGCGGCCTTCTGATTGAAATTTGGTATGAAACCTCACTTGTCAAACTAAGGGTGATACCACTGTGTACAAGTCACAAGCTAAGGACCAGACCATCAGCTGAATATTTCTAGGATGTTTAATGATACCAAATGTAATTATGATGAATTGTGATATCTCGATGGAATGCGATATCTGAACTGCAGTTTGTGCGTTGGCTGTAGGGCAGGAGGGAGGAGATATGAGAAGGTCATAGGAGATGGAAAAGATATGCCATTTTTGGTTGTTTCTCAGAGTGTGTCACAGAGCTTGGAGCTACTCTCTTTTTTAACTTTTACTGAGGGAGTCTCACTGAGAGCAATGCTCTCTTTTTCAGGAGCGCCCTGTTCTCTCACACACACGCATGCACACACTCACACACGCACACACACACACGCACACACACACACACACACTAATCACACCTGGAAGCTGACCAGTACAAGCACTACAGCGTGTGGATGTACTGATCCATTGAATTAAATTGCTGTGAGCTTGGAGAAAGAGGTGGAAGAACAGAAGAGGGAACTGACATCCTGGTGTCGGTTGCTACCTTGGGCTGAACAGGGTCTGAAAGTGAGTAAAGTTATCTGGCAGTTCTATCTGGGAGTGCTAAGCTAGTGACTGGGAGGAATGGAACTGACTGATCGGAGAGAGCATTGGTGCGGACAAGGTTCCCTGCGATGGCTTCTGGGGCCTGATTTTTCCTTTGCTTGAGTACAGGGCATGTCTTTTTTAACCTTTATTTATTCAGGGGGAGTCTCGCTGCGAGCAATGCTCTCTTTTTCAGGAGCGCCCTGTTCACATTCACACCTGGAAGCTGAGCAGTTGCAACCACAGTCGGATCTGCTGGCCACTGAGCAGCTCCACTGGAATGGTTGGAGGTTAAGGGCCTTGCTCAAGGGCACCTCAGTGGTGGTAATGAGGGAGGGGCCAGCGCTGCATGCGCTTTGGAGGCTGTGTGGATGAGAAGTGCGTCATCAGATAGATTGAGAGAAATATTATCAAGGGGAGTGAGTAGAGGCCTTAGCATTCCCAAGGTGATACAGTATTAGAATGCTAAAGGTTAGAATCAAGCTATTCAAGCCTTCTATGCAGAGGCAGAACAAGAGCATGCAGCTATGTAGGGCAGATAGGCTTATAAAGACAACCAAAGAAAGTGAATAGAAGCATGCAACACTAAAAATGTTTGGTCTCTTCTCATTCCTTTTTTCATATATTTTATTTTTTGCTAAATGATCCATCAACCCCAAAGTCATATCCCCCCCCCCCCACACACACACACACACACAC
Organism: Poromitra crassiceps; assembly: GCF_964638095.1. NCBI lineage: Eukaryota > Metazoa > Chordata > Actinopteri > Beryciformes > Melamphaidae > Poromitra > Poromitra crassiceps. The sequence goes on along the minus strand of NC_139632.1, from coordinate 10,524,115 downwards.
ACACACTCAGTTTGAAGAATATTTTACGATTGGTCTTCAGCAGTACAGGAGACACAAAGAGCCGTTATCTTGTCATGGGAAACATTGAGAGTGACTGCAGACGCATTGAAATATTCATAGCACATTGCCAAGGGCTCTTTAAAGGACACAACACCACCGCAAATAAACAAATCAAAAGAAGAGAAAAACAAAACCTAATTCAGACAGAGTGGAGGACCATGATGTGAAGGACTAGACTCACCCGTACATCTTCATCCTCTGAGATTGCTTCTGTTATTGTACTGCTTACACTGGGCAGTGTGTGTGTGTGGTATATAGCTGTGTTGTGGCCACTTCAGAGGTAAACAGATGTACATGTAGGCCTAATTCTTTTGACTTATTCATAGCCAGCCGTCCATTATGAGTGAAAACCATGCGTTTCAGAAGCCGCTGAGCACGGATGCCCGAGCGGGAATGTGAGAAAAGAATGATCTGTTTAGCTGAAGTGTGTCTCACACAGTCTGACACTGCATGTCTCATCTGAATGTGATGTGTGCACTGATGGACTGAACTGCTGTACCCAATCAGGTTCCCAGACAGATCCTCTGCACTGCTCAAGTGCAAAAGAGCCCTCAACGAAGACTATCTGTGAGGATTTGGGCACAGTTGGTCATACTGGCACACGGTACTGAACAAGACAGAGCATCTCTCATTGATTGATTGGACAGTTGGTAAAGTTAACTTCACCATGTAGTAGGGGTGTCACGATACACTCAGTTCACGATACGATACGTATCACGATACTGGGTTCACGATAACGATACGATACGATACGATTTTAACAATATTTTTTTAAACTTGAATAATGACAATATATGACTGGAAAAGTAGTATTTTATTTGAAATGCACAAATACAAAACATGCTGTTGTGGGAAATTGTTATTACAATAACAACTAGAAAAAACATGAGATTGGAGATAAGGCTTATCTTGAAATAGAATGAGTTACACCGTCACTTAGATTTACTTTGAACTAAAAGGTTTCTCAGCAGTATAAATTCTCATTATGCATCTTCAGTTTTTCTTCAAACTCAAACAACAAGACTTTTCTTAGTCTATTTTTTATGCATCTTCAGTTTTTCCTGTCAAGTAAACAGTTTTGCCAGAAACTCAATTGAATGGTTTCTCTCCTGTATAACTTCTCATGTGTCTCTTCAGAGACTTGTTCAACTGAACTACTTTCCACACATTGAACTTCAACAAACAAAGACGTTTCTTTGTCTATTTTTGAAAAAAAAAAAAAAAAAAAAAAAAAAAAATTTTTTTTTTTTTTCCACGATATGAGATTTCATCTCAACGATACATATCGTGACGTTTTACTATCGCGAAATTTCGTGGGACGATATATTGTGACACCCCTACCATGTAGTGATGACTACAGACACCAACATAATGCACATCTTCCCAGCAGATCATTCTGCTGCTCCATGTTAACACTTACATTATGTTGAGTGATAGTAGGTGACTGCTACTAGACTGACCTTTAAAGCCCCAATCAGTAAGATTTTTGACATTTTTTACTGTAATATAACAGCTTTTTAGTCACAGGACATGGTACATTGACTTGTAATAGGGAGACCCTCGTCTTTATTTATCCCACACCGCCCTCCATTGTCCAGCACTGGGACTAAGCAGTTTGTCTGCCACGTCCCGTAGCAAGAAAAAAGAAAAAAGAAAAGCATGCGCGCATGCGCTGTACAGCGGAAGCGCTGTGTTGCTACGAAAATGATGTTTCACGGAACTATGGATTATTATTTCATCACGTGGTGAGTACCCGATGTCACAACATGTACATAGAGCTTTCTGGCGCTGTGTTTTGTTGACTTTGAACGGCGATATCGTTATCGATACTAATGCACGCAGAGGGCGCAGTTGGAAAACTTACTGAATGGGGCTTTAAGTAATCCAAAGTTGTGATTTTTATTACCTGGCCTAGATTTAATTTTTTTTCATTAACTTAATATAGCTGCATGCATATAATACAGTATATTGCATCTACAATAGAAATGGTATACATTTCATTTGTCATATTTTGGTTTTCTTATGAAATGATTGTATTCCCATTACATCGAAAAAGTTATTCCCTCCCCTGCATGTCAACCAAAACCTGCTTTAAACAGAAGCTTCTATTAAAACCTTGTCCTTCTAAATTGACTCCCCGGCCAAATGGACATAATACACACACACCACACACACGCACATGCACATGCACACGCACGCACGTGCACACATGTGCGCGCAAAAGGTTCAAAATGGCAAGGCTCCATAATAAATGGAATATACAATATTCCATTTCCCTTAATAATACAAGCAACTACAGGCATTTAAACTGTACAAAACATTTCAGAATATGCGTGCATATTTTATCTTTTTAATGAGCTATACTCAGGAATTTGAATATGGTTCAATAGAGTTCTGAACTTCTCATTCTTCTTCGTGGCCTCCATTACCGGGGAGGGCTTTGCTGTATTTTAATAATGCCAAATGGAAGTGGTAATATTTTATTTTGTAAAGGTTTGCTTTCCCCACTGTGGGCTTACGAGGACTGCATAATTAAATCACTGGGCCGGCCCACACATGTAACATCTGTGGCCGGGTCTGCCTCTCCCTGAGTGGACTTCCCAGCACAGCAGACGCTGTGCTGAAAGCTAACTCCCAGGCACAAGACATCTCTGCTCTTCAGAGACTGCCATGCCGACCATTGCTTATCAGGAGTGCATAATAATTTGCCGGGGTCCAGACCTTTGAATCCGCCCACTCCACCAAGTTGGCTTCTGCTCTGCATCGTGACTTGCAACAACAATTTCTCATGTTGAAAACATTTTGGTCCGATGAGCGCCGAGATACCAATCCTACACTGAAGCTACTCTGAAGCAACGCTGCAGCAATGCAGCCCAGAGGCAGTTTCATTCCGGCGACCTTGTTAACAGGGGAGACCCCCGATCACACCAGCCGCAGCGCTTTGCCTCGCCACGCCACGCCGAAGCCGACGCTGCACGCGTGCTGCAGCGATAGTTTCAGTGTCTGGTCTACTTTTCACGAGCAGACAGGCACGAAGTCAATGCAAGTTGTGAGCGGGGGTAGGGCAGCAGGGCGGCAAAACAGAGCAAGGCGTAGAAAAAAAAGTGCTGTTCCTTCTCGAAGCTTCTGCGAAGCACTACTTCAGCGCTGCTTCTGACATGCTTTATGTGTGAATCAAGCGTAAGGCTTATGGTCGCCGTAGTGAGCCGACGTGAGCCCTCCGCAACCGCTGGCGCGTACCTGAAGATTTTTGCAGCAGCGCGCTGTGCTTTACAAGAGAGACAGGTAGAGAAATGAAAGAAGTCCACTGAGCCGTGTTTTGACCAAATTTCTTGACCCACATGACCACATTTCTTGTGGTAAAACTTTGATTTGTAACTATTCATTTTTACTCATTTCAAGTAGATGTACTGTGTTGAGAGAGATAACGAAGCACAACGTAAGCTACAAGGGAGAACTGAAACACATATTTACATTCAGTAAAAACACGTTTGGTCTATTCATGTGCTGATATACGGTTGTTTCAGAGTGAAACTGCAGTACTGCACAGGTATAATTACTTTTCTTTCTCACTTTTAATGGGCAGTTTATCACTTATCATATCACACAATGTATAATGATGAACATGATGATCACTTGGCTGCAGCTCTGACCATGCCTGCACGGAGCTCACGCGCGATCTGCAGAGGTCTGCCTCACGGTGCCTCGCTCGACTATATCTCGCCCTTTACGATTAGCAAATCAATGCTGTTGTCAAGCTGTTGACAACAGTGGCGACCGCTATAGATGAGAGAGACGCTGCTATCGAGGCTGTTCTAAATCCATTAAAAGTACCAGTTACTTTGAAATCTGAACAGCACTCTGCTTTGAAGGCATTTATTCAAAGGGGAGATGTTTTTTTGCGTTTCCCCACACTGAATTATGTTCAGGTGAATATGTTGTTGATCTCTAGTGATTGGTTAGGGGAAATGAAATCGTCCTCGGGGATTTCCAACAATGGAGTGTTAGAGAGGACACAATGTCAGACTCAAAAAGGAAATGGACTGTAACGAGTTGACAATTCAGTCTGATATCAGGCTTATACACAACAACAACAACAAGCTTTTTCACTCAAAAGAAATACTGTAGTAGTGCCAAAATCATAGTCAATGGGAATTAACTCCTTCAGGTCTCATCTACTAAATTCCTCTGAATTCTGATTGATGAGAACTTAAATTGGAAAAACCACATTCATCGAGTCTGTAATAAAATAATGAAGTCATCAGAAAAATATCCAGTTTGGTTAATCATTTTAAACCTTTATTACAGTTTAATAGGGGGGCACGGTGGCGCAGTGGTAAGCGCTGTGGCCTCACAGCTAGAAGGTCCTGGGTTCGCTGTGAGCGCTGAAGGAGTGCGTGCTCGTCCGCATGCCCTCCGCCCGGGTGGGGTCATTAAAAGGGCCCTTCTGTGTGGAGTTTGCATGTTCTCCCCGTGCCCCCTGGGGGTTTCCTTCACATAGGAACCTCCTCACCAAAACATGCAATATCCTTGTTGCTGAAGTGGTGCCGCCTCTGGTCGTTAGGGGCGCCTGTTCGGAGGGAGGGGAACTCGTTGGAATAGCGTGATCCTCCCACGTGCTATGTCCTACCGGTGAAGCTTCCCCTGTCAGGTGAAAAGAAGCGGCTGGCTACTGCCCATGTCTCGGAGGAAGCATGGAGCCAGTTTCGGCTCTCCCCAGATCGGCAGAGGGTGGAGCAGCAACCAGGATAAATAAATTAAAATTTGCACTAATGGGGGATAAAAAAATATGGAAAAAAATATTACAGTTGAATTTACCCATTATCTATTTTATGGAATGATCGTATGGGCAAGTATATCCAGTCTTCGCAGAATTCACATCATAAAAAAAAAGGCTAGGTCGGTTATATTCTCTAACACAGTTGTTCTCAAACCTTTTCACATCAAGGACCCCTAAACTGACGCAAATTAGACCACGGACCTCCATTTGATAAGATTTACTCCCGCAGGGTCCTTATCTGATACGATTTTTGCTTTTAGATGTTTTATGAAAGTGTATGAAACCCATGACCAAAATAGTCACATTCTTTCGTTGTGTTACTTATGGATGGAATTATAGTGGAAATAAATTTTTCCCCCTTTTGCTGGGGACCCCTTGGAACCCCCTCAAGGACCCCTGGGGGTCCCTGGACCCCACTTTGAGAACCACTTCAAGTTCAAACAACTGTATTAATCCCACAAGAGGCAATTGAATTTAGAGCAGCTTGTATACAAAACACAGAAACATCAAACAAACAAACAAGTGAGTACACCATGGAGTTAAAATGTGAAGTTACACCATAAAAGGGTCAATGCACAGTAAAAAAAAAAGTATAAAGTAAATAGTAATAAGGGACATTCCCACCCATTCAATCTATTTAGCATTTAAAAGTCTGATTGCAGAGGGAATAAATGATTTAGAATGGCGGTTAGTTTTGCAAGCAGGCAACACATACAATGCTGTTCAGACTGTTTATGTCCTTAACAGTAAGGCTGTTCAGAATGTTTCTGTCCTTAACAGTAAGGCTGTGGAACCAACAAATGAAAGAAAAACTCAAGAGGCTCTCAATAAAAGATTGATAAAAACGGCTCAGAATGAAAGGCCTGACTTTCATTCTGAGCCGTTTTAGTTTGCGAAGAAGTTGAATTCTCTGTTGCCCCTGTTTTACAATGGCCTCAGTGTTCACATCAAACTTAAAATGGTCATCAAAAAATGGATGATGTGACACTTTCCACCTTTTCATGATGTACGATGCACTCCTTGACTGCATCTCTGTTCATCACTGCTCCAAGAGATTTGAATCATCAGCTCCTCTTAAAAGAAAAATCGAAATACTCCCCATTCATGATATCAACACAATCCAGGTATACATTTTTTGTCTATAAATATGTATACTCACCTGTCTCTCTCCCTGCACCATGTAGGTTATACTTCCAATAAAATTCACAAGACACTGAGATCACACACCCCCACACTGTCACACTGCCAACAACCAATTTTCAATACGCTACAGAGGTGCCATACTATGTAGCATCAATATTGCCAAACATGCACCATCTCTTAACTCATTCAAATCCAGGTGTATAACCTCTCTGATAAGTCACACATAGCCCACATATACACATACACTTCACATTATCATTTCAACTCATTTTGATTGCTCTTTTGTTTCCTTTTTTTTTCACTGTTGCTTTTCTTTTCCTTATCTATTGTTTTCTTGTCTCCTTTCTCTTGTTTCTGTTATATTGATGCTTTGTACAGATTATTATTAATATTGGTTTTCTGAGGTAGAGTCCCTGCATAAGCCCATCTAGGGTTTTCTGTCTCTACCCGCACATCATTATGTGGTTTTCATTTTGTCGGTTATGTTAAAAAAAAAAAAAAAGTGCAAAAAAACAAAGTTGGAATGATCGTGTGATTCTCATTGGACCTTGGTGTGACCTTGACTGATGTTTTGATTTCAGCAGTACTTTGAATGACTCCTGAGCTTGTGAGAGGTGAGTGGGGCGTTGCGTTTGTCTCGTTTGAAGACTTTTTGCTTGTTGCCCTGTTATTATTTGATGCAGGCCTTGCTGTTCTAGGCTGCTGTAGACTGTGAATTCCAGCATCAAATGAAGAAGGGGAGATGAGAGATGAGATTGCATCAGTCCGGTGTCCCCATGCAGCTCGATGCGATATATCAAAAGGTGCCACGCCATGTATGCAAAGTGTATAATTAAATGATGATTCCATCAGTTATTTTCAACCTGAGCCTTGTTCCTCTGGTTCTTGTCATCGTGCTGATCGATTCTGATCAAAATTTCATCAATCACTCTGCTGTAGAGCTACATAATGTCTCAGTCTGCTCTCCAATACAATCCAAAGGGGCAAAGGGAAACTCAAACTGTCAAACCCAAGGGCGTCCGGGTAGTGCAGTGCCTACCAACACGAGGGTCGCAGGTTCGAGCCCCAGTGTTACATCCGGCTTGGTCAGGCGTCCATACAGACACAATTGGCTGTGTCTGCGGGTGGGAAGACGGATCCTGGTCACTGCACTAATGCGGAACTGGGGGGAATAGCGTGATCCTCCAACATGCTACATCCCCCCTCGCTTTCACGTGAAAAGAAGCAGCTGGCGACTGCACATGTACTGGAGGAAGTCGATGCTAGCCTACAACTCTCCCCAGATCGTCAGAGGGGGTGGAGCAATGACCGGGACACCCTAGCAGGGAATTGGCCAAGTACAATCCGGGAGAAAACTGTCAAACCCATCAAACCCAAAAGCAGCCAAAATGATGCCCATATTCACACTGCAAGTAGAACTTTGTACATCTGATTTTCCTATTATCCTCCAAATTGGATGTTTTGCAGATAGCTGTTATTGTTAACTTGAGTTCAAACTGCCATCAGGGAAAACATTTTCACATTGAAGTGCAATATAAATATGAACTTTGAGCATTTTTGAATTGGACAAACTCTGGGAGTCAGATTTGACTGATGTTGGTAGTCCAAGGTAAAAAAAAAAAAAAAAATTCAGCATTAAAACAATCAACCTTAGCAAGCAATATCTGTTGCAGTTAATTTATGGTTGGAAATCCTGTTCTTCCACTTCTTCTGATAATGCAGGAGAGACACGGTTTTTGAGTTTAACTGTTTGACTTTTGGTTGGCTCTGCTGGAGGGTTCTGAAGCAACTGACAAAATTTTGATCAGAGTGATTGCAAAAAAACATGGAAAATAAAGCCCAGGTTGGGGGTGGGGGGAAACAATGCAGAATTATCCTTCAGAGTTAGATCGTTAATTAATGTAGCTACTTAAAAATGACCTAATCTAATTCCGTACGCCCTGTGTGTTAATAGAAATTAGTAGGTCACATGTTTTGGATAGCCTTCAGAATAATGGCATTGCCTTGCCAGGTCTCTTCTCCCTGCTCAGCTGTTTCTGAACTTAATTCTCTATTCACACACTGCAGAAAGTCTTGTCAGGGGGAGTTGTAGGATCGTAGGCCAGTACAAAAGTTTTAATGATGAAAGTGCCAGCAGCAAATTGCGACATGACTCAGTGGAGTCTGCGAGAGGCTTTTTGACAGATGAGACAACCATCGGAGAAAAAAAAGAGTGAACGCAGACCGATTTAAGTCAGCCAACAGATTTGTGCTCGGAAGGAGGGGGGGGATAAACGATGTTGGCAACTTATTAACTGTCTAAACTCCACGGCAACTTAATTTCCGCCTTAAGGGACTGTTAGTGGGGGGTCTGTTGTCGACTTCAAGGAACCCCCGGGAATTTGAAGCTTTTACTTTTTAAAGGCTCCATGAGTGGTTTGTCTGTATATTACTCACGAGGCCGCTAATGAAATTAATCTCCTTGTTGCAGAGGGGAGCGTTTCCCTCTCAAACATCCATCACGCGCGCGCCCAGGACGAGGAAGACAAATGGTGCAGGCGTGCATTAACTATACATAGACACCTACACCTACTATTTACACGTCATGGCACCCTTAGATAAACACTCGTCTAATTGCACTATTCCACAGCTCATAAAGACTCATGGCATCCATTAACGTGAGATAATTAGTTGCAATTTGCATCATTAAAGAGGAAGACAATAGCATAATCATTTATGAATACTCAATCAGAGGATAATTACCTAGGCGAGATATGCATCTTAAAAAAACAACAACAAAAAACTATTATGTACATCGGGCATTGGGACCAAAAAGATCAGGTCAATAGAAGATGGTGGTTTGAAGACATTTTCAAACAAGGGATTAAGCATCATAATAGATCTATACAATGATGGAAGGCTAATGTCATTTACTGAACTACAAGAAAAATATTATATTTCTTCAATGCAGATAATACTTTTTTTTATCTCTGTATCTTAAAACCACTCACTCAATCACCTCTCTCAATGCTGGAAGGTATACGTGACACACACTGTTGCTAGGGGACAGGTATCGCAGTTCTATAACATGTTTGTAGCTACTGTAAGTCACCTGAGTCTTCAGAAGATTAACATATTGGCTGGAGGGTATTTACAGGTGGAATTCTCAGAAGAGGAATGGCGTGAAGAGAGGTATGCCTGAAGGCTCAAACACAAACAATTAAAGACACGGCTTAAGCTGCAAATGTAACCGTGCTAAAGGAACTCTCACTTACTGCTTTTGGGGATGTGGTGTGGGCCGTGGCCAAACGTCTTTGGAAGGAGGTTCTTGACATGGTTAGCCAGACAACACATCAACATCCCTCATTTGCCAAACCTGTGCATCCTGGAGATTCATCCAATTAAGTGATTGTATCACTAGAAGAGTGCGTCCACTAGCAAAAACTTGTGTAGCTTACAAGCTAAGAGAGCAATACTGTAGCTATCCACCTTATTCCTAGCTGCCATGATGCCTTACGTGAAATATGGGTGCTTCTTCCGGTGTATTCCTCCCAAACTTATTTTGTTTAATCTGCCAAAGATCTGGATGTCAGGGACCTGTTTCAGATGGCAATTCAATGTCAGTGCAGTCAGTATATGTATTAAACCAATTCAACATCTTAATAAACCATGTCCTTAGTTTCTATGTATATATTAAACCAATTCAACCTCTGAATAAACCATATAGATGTCCTTAATTCCTCTAAAGCAATGTCCCTTGTGGTGTAATAAAGTTCAGTTCTTTGGTATGGCAGCAGGCTGAGAGCCGGCTGGAGCGCCAGTTCAAGGTGGCTGCCAGTTGTAGGTGTCTGTGTATAGATGTGCATGTGCCTGTATACAGTAGCTATGTATGTGTATAAGTGTATGTGTACGTAGGCTAGAGTATATGTGTACATGTAGACACACACACACATACACACCCCTCAGTCTGGTACAATGCATCATCACTTTGATGGCCTTTGAACAGTCGACCACTTTAACGTGATGAACGTGAATTAACAAATTAACGCACATGCACTCAGACACATGCGCGCACATACACACATGCACATGCATGCCCGCCCATCCATCCCTCCACCTGCCCACACACACACACACACACACACACACACACACCCGCCCACACACACACACACACCCACACAAACACACACCCGCCCACACACACACACACACACACCCGCCCACACACACACACACACAGACACACACACACACGTCACACACAGACAGACAGACAGACAGACATCAGCCCAACCCCCTCAACACCCTCGCCCTCACACCCATCTAACCCAGATGGTCTTTCCAAGCGAGGGCTACAGAGCCAAACACTGAGGCCACAGAGCATCGGTCCAAGGGGCTCTGACTTCCCAGCTGAGCTTTTGACATGAGAATCAACGGCCAAAAGCCACTGCATGTTATACTATGTGCCAGAGAGAGACTGAGAGAGACAGGGGAGAGAGAGAGAGAGAGAGAGAGAGAGAGACTCAGAGAGACAGGGGGAGAGAGAGAGAGACTGAGAGAGACAGGGGGAGAGAGAGAGTCGACACAGCGACACAGCTCCCCACAGTGGAATTCTATAGTACAGAGTGCAAAGTAGTGCTTGAAAACAAAAAGGTGATGCAAAAACCTCAACACACACACACACACACACAATGCTTGATTTCTGTTACATTACAATCTACGTTTCAGTCTCAATGATCCACATACGGTACATTGTAAGTATTATTTATTGCCCGTTTCATACATTACAACAAAAAGAAAAGCATTGCGAGGTACTTTCAGAGCCTGCAGCATGCCTTTCATTATTCAATGAACTGTCATGCTGTATGTGTTGCTCATATCAACTGGGGGTGGTATATTTCTTACTCTATTCCATATTAATGGGGGGTGGTATATGTGTTACTCTTTTCCATATCAATGGCGGGTATATTTGCAATGCAGCCGTGAACAGCTAGGCCATACCCCGAGAGCATTCTGTCAAATGCAATGTAATTAGAGAATAGGGTCGCCACAGCCAAACGGGGTGAAGAAGGCTAATCAACTCTCCAAGTCACTCCGTCACTAATCGGAGAGAGACAGAGACACACACACACACAGACATATTAGATTGATTTGATATAGAAATCCCGAGCCAATGTGTTATGAGAAAAGTTAATTAGAATTAAAATTATCATTATATTTAAATTTGCCCCTCATTTCCCTACAGTAGTCTCTGCACAGCATGTTTTCTCTCTCTAGTCTCCTTGAGTTCATCTGACTCTTTCTAACTGTTGGAACATTTTAATTAAAGTGCGTTATGAGGCATCGTAATGCACTTTATGATGAATCACACAGCAGAATATTACGTGCCTCTTAATACATTGTGGATCTTGTATGGCACTGAGCTCAGTATACTTTTTGTCCCAAAAAAAATATTCAACAACTGCAATGGTTTGCTTATTATGACCTATATTTGTTGTTATTATTTTTGGGGCATTTTTGCCTTTATTTAGAACATGGGGTCATGGGCAGACAGGAAAGGTTGGGGGAGAGAGAGGGGATGACATTCGGCAAAGGACCTCGGGTCGGATTCGAACCCGCGTCGGCTGCGCGAAGGACTCCGCCTCCGTCGTACGCGTGCTGCCAGGTGAGCCACCAGGATGCACGTTATTATGACCTATTATATGATAATTCTCAGTTTGTAATGCTCGTAGTGCAGCCACTTCTGCTTAAAAAAACATGCCATTTACTGTCCAGTGTGCATAGTAAATCCTTATGAGCACCATGCTTCATCAGCACTCCCTCCCTCTCCATTATGCCACTATTTTACTCGTTATCACTCACTGGACTTCCCTTGATTATTCAAACGGACTCAAACGGACAAACCATTTTGAGCTACTGTAGCCCAAGCTAGCCAGCCCCACTCATATTATAGCTCAGTGTAAAAGCTCTAGCCAGCCCCACTCATATTCTAGCTGTGTGTAAAAGTGTGTATTTAATCCCACAGAGGGGGGATGAGCAGAGTCAGAGCAGTGTGTGCAGTGTAGTCAATCATCTGCTAAGTATGCATGAGCTGCACTGGCATTATTCAAATAAGAACTGGCCATGGTGTAAATGCACTGAGCTAACCGCTTTCTGGGCTTCTGTTCAAATACTGGGAAGTGGATCTCTTCGTTATAGGGCTATACGTTGGATTTATCTTTACTACTGGATTTATCTTTAGGTTTGGGAAGAGGGGGGGGCACTGGGGTTTTCGAGTAAAGGTTCGAACATACACCTAGAAAACGTAATTTTGCTGAGGATTTCCGGTACAATTCTGATTCTGACAATTACAGATATCAAATCAATGACTTACCCAAGGCCAGCACTTTGAACAACGCTTTAGTCCCAGAGAGTACAGTATATGTTCTGGATTATCTTAGATTTATGGGGAGGACACATGCTATGGAATTAGTCATGGGAAAGCATGACTGACATCTTTCACCTTGTCAAATAGATGAATGAAGAACAAGGTGAGGCTGCCATGTCGTTTAAAAAGTAGATTTTTTTTTAAAAATAGCTCACTGTGGTGGACCAAGGTTGTATGAAGTGGGCCTCACCTTACCTACAGTTATGGCTTCTGGGAATGAACATTTAGTCTCATTGTCAAGCTCTCTCTCTCTCTCTCTCTCTCTCTCTCTCTCTCTCTCTATGCATCGCAGCACCGTACAAGTGTTTGAGTTAGAACTTCTTCTTCTTCTTCTTCTTCTTCTCCTTGTTTTTATACAGGCATCTGATTGGTCTGAAGTAACCAATTTGGATGCTATTGAACGTGTAATCCTTTAATCTCAACAAAGGTTGCTGCAGCTGAAACAAATTGGTTCTAATATGAAAGCTTTGTCGAATTGTTCTCTAACTGAATTCTTTCCATCCCTTCGGTTCCTTTTGATTCAGGCGCTGGAGGAGAGGTAAGGTCGTGGCAGATTTGTTACCCTTTGCTCCATAAAAGAAAGACCTTGAGACTGATTGCACACAGATGCTCTCCCCATCCACAACTTCCATAATATCCAACTCCCAGTGTGCAGGAATACACCATGTCCTTCAGCAGCCCGCACAAAGTAGCTGGAATGCTTTGGGAATAGAGGGCCATCCCAACAAATGGAATATTTGAAATCCACACTGGGGTCGGTTCGCTGTATCGGAAATGTGAAACCTTCACTTGGGACCTTTTACTGTGCAACTGGAAACACTGGTAATACAACACAACAGCTTCCAAGTGGCTCATTTGCATGATTCATTCAGTATCTGTGTATATATGGCAATTCAGATGCCGGTTAGAAAGCCAGTGAGAATACCAGTTATCTGTTTATAGAGATGACTGTAGCTCAGTGGGTCTCAAACTCGTTTGGCTCCAGTACCCCCTTTCCCTGATTTCTGAATCCAAGTACCCCCTTTACCCAACTATGACGTTTTGCTTAGAAAACTGCAAGAGAAAACTTTCATGATGCAATTAAGCAATATAGCATGAGAGCCAGTGTGTTGCGGCCTCGTGGGATAACAGCTGATCAGGGGGATATATTCCACAACACACGCAGCTCGAGTGCTATATTGCTTTTATAAAACGGTTTCCAAGTATGATAATATAATAATAATAATAATACTATAAGTCCGACTCCGACTGGCATGTCATTCTGATAGAGTCAGTTGAAACACTACTGTAAGGCGGGACCGCAAGAACATGCGGGTGATTTGATTGGATCGTTCTGGAGACTGAAGTTGACATTGGCCAATCCTGGCGCTTGCTGAGTAGCTGAGAGCTTTCTGGAAACCCCGACAGGCAGCTCGAGCGCAGCGTTGCATTCTCAGCGCTTGCTGAGAAGCTGAATGCTTTCTGCAAAGCCCGACACCAAATAACGTTACGGGGTTAAATGCGGGGTTAACAGCCTTTCTTTTGCAAAGAAGACATTAGCCCGCATCTATTCTTGTACAAAACATCATTTTCTGCGAAGTATTAGTAAAGTTATAAGCGAAGATCGATTCACAAGGATCTGACAGCTGTCTCCGCCATTTTTTTTTCTACGTTGTCATTTGAGGTAAGCCTTATTATTACTCTCTTAGTAAGAGAGTTGCCATGGCAACCAATAACCCATGGCCATGGGTTATTGAACTCGGTTACTGGAATTATACAATGGCTGTGAACCAATCAGATTGCTTGATTTGAGACAGCCGTTTTATAATGAATGATAACCCACCTTTTGAAGAATAGAACATTACAAAAGAGTGAACGAGTTGCAATGAGTGCCTCCTGATCAGATTTATTTGAATGTTATTCTTTTTAATGATTTATTCCTACATGTTTCCATTTTCCCCTTTCTCTCAAGTACCCCCTGTAGTACCTCCACGTACCCCTAGGGGTACGCATACCCCAGTTTGGGAACCAATACTGTATAGCTGAAAAGCCGTCTGGACCTAAAACACCGACAACAAGTATCGATGGATCAACTCCAGGCCCCATGATGCTCAACTTTAAATGCAGATACAGATGGAGCTTTCTGTCTGTACTCTGTGTTCATTTCATGTGTAATTATACACATTTTCTGAAATCTTACGGAGCAGTTACCACACACACTCACACATTTGACTCTCTACTGGCCACTAGTGGATGTATTGCTTAAAATGATACCAACATGAAGGAGACATGGAAGTATGTGGGCAGTGACGTTTACATCGTTTGAAACGGGCACATTTATTTTCGGACGAGAATGGAGCATCCGACTCCAACTCCATTCTCGTGTCTATCGGACGGTAAACAATGACCAGTCTTGGTGCAGACATCTGCACCAATTCTGTCATCTGATTGGTAGACTCTGGTTTCCCAGATTTGGGTAAGGGTCATTGGTACACATTATGATCATTCCAATAACTTTCACGTAACATTTCCACCTCATGTCACCATAAACGCGGCTTTCATTGGCTGCTGCTATTGGCCTTGGCATGAATCTGTGATCCGTACACACTACAGGACATGGCACCGTGCGGGTGCCGGGTCGTAAATATCAAACAGGCTTTGATATTATCAGCTTAAGATCAGTCTGCGGGTCGATCGGTGTGGGCCAGACCCAATCTGTAAACCCCTCACACTGCCTCCTAGTCCAAGTGAGATCCTGAGATCCAACCACATGTCGATGTGATGATACGTCCATGTAATGCCTCATAAAATCATGTACACAGCATGTCTGTGTGTTTGATCGAGCTGATTCAGATTCTGCCACCCTATAAAACACAGAGGAAACAAAGTGTTGGACGTTGAGTCAAATAAAAAAAGGCAAAGAACATTGGGCAGGCAGGTGTCTGAAATGAAGAAGCTTTTTGTGATTGCTTTGTGATCACACACGGATTAAGAGCCAGATGTGAGCTGTTTCCCCCTGGCAGACGAGATACAGGCCGATAGGTTGCGGCGGACGTCGTGATGAATACGACCCGGCGCTCGTATCTGACAGGTTTTTGTTTTGAGGAAACCCCGCTCTCGTCTCTCAGCGTCTGCGGCGGGGTCGTTACAGATGCAGATCCCAGTGGCAGCGGTGTTTCAGCACACCTGTTCTTGTTTTCCGGGCCCGGGCCCTTGGTGAGTGTCCCGCCGAGGACTCGCAAATCAAGCGGAAAATGAGAGATGGGCGGACAGGTAGATCCGCTCAGCTGTCAGCGCCGTCCCTCGTCTCCCTTCACCGCCGGGCCCCTCCCTCCCCTCCCTCCCTCCTCCCCCTGCGAGCACAGCTCTGCCATTTGTTCTCTCATCAGTCACTTTCATAGCCCCATCCCTCTCCCCCTTTCTCTCTCTCTCTCTCTCTCTCTCTCTATGTTGGATGAGGACATTGTGTCCCACCCCTTTCTGATACTTGTGCAGCTGCTTCCTCCTGCATCTCATTGACTAGGCTTATATGGACTTTGCAATTCCATCACCGTCTTAACCAGATTAAGACCACTAGAAATATTGTGCATTCATTTGTAGCATGCTCGCACAGCTCGCGAGCTTCGCTTGTTTGCCTGTGCCTCGAACACGTGCGCCACGCTGTGCGGAAACCCTCACCTTATTATAGTAGTGAGATCATCTGAATAAGACATCTCCATTTAAACCGCATTTTTGGATTACTTTAATCCGAATAAGGTCATAGTCGGAGTAAGCTAATAGTTAAATTAAGATGTGGAGTAGTATTCTGATCTTAGTTGCATTATTTAAGTCCATTGTAAACATGTAGCCTCCACCTAATCACACTATGATGTCCTATCAGCATTTTCGCAGCATTTTGTGAAACGTGCGGCAGTCAAACTGCTTGACAACAAATGCTCTATAGCAGTGGTGACCAATTTGGGGCCCGTGGGCCAAGTTTGGCCCGCGCTCTGTTTGTTTTGGCCCGCCACGGATTTGGGAGGGGGAAAAAAATAAATGTTTTTTACTCCCCCCCCCCCCCGATTTTTTATCCCATATTTTATCCCCCATTAGTGCTAACTTAATTTATTTATCCTGGTTGCTAAGTTGTGAATTAAGTCAAATTTCTCTCTTGATTACAAAGGTGGAAAATGCAACTGTTTTTAACGGGGTGTTTACTGATTAAATGTTTAAGCTCCCCACAAATGTAGATGTTTTTTTAAATATATATAACCAATTGCAAATCATTACAATTACCAAACAGATAAAAAGTAGATTATTATATTGAAATGTTATTTTAGATTTAGAATGTTAGAATTTTCTATAAAACACAATACATTTTAATGTAATTCCACAACGTTTATTTTTGGCCCTCGGCCCTCCACCCAGATTGAGTTTTGGCCCTTCATGGGAAAGAATTTGGGCACTCCTGCTCTATTGCTTGCAGCGAGTGTTGCACAACTTTTTTTTACAGAAGAAAATATGACAGAAAGGGTTTCAGGTTAAATTCATGAAGGAAACTCTGACGTAGGGCCGTCATGTGGGCGTGCGTCTCTACTCTTATGTGGCCTGCAAGAGCTAGCAAAGAATACAATTTGCGCAATACAATTCTTCGCAATATGGCTTAAAATAGCTATTGTTAAATGGAATAATAGTTGTAGGCTACTAGCTGCCTGTTTGCCATTGTTTTCCCTATAATTCTGCTTTCAGAGCTAGTTATTAAGTATTAAGTTATTACTAAAAAACAATAATAACCGAATCAGAGGCAATTATGAAATATGATAACACGTAGGCTAGATACATTTATATCGTGTTACATTTACAACCGCCCCTTTGAGGGCAACCATAATGCTGATGTGGCCCGGGGTGAAATTGAGTTTGACACCTCTGCTCTATAGCTTGCAGCGAGTGTTGCACAACTTTTTTTTACAGAAGAAAATATGACAGAAAGGGTTTCAGGTTAAATTCAGGAAGGAAACTCTGACGTAGGGCCATCATGTGGGCGTGCGTCTCTAGCCATGGTCTCTAGCCATGAATTGGACCCTGCTCTGCTGTTGCATGTAAACAGGAATGTGAACAGAGCTCAACAGTCACGTGACATCTTTTGCCCCGGAAGTGAGTTTCCCATTCATTTTCTCCATAGACATTTAGAAAAATCAAGGAACCAAGCCAACCCGTGACCTACTGAATCGTGAGTGACCATAAAACATTTCAGTTGGAGCAGTTGGGGGGGGGGGGGGCGGGGGGGGGATTTTCGATTTTAGTTTTTTTTTAATGTCTATGGAGAAAATGAATGGGAAACTCACTCCCTGGGCAAGAAATGTCACGTAACTGTTGAGCACTATTGAATATTATATCCACCTTATTTCGGCCATGATGCCTATGCGTTTTTCTTCCGGTGTGATCCTCCCAGCCTTGTTGCTGACAGCTTGACACCCCGTCTGGGCGAACGGAGCAAATCACTAATCAGGTCCAGCTTGGCAAAAATCTCGTCGATAAATATCCCTTTAAGAGCGCAGTGCGCAGCCTGCTGTGACTAATGTTAGCAGCTAGCTAGCTATGTTATATGGCAGTAAAACGCCACTAAATGATCAAATTGATTTAACTTTTAACCATTTCGAGTAACACTGTTTCCATACGGACTCCCAGCGTTGGTTAGTTGTTTATAACGTGACTATATTTATAACTTTTATAACGTACTCCAGTTTCCGGTTTATAATTCGGCTCTGCAGCCAAAGAGTATAACAAAGGAAATGGCAAGCTGCAACAATAAGTCACGTTAAACCGGAACTTGTACCCACAATTATTTGTACAGTGGGGCATTCAAAAATAAGGTGGATAAGCAACTCATGTAAACAGCTTAATCGAAATATTGTCTTATTTAGAATAAGGAAAATAGTCAGATCAGTACCAGCTCAAAAGGCTTCCTCATTTCACGCAGAGGGAGCCACCACCTGATCAATTTAAAGTCGTACAAAGCCAGACTTAAGGATTCCTGCCGTGTCACAAAGTTAGGCTGCAATACAGAAGAGTGTACAACCCCCCTTAATTGACACACCATAGCTTCACCTTATTTGCCCTAATTAATTTAATCTGTCAGGAGACATGGGGAATCTCATTGACTCAACCCAATTAGAAAAGTGTCTCCTGAACAGCAGCGGAGAGAGCTCCATCCAGATGGGCTCACCAACGATGGTTGAACCTCTTCTCCACCTCCAGCTCCACCAACCACTAATTAGAAGACATTGTGAGCTGCCAAAATGCAAAGTAACCTCGTGCCCTGATCAGGCTGAGCGCGTTGTAGCAGCCCGGGGCGGCTTTTTGTAATAGTTCTCAATGGGAGTGAAGCGTTTTGCTTGCTGCGTTTGCGTTGCTGAGCGCCTCAGGTTTTTCCGCTCGATATGCCCTGAACGCCTCCAGTTGAAAAAATGTCAACTCCGAGCGGAAATCATCTGCATATCCTCTTCCACCAAACTGCAGTGGGAACCATATCTAAAAGTTGATATTTTATTCAAATGAAGGGCTGCGGGGCAGATTACACAAGCCAGATATACCAGAAGACGATTCAGTTCAGTTTTGTTCTACCAGCTGTTTTTGTTTGCCGATTATATTTGAATGGGGCCTGGCAGCAGAAAGTGCCCTCCACCTGTCTTTTATACATTTTGTATAGGATACATGTTTAGATCATTTAAATAGTGATTTAGGTTAGGGTAAGTACAGTGATTTGGTGGTTGCCTAGTAATGAAAAATCATGATGAAAATTATTCAATAACTTAGCTGGTTATATTACAGGACTAAGTTTAAAAAAATATTATTTTGCATAATTTTAGTGAATAACTTCACTGTGTGATGTGATGATTTGGTAACACTTTATAATAACGTTTGGTGACGGTTGATCACTATTACCGTGATCACTATAGGTGGATTACACTGTAGCCTACAGTAGCTTCTGTTGTAGAACTCACTTCCTGTTCCTGTTCTTGTGGTTAGGCAGTTATCTGACAGGATGTGAAGTGACAGCTAGCCTCAGGCTCAGTTGACTGGTTTTAGTCATGGCTGAGGGTTAGAGTTAGAAGATGATGCTGTTGTGGGTTATTTTCCACATTTTACTGATCGGTGTCCAAGCCGAGAAGCCGGTGCAGGTTCAGGTGGCACTGGGTGACAACATAACTTTGAAATGCTCTCTGGACGTCGATGATATCCACTGGGCATACACGCACCTTGAGGACAAACACCATGTGCACATCCTGCGCATCTTCGTTAAGGGATCTAATATTGCCGTTTACTCCAATTACAATTTTGAATCCAAATACGCAGCATTGGAGGGAAACAGAATCATGATTAAAAACATCACTGTACATGATTACAAGATGTACTTCTGTGTCAAGAAAGACAACGACAGACCTAACGACTCCTTCCGCCTCATCCCTGGTAAGGATACATTTACAGTCTTTTTTTTTACTTTAAAAAGTCTGTTCTCTTTCTAACCTGGAGACTTCATGTGTATAAACCAAAATGTAGCATAAACATGAATTTGAGAGTTAAAGTCGGTTCTCACATCAAAAAGTAAATTTAAACTGTAATTCACGTAATGACAACTGAGCCTCCAGTCTCAGTCATTTCTTATAAGAGACTAGATTTTGAAGAAATGTCTTCCTGAATTGAGAATACATTTACACAGATTATGCATCACCTTTGACAGATACCGATACAGAAAACGTTATCCCTGAGAGGCAATTCAGTCCCTACAGTTCACCACCGGTGCACCCGATCTACTATGAATCACCTTATTCAATGGCTATACACATTACAGTCATACAGCACAAGTCAGTGGAAACTCAGTAGCCTACATGGTTAGGAGGAAAGTGCACTTCTGCTTCTCATGTGGTCCCGTGCCCACAGACACACACAAGGGCAAGAATAGAGAAGGGGTTAGTTAGTTAGGAAGTAGTTCAGATCTAGCTTATAAAAGGTGCATACAATGCAAACATTTTAATAATAAAAAAAGAAGAATTAGAGTAGAACATCATTTAAGTGGCTACTCCGCATTCAGCAGCCGGATGGCAGAGAGAATGAAAAATGGAGTAACGGTTCGTCTTCCTGGGAGGCAACAAAGCCAACTTGGACATGTAATGTTGTTTACTAGGAACTAAAGTTTTGTTCTGATACTGACCTCAGCTGAGTGTGTCTGGACACAGTCACAGAAATGACTACAATGTAAAAACATGTGAACATGTGTAGGCCTACTTTAATTTTGTGACTTTTTCATGTTGTAGGTGGCAACAGCTTCATTCCGCGAACAACTGACAACTCGCAACAACAGCAGGAAGGTTTACCGCCTTATCAAAGCAAGCCCTTTCTGTTCATCTCGATCGCCCTGAATGCCATTCTCATTACAGCAATAATAGGTGAGTGTATTGTATTATACTAGACATCTCGTGCGCTCATGTGCGCTCGATTCCGAGCCCACCCTGCAGCTCGCATACACAGCTCGTCTGTTGCGTGGCCTCGCCTGCCTATGGCACACGCGCAATATCTCCCTCTCAAGGGCTCATTATGCTTTCCGCATCAGCGAGGAACGCGAGTGTCCGCACGGAAAAGTGACGTCAAATCAGCAGACACGCCCCTCCGCAAGGCTCCGTGCGGACGGTTTTCGCCTGGCCGTGCCAACACGTTCTCACTCCGACCACGTAGCATATTGACGCTTTGTCCCGTCCCTTATGCGCCACTTGTTACTAACATGGTACCCTTGAGCGACCCATGAAACGACTTGGGCTTTCCGACTAAACTCAATGCAAACCCATAGAAGTCAACTTTGACGCTTATGGCAACTGCTCCCCCATCAGCCTAACTGCTCGCCCATTAGTCAACTGCTCACCATTAGCGTCTGGGGGGAGGTTAGGTTTAGGCGTGGGAGGTGGGAGAGGTTAGGTTTAGGGTCTGGGGGAGGTTAGGTTTAGGCATGGGGTGGGAGAGGTTAGGGTTAGGGTTAGGGTCTGGGAGAGGTTAGGTTTAGGCATGGGGTGGGAGAGGTTAGGTTTAGGGTTAGGGTCTGGGAGAGGTTAGCTCCTCCAGACCCTAATGGGCGAGCAGTTGACTAATGGTGGAGCAGTTAGGCTAATAGGGGAGCAGTTGCCATAAGCGTCAAAGATGACTTCCATGGGTTTGCATTGAGTTTAGTCGGAAAGCCCAAGTCGTTTCATGTGTCGCTCAAGGGTACCATGTTAGTAACAAGCGACGCACAAGGGACAGGACAAAGCGTCAATATGCGACGCGCTCAGAGTGAGAACGGGTTGGCCGTGCGCACCCCGAATTTTGTAACTACGCGGACGCGGACGCGGCTGGGCGGACAAAGTGGAGTTTTCAAGACTCGCACTCAATTCCGCGAGCAGAAACCCACACAGAGTATAAAAAGCTCCACACGTTTCCTCGTCAGGATTCCGTGTCTCTCATTTCCGTGCGGCCGGCCAAGGGGTCAAGCATAATCCAGGCTTCAGTCTCTATCCCCCTCTCTCTCTCCCTCAGCTTTCTCTCTCTCCCTCTCCTCTCTCCCTCAGTCTCTCTTGTGTGTGTGTGTGTCACACTGATGACATCATCAGTGATGTCACAATGCCTATGTATGACATCACTGCATCAGTGGGACTGATGTCATCAGTTGTTTATGACATCACATCACTGATTATGTCATCAGTGGTTTATGACATCACTGATGATGCCATCAGTGGTTTATGACATCACTGATGATGTCATCATTGGGACTGATGTCAACAGTGGTTTATGACATCATTATGTCATCAGTGGAACAGACAGAGAAACAAACAGAGCCCTAGCTCTCATTTATATACTGATGATTGTAGTAAGTTATAGTGTTTCCTTAAATGCTGTTTTGTATTATTTGGGACATTTTTGTAAATGTCAGTTTTGCTGCTCTGTAACACAAATTAATGTAAAACAATAGGGATCCATTCAACTATTATAGCCAGTCCATGAAAGCTTTTACATTACGCTGTTGTCACGTGAAAACCTCATGACTCCAATTTTGGGGATTTCTATGAAGGACCCTTGTACTAAAATGTATTTTGCCAAAAAAAAACTAAATTTATCCAACTAATTATTGGGTAATTTAATCAAAACATGTTTGCAACCGCTGCTGATTGCTGAAGATTAACAGTAGCCTCGACGCGCTTCAGAATGAAGGCTGTCTCTCGTTGAAGCTAAACTAACACAGATAACCTACATTGATGTAGTGAGTGCGCGCATACATTACCGTTGCTGTCCAGTGTCCTGTGTGTGTGTGTGTGTCCTACAAATCCTACTTATATAATCATTAAACGAGCAACTCATTAATTGATGACTCAACAAAGCATTTTAGTCATTTTTCCATTACAGTGGGACTAACTCTCTCACCATGTGTTTGGTACAGTAGGTTGTGTTGTTGCAGCTCTGCGTATGAGGAAACGTCTCCAGCCGAACGACGCTGTGCAGGTCAGTCACCGGCCAGTCCTGAAGCACTGTTAACTGTCCTGTCACCAAGACTAAGTCCACATCCCATTTACACCTTGTTTTTAAATGTGACCTGTATAAGTTATCTGGATACAGGTCACATTTGAAAACCAGGTGTAAATGGGGTGCAAGAGATCTGAACACAATGTGAGCCACACTACCTCCAGATGTGGTCTGGCAGATCTGATCACATTCTGATCATGATGTGTTTGATCATGATGACGTTCCAAAACGGTCAGAAATCTATTTGTCAATAATTCTGTCCGTTTTCTGATGGGTCAGTGTGGCCGCACCCTATTATTGTTCTATTATAATACTAGTATTACCATAGTTACTACTGCTACTATACTACTAGGCTACCATTATTACCACTACTGGTACAAGTACTGCAACCACCACTACTACTAGACACTTTTATTTCCTAATATTACTAATTACTACTACTACTAATTGTACTACTACTACTACTACTACTACTACTACTACTACTACTACTGCTAATAATAACAATAATAACAATAATAATAATAATAATGATGCAGTATTCCGTCTCTGTGTTTCAGTATGTGCAGAGCCAGTTCCGTGCGAGCCTACCCGCTCCTGCTACAGATACCATTTACTCCTCGGTAGTCCTGGAGCCCCAGCAGAGTGACGGCTCGTGCACACCATGAAACGCTCGGCGGGATGCCTCCTGTGAAAGCCTCTTTGACGCTGCATCTTGATAGGCTGTCTTGCTCTATTTCCGCGTCTGATTGGTCCATTTCAACCTCGCACCCCCTGCCGCAGGAACCGCCCAGCGTTTCGCTGTCGCAGACTAGAGGCGGCTTGTCGAGAGAGAGAGAAAAGAGTCAGAGAGAGAGGGAAGAGAGAATTGGAGGATGAACCAGAACAAACAAACATAACATAACATAACATAACATAACATAACATAACTCAGCTATAAATCACTCAGCTAACACAGAGGGCCATGAAAATCATGGGTGTCAGACAGCACCCCTCACTCCAGGCTGTCTTTGAAAAAACAAGCATCCAACAGGCTCAAAAAATCTGCTCTGATCCTACCCATGTGCTCCACCACGAGTACCAGCTCCTCCCCTCTGGCAGGCGCTACAGGGTCCCCAAATGCAGGTTAAATCGTTTTAAGAACTCTTTTGTCCCCTTGTCCATCAAAGCCCTAAACAGAAGCTGAAGGCGTTTTTAACCTGTGTACTGTTTTTACTGCTATTTTAAATTCTATTCGTCTTTATCTATTTTAATCTATATATTGAAGACAATAATAATAATAATAATAATAATAATACATTCAATTTATATAGCGCTTTTCTAAGTACTCAAAGTCGCTTTACACACAGAGTAAAATCATTTATACATTTGTAATAGGAAAAATAAATAGAAATAAGAAATAAGAGATGGGGTTAGCAGGTGAAGGCGAGTGTGAAGAGGTGGGTTTTGAGGGCCTGTTTGAAAGATGGTAGGGTGTTTGCTTGACGGATGTGGATGGGGAGAGTGTTCCAGAGGGAGGGTGCAGCGACTGAGAAGGCCCTGTCGCCCCAGGTCCGGAGCTTGGTCCTGGGGATCCTCAAGCAGTTTGTGTCTCCAGACCTGAGGCTGCGAGTGGGGGCGTGGCGGGGGAGGAGATCAGAGAGGTAGGGGGGGGGCAGGTTGTTTAGGGCTTTGTAAGTGATGAGTAGTATTTTAAAGTTGATCCTATGTTTGACTGGGAGCCAGTGGAGGTCATGAAGGACAGGGGTGATATGGTCTTGGCGGCGGGTGGAGGTGAGGAGGCGGGCAGCAGAGTTCTGTACATATTGAAGTTTATTGAGGATTTTGTTGGGTGAGCCATAGAGGATACTATTGCAGTAGTCGAGTCTGGAGGTTATGAGGGCATGGATGAGGGTTTCAGCGGCGGAGAAGGACAGGGAGGGGCGGAGGCGAGCAATGTTCCTGAGATGAGATGAAAGAAGGCGGTTTTGGTGACATGGTTGGCATGGGGAAGGAAGGAGAGGGTGGGGTCAAGGATGAGGCCGAGGTTGCGGACTTGGGTGGAGGGGGTGATGTTGGAGCCGTCGATGTTAAGTGTAAAGTCCTGAGCAGAGCGGGTGAGGGAGTTTGGGCCAATGATGAGGATTTCAGATTTATTGCAGTTGAGTTTGAGAAAGTTCTCTTGCATCCAGGATTTTATGTCGGTAAGGCAGGCGGAGAGGGTGGACAAACACTGAAGACAAACAGTGTTGTGCAATTGGGTTAATGTGCAATTCTGTTCTTTTAGCAAATATATTTTTAAAATCACAGACTATATTCGTTTTTACCTATTTTACTAAATACAGAAGGCTATAGTGTTGTGCAATCTGGGTAATGTGCAATTCTGTTTTTAGCAAATATATCTTTTATAATCTCTTTTATGCATTGGATTGTACTTTTTGGGCAGTGTGCAATTTTGCTAACTGCAATAGTCCTGTTGTATGTGCTGTATGTATTGTCTGTATGTACATGTTGCCTGCCAAACAGCAGCCATAAGGTGTATGTCCAAGACAAATTTCCTTCGGGACAATAAAAGTCTATCCTATCCTATCCTATAACAAAAATGTATGCTTTTGTAATTAGTAGCCTATTAATTAGTCGTTTCGCTCATATAGGCTATAACATACACATTTAAAAATATTTGTTTCTTTAATAGGGTAGGGATGTGTGAGATTTTAATTCTAGCCTATTTCAATAGCCTATATCAGAATTGTCCACTCGGGTTAAAGGAGAATTTCGTTTTTTTTTAACCTGGTCCCATCTCCTGGCATTAATTATGATTTGACCACTCACCCAGTGATGTCCGCGGCGTTTCTGGCCGTCCTAGCGTTGTTTTGAGATCAATAGCGTCCAAGTCAGTTGTAAAATGGAGCTGATTTGGGGCCAAGTGTGAGCCTGTCTTTCCTGCATCTAAATAGCTATTTTTATTCCCGTTTTCCCCAAATATTGTCATAATCTGATCCCTCAACATCCACCACAGTGATATTTCGCCCCAGGCCATTTCCTGGGGTCGCACAGGGATCAAATTACCTCAAACGTGATCTCGGTCACCAAGTCTCGTGAAGTCCCGCGATATTTTCCTGCCGACTGGCCAACGACAGGTAGGACGCTTTGGTTTTAGCGTAACCTATGTGGGGTTTGGCGTAACCTATGTGGGATTCGAAATAAAGAAGGTTATGCCAAACCCCACATAGGTTACGCTAAAACCACCACCGCAAAGCGTCCTACCTGTCGTTGGCCAGTCGGCAGGAAAGTATCGCGGGACTTCACGAGACTTGGTGAAGTCATTGTTGCCAGAGGATGGTCACAGAACCTCAGTTTGTGACTCTACTAATGATATGTAAGAATTGTGAAGTAATTTCCATGTATTAATAATTTGTATAGCCAATGAGTCAACAGGTTGTAACATAACTTAAGAATTAAGACTGTCCTTGACATTGTCGGTTGCCTATGGCAGCCTGTGGGCTGATTTCTATGTTAAGGACTCTGGTTGGGTTTTCCACAGAAGGCCAACGGAAGTGATGTTTCTGTGCGCTCCCAACCTCTTTTCTACAGTGCAGCCCAGTAAACAAAGAAGAAGATCCAACACGCTGCAACAGCCAATGTTACAGCTAACGTTAACGCTCATGTTGCATTTTTGTATTAAGTTGTCATTTCTGACTATCCAAGGCTTCCCAATGCTTTACATTTTATTTTTGAACGACTGCAGAAATAAATAAATGCCTCAGATCTTCCTCCTACCCCTACATCTTCTCAAACTCTATTACCTCCTATTCCTAATGCCAACTATAAATGTGTGGCATGTGCGCAGTGCAAGAGCACTAAGAAAAGCCAATTTTTTCAACACCCACATTCAGGCAAGATGATACCTGTTAGAGGAGTAATTTCATGTACCACAAAGGGAGTGATATATTTATTGGTTTGCTCTTGTTTAAAAGGATATGTGGTCCAAACAAAACGTCAACTTAAGCTGCAGATACACTAGACAACTTAACAGATTATGAAAAGACTGTGCAGTTTATACTACATGACTTTTTCATTAAGATTTCTTATCACGACTGAAAAACTCACTGAAATACTCAAAATACACTACCCGACTGTGTGCCCAGGCCCAGCACACTCACTCACATAAAACTGTAATGATAAGTGATTTGCTACTTCCTATCAGCATGGAGCATGCGCAGTACGCAGTCTAGTCAGACAGATTCAGGAAGTGAACTGCACAGTAGAGCCACACATAGTCAAGTCATATTGGCATGGATGAATGAGTGAAATAAGATGAGCGGTGTGGAAACAAGCACGAGAAACTTCAAAGTCTTGTATCTCTGTGTCTTTTGGCTCTACATGCACAGTCATTTTTTAGTTTTTGACTGACCTGAGTGATAAAGCGAGGAGGGAGGCTGAAGGGCCCAGAGAGCTGCTTCTTGTTTCAGCTCAGAATCCTAACCGCAGCACACAAGCTTGTGACAATTGACAGACTCAAAATGTGATGCAAGTAACACTCACACATTGCTAACCACAAAGAAAACCACCCATGCCTGGTCTTGAAACACAGTTAAAGGAACACTCCGCCCATTTTCAACCAGCTTTGTATCATTAGAACATCAGTAGGATATCAGAAAACTGTAAACGGTTTTGAAGTCTGTCATTTAATTTGACAGTTATTGAGTGTTAAAGTGTGGACCAGTGACATCACTGGTCCACACTAACTCAAATTAATAACTCATTAACTCAAATCAACTCTCAATAACTGTTAATGAGTTATTAATTTGAGTTAACACTCAATAACTGTCAAATTAAATGACAGACTTCAAAACAGTTTACAGTTTTCTGATATACTACTGATGTTCTAATGATACAAAGCTGGTTGAAAATGGGCGGAGTGTTCCTTTAACCTCAGGTGACTGCAGATGTTCAACACACAACAGGGCTGACACCGGAAGCTCTCATCTTTGTAATCAGTTCACTTTCCATGGTAATGATTTCTGCCAATTGCTTTTCACACTTTACCCACCCTGTCTGAGACAAATAGCAGCTGACAGGGCAGATTTAAGACTCACATATGTGATTATATTAAAATGCCAACATAATATATAAAATGTTATCACAATATAACATGCCGCAGCAGTGGGCCCCTAGCACAACGACCTCACAAGGTTCCTCCTCAGCCAAGTCACTGGGGCAATCCATGTGGCGATCCATGTGTGGATTGCCACCATATGGTGGAAAGGTTTTCTTGCGTTCACTGGGGGTGAGGGGGTGCCGCTGTGTCCCGGCCTGGCCTTCCCTCCCACGCCTTATGTGGGCGGGGGCCGGGTCGGGGGGCATCGGTGCTCTTCATCACTGGTCGAGGGCTGCCGGTTGGTTTAGAACAGCTTAGGTAGGCGATAGATTAGCTACAGCCTAAGGCTGACCTGTTATAGTGTTCAGGCTAAAATCAGACTAGAGCAGGGTAGGATAGGCCAGATTAGGCTGTAGATTAGCTAGATACTATGTCCCAGTTAGCTCTGGTTAATGCTTAGAGTAGTCAGTTGTCTGATCTTCTCCCCCCCCCCCCTCTCTCTTTCCCCCTTCCTCCGCTTCTTCCCTTCTTCCCCCTTCCTGTTCTCCTCTCTTTCCATGCTCTTTCCTCCCCCACATCCCACCGCCCCCCCCTCCCTTCTCCTGCTCTCTCCTCCTTCTCCCCCCTCTGCTCCTTCTCCTCTTCTCCCCTATTTTCCTGAATCCCTGCCACTTCCTGCTCTCCCTTCTCTCACATTCCCCCTGCTCTCCTTCCCCTGCACCCTCCCACCTCTCCTTCTCTGCCTCTCTCCTCCTCTCTGTCCTCCCCCCTCTCTCACATTCCCCCTGCTCTCCTTCCCCTGCACCCTCCCACCTCTCCTTCTCTGTTCTCTCCTCCTCCACATTTCCCATTTTCTCCCCACCCTCGCCCTAATCCGGGCCCGTATCCTACTCCCTCCCTCCACCCTAGACCCTACCTCTACTCTACCTCCCCTGTACCCTTCCACCTCTCCTTCTCTGTTCTCTCCTCCTCTCTGTCCTCTCCCCTCTCTCACATTCCCGCTGCTCTCCTTCCCCTGCGCCCTCCCACCTCTCCTTCTCTGTTCTCTCCTCCTCTCTGCCCTCTCCTCCCTCTCACATTCCCCCTGCTCTCCCTCCCCTGCACCCTCCCACCTCTCCTTCTCTGTTCTCTCCTCCTCCACATTTCCCATTTCTCCCCACCCTCGCCCTAATCCGGGCCCGTATCCTACTCCCTCCCCTCCCCCAACCCTAGACCCTACCCCTACCCTGGCTCTCCCTCCCCTGCACCCTCATCTCTCCTCCTCTGTTCTCTCCTCCTCCACATTTCCTATTTTCTCCCCACCTCCCCCCTCTCCTCCCTCCTCCCTCCTCCACTCTCCTGCTTTCTTCAAATGTTCAAATGTTATCTTTATTCTGTATATTCTTGTTACTATGTGTTAGCTAGAATCAGCTAGACATACTTTCTGTGAAGCCCTCTGAGACATGCTTGTGAATTAGGGCTATATAAATAAACTTGACTTGACTTGACTTGACTATAAGATAATGTGTGAAAATGCTATCACGTAAAAGTATCATGTAAGCCCATATGGGCTGGGCTTCAGACACTTAAATAAAGAAAAATCATCATCATCATCAATCACCACCACAGAGGCATACAGGAGTCAAAGGGCGAGTGCATGAGTTAGGTAGATATAGAATCATGCGTTAATCTAAATCTATCTATATCTACAGTATCTGTTTCATATCATTCTCCATCCGGGCTGCGTGATAGGGTGAACTGACATTCTCAGTAACAGCCTTTATAGACGGTTTTAATTTGACAACAAAAACATTCTAAATTGAACCCCCGCTCACTTCCTGTTGCAGTGTTTGCTATGGACATAAAAGAAGAAAAAAAACATTCAAGTGCAGGACTGATCATTCCGTGAAAACCGTCTATACAGCTGAGCAGCGAAAACAAAAGTAACAATGTCGAGTGAATATTTCTGCAGTTTGCCGAATGCTGAGAAAAAGGAAGTGCTGTGGGGTTGCGCTCTGGTGAAAACCGTCTATAGCTGTAGTGTGAAGACACCTCCCTGTGTGTCAAACTGTCTGTGATGTTGTTTTTGCGGTGGTAAAAGCAGAAATGGTAAAATGGTAAATGGTCTGCATTTATATAGCGCTTTTATCCAAAGCGCTTTACAATCAGTAGATAGTCTACATTCACCCATTCATACACCAATGGCGGCAGGCTACCACGCAGGGTGCCTACACACCATCGGGAGCAAGGAGGGTTAAGTGTCTTGCCCAAGGACACAACGACAGCAGCTGGGAGGGAGTGGGGATCGAACCGTCAACCCTTGCGTCATTGGCCGAGCCGCTCTACCTCCTGAGCTAAAGCCGCCCAGAAGAAGAAAAGGTGTTATATTTCAAGAATTCATACTAATTATGACAAAATATCACACAAATGCTTTATTGGATAAAATGATGAAGTCAGAATCCAATCCAATCCACTTATAAAGCACATTTATAACAACACAGTTGACCAAAGTGCTGTACACTCAAACAAAAATAGCAGATAAAAAGATACTCAAACACACAAATAGACATGGGGACTAGTCAGACAGAAATTCAAATCAGGTGACAATAAAATAAACAACACAACTCCCATACTGAGTTAATTAACACCAAGTAGAGTAGAGGTGTGTTTTGAGGTGAGATTAAAAAACAGGCAGTGTAGGGGCCACCCTAACATGCAGAGGCAGCTCGTTGCACAGTTTGGGGGCTGCAACTGCAAAAGTGCGCTCTCCCCTGAGCTTAAGCCTTGCCTTTGCCTACTGATCCTCTTCGCAGGGCCACCGCGTATCTAGTGTTGAGGTGGCTGTGCTGTCAATCCTAATGAGATATGCAGGTGAATGTATGTAGGCTACAGGTCAGGATTAACACAGTGTGGTGCCCTAGGGTGACGTCACTTGAAGTGCCCTCCATCAATTTGACAAGCAAAAAAGTTAAATTTAGTCTGCCAATAAAAGGCTTAAAGTCCCTGGAAACCAGAAATATCTTTTTATTATTTAGCATTTTGAGTTCATCACATCACAGGAACCTATGTTAATAAGCCACCAGCCAAATTTGAACGATGATGAACGTTGCAAAGTATATAAATTTAGGTTTGACAGTCATGGCAAAAGTCATGAGAATCAATTACATTTTAGAGTGTATTTTCTCCCGCGGACTGTGTGGGCGTGTCCCGTCTGCAGCAGGTATTTTCCTCTCTCTCTCCTCTCTCGGAGGAGACTGCTCGGAGGAGACCTCTCTCTCCGTTAACGGAGAGCGAGAGAGAGAGAAGGAGTGTGTGTGTGTGTGTGTTCGCGCGTTGCTCGGCGAACACACTCGCCGCTGCGAGTGCACAGCGCTACTGTGTGTGTGTGTCAGTGTGTGTGTGCGCGCGTGCGTGCATGCGTGTGTGTGATTCGATTAAATGTTATGATGTGATAAGATCCTGCATTTTAGCACCGCGCGCTCCGCTCTCTTCAATGAGGAAATGGAAATCCAGACCTTGTAGAAAAGTGTCGATTTTTGGGGTTAGGGTTTAAAGTAATTCTCTTTTCAGAGGCACACAATTACTCACATAAGACCCTAAATTTAATAGTTAGAAGGTTTTTGTGGATTTTGGTTTCCAGGGACTTTAAATTTACATTAACTTAAACAATACAGGCTCAACACACACATACAGCAGACAATGAAAGACAATGCAGCTACCAAACAACAAATTACTGTACACCATAGATTGACTTCAGCCTACAAATGCCATTTTAGGCTTTACACAGAAATACTGTATTAAATTTGAATGCAACTCATATCACTATAACTCAGCAACTAAAATGCGTTGTTTCCATCGTAACAGCTCAAACACACCATACGCTAAAGCCATGCAGAACTGACACTTGAGGCAGGCTCAAGCTGATCTGACGCCAGGAGCAGTCTCTTTTCCGCTAGGAGCTGTTCCTCCGGGCCCCTCCCCCCCCCTCACAAATTGCATTGACTTCATGCCTGGCAGCTCGGGACCAGCGCGCAGCACGCTTGGAAAATAGAACTGGATGGCTTAATAGAGCACCTTCCAATCTGAGGACTGGGGTTCGACTCCCACACATTTTTTATAAAACATTAGGTTTAGACATTAGGTTTAGGCAAGTAGCCTACAACAATGTGGTTTGGGTCTGGTCGTCGTTAGATATGAAAACCCTAATCCTCAAACGGCTGAGGTAAAGTTTCTTTTTTGGTGGTGTGAATGTGACACTATAAAATAACAGCACAAGCTGACTGTAAACCCTGGGCCTGCCTGAGCCACAATTGAACATGCATGGGCTTGTGTGAGCCTGCAGGGTACGTCAGGTAGGGAAAAGAGAGAGTCTGTGCAGGGAAAAAAACCTGATCTTGTCGGGTGTGTTGCCGAGCACGTATTCCCACGACAACTTAAGCTGGCAGTTTAGAAAAATACTCGTCTTTTTGCCAACAGAAAACGGATGTTGTAAGTATGAGCTCCAAATTGGCTTTACACTTCACACTTTAGACAAATTAGTCTGACACTTGATAGTGTTGAACCTTTTGAATGTTCTGCTTCTCCCCTCTGGTTTGCCTTGTTATTCAGCAATGACTGAGCTTCTCTGATCTTGCAGAAAGCATGTTCCTAAAATAACATTGGCATGTCTTTTCACCGGGATGATCTGTTTGCCACCAAGTGCTTCGGATGAGGGTCCTGTGATCTGTGCTAGCTGTTTTTACTGGAAGTTTTCTCTCTGTCTCCCTCGTCTCCGTGCCTGTCTGTGCGCCTCCAGCTCTCTCTCCCTTCCTTCCTTCCCTCCCTCCCTAAGAAAACATGAAAAAAGTCAGAAGACAAGTGAGGATTCTTTGAGCCGAATATGCTTGTTGCTCTGTGATGCAATCCCCTCTCCCCCAAAAAAGACATAGCCTTTCATCTGTTGCCTTGTCCTTCACTTCTAAGGGACTTCTTGATGTCTCATCACTAGTAGTTCAGAACGGCAGTGTTGGGGAAGCTGTGAGAACTTTTGTGGAGGGGCTTTCTGCATTTTCATTCAGCTTCTTCCGAGCAATTTGTTTTGGTGTTGTCGCGAAAGGGGAGCACTACCTCGCGTCACCTCGGGAAGAGCCTGGTTCCCATTACACTTGAATTACACCTCTCGGCGTGGTTCCAGCGTAGGCACCGGAACCGGAACATGTAAAGCGGAACATGTGGCACACCGTGCCACATTTTTATCGTTCCCCCGTTGAAACGGCGATTTGAGTTGTGTAGAATAACTAGTCGCCAGGAACAGACATATTGCATCAACGTTTTGTTTGATGTACTATGTAAAAAAAAAAATGCGTTAGTGACCTCGTGTTATCAGGCTCTAGCTAACTAACGTTAGCTACATGGAAGACTTTTTTGGCGCACATGTACCCGGTAAACGTGTTGCAGTTACTGCCACCATTGCGCATTGGTTTACGCCCCTAGATCTCGAAGCGGTGGGAACGTCTCCAGACTCGGGGACCACCATATTTAAAATGTTTACATTTTAAGAATTTGTTTTAGTCTACTGATTTTAGGCAACAGTATTTGTGCAAGCGAGCTAATCCCTCTTCAAAGCTGGACAACCACAGAATTAGCATTGGGGGATCAATATGTGAAATCGGTTGCTGCTCCACGGACAAAGAGCGGGGGATTGATTTTGTGCACCTACAGAAAGTTTGATTGAGTTATTAATATGCAAATCAATGTGATCACCTTTGAAACTGAAAAACTCACCCTTATGCCCAGAAAATCCCATCCCATCTGTCCTCATTCCCCTAGTTACCATAGTTTACCAGTGTTCTAAATTATCTTGATACAGATCCAGGCCTTAGTAATTACATGTAGTGGTGTAAAAGTTCACTAATGTCACCATGACCTTCAGTTATATATGATTTTGTACCTTTTTTCTTTTTTTCTCTTTTGTACAGCTGGGGAAACATGCAATGTTGGCGATTCATTTGCTCTCCTTTTTTTCATATATTGAACCCACACATTTATCATTCAATTTGCACATTTTCACTTTTCAAATAGTTTGGATAGAAGTGTTATAAAATATGGACAAACATTGGGGTTACATAGCATCCGATTAACACAACAAAATAAGACATTTTTTGGTTTGGCAGGTTTTTGTGCATAACAGAATATTATGGATTCACAACATGGATTCACAGTATGTGCATATGAACATTTGGTAGCTGAGCTCTATCTGAAATCTGAAAATATTAACTTTCAATGCATACTTGCACATGTGGACACTTCTGCAGTTCTTCTATCTGTACACCTGATGATGTGAATACCATGCACACATGCACATTAGCTCAAACCTGTAAGTCTGTCAAAACATACACAGGCTGTGTTCCAAACTTCTAGTAGTTCCCCTTCGAAGTGGACTGCACAGGGTATTTAGCCATGTTAAGGAATAAGTCAAGTCAAGTCAAGTTTATTTGTATAGCACATTTCATACACAGAGGCAATTCAAAGTGCTTCACATAAAATGGTTGACACGAAAATAAAAGAATAAAAGAAGAGAATAAAATGGACATTTAAAAGCATCACAACAAAACTTAAAAAAAGAGTATAAAAAGTGCATTAAGCAACAGGCGCAGCAGTTGCAAAAAGAGCTAAAAACTTACAGAGGACTCATTGGGTTTGCATAATAGAATAAATCAAATGTATCTATATTGAGTCCCCCGACATCATGACTATATGAAACATGACTACACACACATAAAACTCAGGTCTGGGTACGGTGTCCTCTTTTCCTCTATACTGCAGTTTGGACGCCAAGCATACCCCCGCTTGTACCTTGCGTCATCTGTTGCCCGTCGACATAAGGCTGAATACCCTGTGCAGTCCACTTCGCAGGGAACTACTAGCCGATCGGAACGCAGCCACTGTGTATCTTTAGTGATTTCTTTGGTCTACTCTAGTATATTCAGCTGGTAAATAATTGCTGCACATTCACTCACTATCCTATTCTCTGCTGCTGCTGCAGTGACCCAAATCCCCCACAGGGGTCATCAAAGTTTCATCTCATGTAGCATCTCTGCCTGGTTAGTTTAGCTGCTAACTGCCAATCTGACACAGATCCACTTCATTGCAGACACTTGCGGCTTGTAGAAACAGGATTTTCAGTAATGCTTCCAACACTTGATGCTCATTTACCGCAGCATGACACTTTCAACAAGTTCTGAGAATAATAGGAGACAGATGGATTTAACCTTTATCCTGAAGCTTTTCACATTTCCAACAGTACACTGAAAGTCTCTCTTCTAAACCAAGGCCAGTCCACCGTTATTAGCGATAGCGTTTCAGTGATATGGGATTGAAGACCAATATTGCGTCAGTACTTGGATTGAAAATGTCAATAATAGGCAATATTTTGTGCCAGTATTTCATCTGTGATCATTTGGAAAAGCCATTGACACAGCATAGGACACAAATTCTAACCATAACATCCAGAAGAATGAATTAATGTTACCTGGCTGTGGCCTGTCGCGTGCCCCAGCGGAGCTCAAACTATCCGTCTAAACCTCATTATTATAGCCTAATGAATCCTTCAATTGACTGGGAATGGACTTTTAAGTTGGGAGCAAAGGTGTGCATGGTCATGAAATAATGAATGAAATGATTGATTTGTATTAAAGATAAAATCTTTAGAGACTTCAGAAATCATTCCATGTTAAGTGTTTGGATTTTGTTCACTGAATCCCAATGCTGCTGCTCCAACAGTCAAATTCTCAATGGTAGACATGCACATCTGCTGCAACGACATGTAAACACCGGCTTGCAACTCTGGCTCTGCAGGGCTCCCGCTGATGATGTCACGGCATGGGGAGAGACACTCGACAATCTTCTGGAGTGTAAAAGTAAGCCCACAGACACATCTACTCCTCTGATCTTTCTCTCTCTCTCTCTCTCTCTCTCTCTCTCTCTCTCTCTCTCTCTCTCTCTCTCTCTCTCTCTCTCTCTCTGTCACAGGAAGTCGCTCTCTCAATTCTCTGTCCTCCTCAATCCTCTCCATCGTCTTGGATTGTCCGCGCATGGCCCTGTCACTTCCATATAGAGAGTACATATTCTTCCTTCAAGTTCATCATCAAATCCATTCTGAGATTTGACGCGGATGACAGGGGCGAAGATAAGAGTTCTAATCAGAGCTGCCAGTGCAGATAGGGGGCGATTCCAGACGCAGCCTATTCGTTTATAGAGGGCTTTCACCTGACCATATTCCAGACCTCTATTTTGAAAATGACTACAGGGGCAGATGGGCTCTCTCTCTCTCTCTCTCTCTCTCTCTCTACTAACACTCTCACTCCATCTCCCTCTCTCCTCCTCCCCTTCCGTCTCCCTCATTGCTTTGCTGAAAATGAATTCAGCTGATGCGTAATTTTTCAAGCCCTTTTGTATGCTGTTTTCCTGGCGCCGAGATGAATCGTCGTGCCCCAAGGATGAATTCCACCCTGCGCCCCAGTTGCTCCGTTTCCCCGCCGAAGGAACGCAATGACACTTATGAGAAATAGGTAAACAGTGGCAACAAATAAATTGTTCCCCCGTACGTGGCCGTTTGCAATCTGTAGGCGTTCAGATGCCTTTGCGTCACGTGCGATTTTCAGTCCGGCCTGGCTCCGGCGTGCGATTGGCGGCGGCGGGTACCGCGTGCAGCGGGAGTGATTTAGAGAGCGAAAAACAAGCAGCCACCGGACATCTTTTGTTTTCTGCCAATTACTGTCAGTTTGCCAGCTGTGATTTATGTAAAGCAATTTGTGCGAATCACGCTGGAGTTTTTGCAGTTTAGCTGTTTGTTTGTTTGGCGCCCCCCCAGAAGACTTGCTAAATGTTTCACACCTGCGTTTGGGCTACAGTAGGAACCACGGTGCCATGAATATGCCCATAAACAGAGAGGAACCCAATGTTAGCGCGTGCAATTAGATGATGCTGAGGCGCTGCAGTGCGTGTGAATGGAGGATTTGCTCTCTCTCTCTCGATCCAGCACAATGTTTGTTGTCACTTTGCTGCGTCTTCTCTCTCTCTCTCTCTCTCTCTCCCTCTCTCTGTCTCTGTCTCTCTCTCTCTCTCTCTGTCTCTCTCTCTCTCTGTCTCTCTCTCTGTCTCTCTCGCTCTCTCTCTCTCGCTCGCTCGCTGTGCGGCTGACATCTGTGCCACTTTGCGCTAACAAGGACTATTTTGGGTTAAAGGGCGGATGTGAGAGAATGAGACCAGAATGGCTTTTACCGTTTATAGTCACAGGTTGATTATGTCAGTGTACAAGTGTTAACACAGCTGAGCACAGAGCCTGGCATGGTGTGTGCGTGCGCTTGATGCATAATGTTCACCTTGAGAAAAACAAACTGCTCGTAAAAATACTGAGAATTCCACTTCCCAGCCTCAGGCTTTCATGCAGTGTTCTTAATTGCTATCGAAGGCTAATACACTGTAATTGCAGAGGCGGGGAGCTTCGATTTATTTAAAAGATCATCATGGCAGACTATAAATGTAGTCAGGTCCTTGAAAACTTGCGTTTACGAAAATGTGCGACTTCTGTGCGGTGTCTGAAATGTAAGCGCCTCTAAGCGGTTCTGCTCCCTGTTCTCAGCGGGCCGGCTGCTTTTCCAGGACTTCTTGAGGACGGAGTACAGCGAGGAGAACCTTCTGTTCTGGCTGGCCTGCGAGGACTACAAGGAAATGACCGGCGGGACGGAAGTGACCGGCGCCGCCAAGAGGATCTACTCGGAGTTCGTCCAAGTCGACGCCCCCCGACAGGTAACTTGTACAGCGTGCCGAAGCGAGACGTGAACGAAGTCAGACCTGCGTGACTTCCGATCAACCTCAACCCGCTCGATCGCTTTTTAGTCGCCATCATCACCAGTGTTGGGGCAAGTTACTTTCAAAATGTAATATACTACATATTACTAGTTACTTTCATTTGAAAGTAATAAGTTACTTTACAATATTACTTTCTGTGTAGAGTAACTTGTTACTTTTTACACTACTTTTGCATTACTTTTACCAAAACAACAGCAGCAGCAGAATGACATCCCCGCCCCGGAACCATCCCGAAAAATAATTTCAACCGCCTTGAAGTCAGTGTAAACAATCCAAAATTCTAAATGTTATTATTTTCCTTTGTTATTGTCATCTATAGTGGTTATTTGCATAAAAACAGACAGTTTGATTACGAAATGATTGTATCTTTTTTAAACATGTGCTTTGATTTAATACAATGTAACCCAATTTGTACTGTAACTTGAGTTACTTGACAAAGTAACTGGTATAATATTACTGAAATCCTATAAGTAATCAGTTATATTACTGAGTTACTGCTAAAAGTAATATATTACATGTAATATGTTACTTTTGTACACTGATCATCACGCCTCCACTGCTTTCACATGCTTTTACTTTGAAATGCACTAGGGATGGGCATCGAATTTCGAATTTTCGAATAATCGTTGTTATTATCAAGGTCGACTTTTATTATTGAAATTCGAAAATTCGAAGAAAAAAAAAATTTTTTTTTTTTTTTTTTTTTTTTTTTTGAGTGAAATGTTGCATTGTCTCCCCTGATTCTAAGTATAGTCAAATCGCTTGGTTTGAGCAAGTAAAACAATTTTTATAAGCATTTTAAGCAAGGTTTATGGAAAAATTAATGGCAGATGAAATCCCATGAAGAGGGAGAGGGGGTGACTTTGGCACCCCTTTGGCACTCAGACCTGAGCCTACTAAATATTTAATGAACCA
Source organism: Poromitra crassiceps (assembly GCF_964638095.1). NCBI lineage: Eukaryota > Metazoa > Chordata > Actinopteri > Beryciformes > Melamphaidae > Poromitra > Poromitra crassiceps. Next base: position 10,485,394 of record NC_139632.1, on the reverse strand, counting down.
CTCATGATTGTCAAAACTGTTTTTTATTTTCGAAAATGTCAATGTCATGTAACATGTTCTTTACTTCAGTGGTGCAATGCTTGTTTGAGCTAAAAATCCACAGCAGAAGCTTTTTATATTAATTAATTAAGCCGTAGACTTAGAATCAGGGGAGACAATGCAACATTTCACTCACAAAAAAAAAAAAAAAATTACATTTTTTTATTTATTTTCGAAATTCGAATTAAATTCGAATTTGGCCAACGAATTTCGAATAGTGTTTTTGCTAGAAATGCCCATCCCTAAAATGCACACTGATGCTCACACAGGCTCCCGTGCGCTCTCTTTCCTCGACACAAATCTCAGCTGTTTTCACGTCTCTTTCTGTCTGGACAGCCTGTTCATTAGAGCACAAGCAGAGCGTGCAAATGAAATGAGATTAAAGGTGTTGTTTTTTCCAAATGCAGATAAACATCGACTGCGTGACCAGAGAAGAAATCAGCCAGAATCTCTCTGAGCCAGGCGCGTGCGCCTTCGACCGGGCGCAGAGACTGATACACGGCCTGATGGAGAACGACTCCTACCCTCGATTCCTGAAATCAGAGATCTACCAAGAGCTTCTGGAACAACAATCCGAACAGCGGTGAGAGCAACGTGAAGAATAGCACTCGTCCAGTGCCTCCTGATTGATTGTGCCCTTCAGCCTCCCCTGCTTAGAATCTCAGTGTAAACACACGCAAAAAAGGCTTGTCTGTCAGAGAGAGCGAAAGTGACATGAGATGCAGCGCTCTCGATATGAGGAATGACGCTATCTAAAAGCCAAGCATGATCTAAATAATGTATTAAGAAGCTTTTAGAGTTGTTTTTGGTTGGTGTTGGTTTTAAGCTATTGCTATAACAACTATAGACCTATAATTCAGAGGATCACTTGTTTCAAAAAGATATACCTTGTTGCACTTGTGAATAATCAATTTCCATATTTGGATCATTATCTTCAACCCATCTTCCGGTTTTGTTGTTATTGTTGTCTTGGCTGCTACATCTCAAAAGGTTCCAGTGTGGCAGCTAAAGCATCTCACATATCTCACAACACAGAAAATATTGTGTTAGAATTAAATATCAGTATATTTGTGTTATTTTTGTGTCCTACAGGTGTTGATTGTGATTATGACATTAAACTGAGTGTGCGTGAATTATTGTCATCTTTTTTTTCTTTTTCTTTGAGGGAACAGAAGTTCCTCCAGAATCCTCAAGGGTATTTTTGACAACTTCCGAATCTACTCAAATGCCCCTGCTCAACACAGAGAATATTGATTCTTATTGTGTATTATTTATGCCGTTTCAACCTTTACCAAAAGAGAGAGAGAGAGAGAAATCAAGAAAAATACCCCTGCCACTACAAAACAGATAACGCTCGGGCCGTGAGGACGGAATGTAAAAAAGCTGAATACATGGCAGGCTGATAAACTGCGAGTGTCCGACAGTATTATGAAGGACTGAATGCTGAAATATCAGACAATTGTTAGGGATGCAAGAGCAGCTTATTCCTCTAAACTTATTTCAAATGAAAGCACCATAACTCAAGGGTGCTCTTCAGTGTTATTGATTCAGCTGTTAACACCAATTCTAATCTGAAGCCTCCTCAGTAAAGCGTAAAGAATGTTTCATGTTCTTTGCCAAAAAAGTCGAGGATATAAGACTCCCAGATGTTGGCCTGTGACAGCGACCTATCTGTTACTGGTAGTGATTCTACTGTGATGCCGTCTCTAAGCCGTTACTCCCTCACTTGTCCTGGAGGAAACGTTGTCTTATAGTCTAGCAGCAAGTCCTCAAAAAAGGCTTTAGTTTTTGAGATACCCCTACCCGAGGTAGAACAAAACACAACAATGATTTCCCATTAATGAAATTGATTGTTGTCAAAATTTATTTTGGGGGAAAACATTTTTTTTGGGCTGTTCTTTAGAACTACCCCAATCCCTGAAAAAGAGCAAAATTAGGCCAGTCCGGATAGGGGAAAGGTGACAAAAAAGCCTATAACTTGAGAATGCTCACTCTTTTCCTCATCAGATTTGCTGAGGTATGAACCAGGTGGCTGCCCTACATCACCAAATAGTCAGAAAATTATTTACCTAAAAAGATCATGAATTATAGTCCTGTAAACATAGCTTTAGTTTAGGCAGAAATTGTTCTTTGTGGTGACAGGAACATAGGACTCCATCACGTTTCTCTCATTTATCAGAAAAACAGAAATCCCTAAAAAAATATACCATTACTGAATTGTCTAGGGTGCTATTGAACACTAACCAGTAGTTGTATGGAGATATCTGGTACAGTTCTATTGTAAATGAGAATTATTTAGATATAGGCCTACTACCTCTTCTCTGAAACAGTCAAATTAGGTCATTCTGAATGGGGGATAAGTGGCATAATATAGCCTATAAGTTAAGAATGTTTATCTAAATTACAAGCCTCTAAAACATAGAATTACAAGGTGTACATTAAATATTGGAAGTTTTATTGAAACTGGAACATAAATCCAAACTATATAAATGAGTAGTATCTCCTGTAAAGGTAAAGGTAAAGTCCCAACGATTGTCACACACCTGAGTATGCGAAATTTGTTCTCCACATTTGACCCATCCCCTGGGGGAGCGGTGAGCAGCAGCAGCGCCGCGCTCGGGAATCATTTGGTGATCTAACCCCCCAATTCCAACCCTTTTGATGCTGAGTGCCAAGCAGGGAGGCAATGGGTTCCATTTTTATAGTCTTTGGTATGACTCGGCCGGGGATCGAACTCACAACCTCCCAGTCTCAGGGCGTCTTGACATGACAAAATAACACAAGTATAATAGTAATCATAATACATTTGTTTTATGGTAGCCCCAAATCTCAGTGCTTTATATCATTTCATAAACAAAAACAGAACGGACTGGAAAACAAAATAACCAACGCAAAGATAAAACCGAACAGAGGAATACAAAGTGGCTGCTCATTTGACCTGGTATATGGATACTTGTTTCACAGCCAAAGTCCAAATATCCAAATATGAAATACAGTATCAGCCCTTTGTTGAACGTATTATGACCCTACCAAATTATTGTGCCAGTGTTTGGGAGTCTGGGGCACATTCACAAGCTATACTCCATGGACTGCAATTGTAAGGATTGCAAAAGACTGTGAAACAAGTGTCCATATACCGGGTGAAATGAGCAGCCACTTTTTATTCCTCTGTTCTGTTTTATTTTTGCCTTGGTTATTTTGTTTTCTACTCCATTCTCCTGTTTTTGTTTATGAAATGAAATAAAATGAAGCACTGAGATTTGGGGCTACCATAAAACAAATGTATTATGATTACTATTATACTTGACTAATAACTGTTTTGGTCATGGGTTTCATACACTGTCTGTAATAAAACATCTAAAAGGCAAACATCTTATCAGAAGGGGAACCCTGGGACAAAATATGATCAGATGGGGGTCCGTGGTTTAATTTGAGTCAGTTTAGGGGTCCTTGTGTGGTCCAACAGCCGAGCTCCCGAGTACCTCAAAGACCACTTCCTGAGGAGCGGTGATGCTCATGCGCACCACACCCGAGCCAGCATTGCCGACCGGTGCCTGCCGAGGTTTAAAACCAACATGTTTAAGTTTTCTGGTGAGGTGCATTGGAACAAGCTACCTTTACTTATAAAAAGTACCGGAAACCAGCATCTTAAAAAAAAAAGGTCAAAACCTGGCTTTCGGACAACTTAAATGCATAAGAATGGTAGCCTGCTACATTTTTGTTTTTCACTGTTATTGAAATCTGATGAATTCTTCATCTCCTGTTTAGTTGTCAGTTTTATTGTTCGAGTCGGCCGAGCCATTCAGATTTTCGCCATATTCGCTGCCATAAGATCAAGAACCACAATGGAAATCATTCTGTGACTTTGTTGTGTCATCCTTGTCAGTTTTTAAAGCTATGATGTATTTATTGTACTGTTGCTTTGTCTATTGTCGAATAAAATAAAATAAAATCTTGATTCGGAAAACTTTGAGCATTGAAAGTCCCTGCAGACTGCGGTTGAGTTTGTTCTTCAGAACCTAACCTAAAATAAACACTGACATTTAACACATTTACACTCACATACACAGAGAGAGGTGTTGACCACAACCAAACAAAAAGCAGTTTAACTTTCCATCTGATGGCTTTCTGCAGCATGCATAGGGGGACTATGAGATGACGTACCCCTCGGCCAGATACAAAGATCTCCAGCACCCCTGTGACCACAACAGGAAATGTTTGCAACAATCACAGGCTCGTGTGAGCCCATCACCTAAATCTCAAGTCTATTTACAGCTCAGAATGTACATAGTCACAGCATGTTAGAAAAACACTTATTGCATGTTGCTATGCTTTTTTTCTTTTTTTTTTAAATTGCACTTATGGGAGAGAAAAGAATTACGAAGTTACAATTACAAGTTGCAAACACATTTTCTGAGTTGTTCTTTCCTCCCAGCGGCTGTCAGACTTTTTAATTCTGTACACTCCTGAGTGAAGAATGGTTTAAATTGCTGCTCTCATTTGGCTCAATTGGCTACTAAATGCACTTTTATCCAGCACTTTTGAATGTCATTTTAATGTCATTTTTTACTTTTGAATGCAATTTTTACTTGTGTAATTGTTATATTCTGTTTTTACTTTTGTTGACTATACGTGCTATTATGTTGCCGTCTCTTTTTTAACCCTGTCCACTTGCTGCTGTAGCACTGTAATTTCCCCTTGTGGGACAAATAAAGGATTATCTTATCTTATTATTCTAGGCCTAAAAAATATATGTTTTATATATATATATATATATATATATATATACAGTATATATATATATAACTTAACCTACAGTACCCATCTGACCTGAACCTAGGCCTATATGTTGTTACAATCAACCAAATTGCTCTTGATAGCGGACATTGAAAATAAATTACTGTAGCCTATAATAACGCCAATGAAAACACAAGCTTTTAACACACAATCGATTTTTAAACATTTATTTCAAAACATCATTGTAAAATTCAGGCCTTTAGCCAAAGCTTCAATAACAGAGCTCAGCTGACAGTTTAACCTGCAAATGAAAAATATAAAAATGATCAAATTAAAAATACAATAGGCTACAGCACATAGGCTTAGCCCCCTCCCCCCCCAGGCCAGCCGTTTGTTCCAGGCCAGTGAAGTCCCAACAACCTACAAAAACATGCAATAATATAAAATCATAGATACTGTACAAAGTTGAATCATACACAATAAATAAAACCAAAAGTAAAGGGTTAGCCTTCCCAATGGCCAAGGGCAGCATCTGTTATTCTGGCCTCATAATAAGCACTGAGGCAGAGGCGGGTGGTCAGAAAGTCAAATAACATTAAAATACATTGTATGCTTTGGTGCGATGTAGGATTTTGTCTTTCAATATCCTCATTGCAGCCTCGCTGCAGCCTCGCTTGGTGTTGTTGCTTCTCACAGGAATGGTGTCCCTGTAACAGAGAGCCCAACATGAGCACAGAGCCGATCGCCTGGCCAATCCCGGCACTTGACTGCTGCGTAGGCGGGCACAGGGTGTGGTTTTTGCGTAACCTATGTGCAATTCAAAATCACGCCCCCCCTACAGACTGCCCCCTACAGGCCCTTCAACAGACTGCCCCCTACAGGCCCTTCAACAGACTGCCCCATTTTATTCAAGGTTTTAGAAAATGTTGCCTTGACCCAATTGATTTCTTCTATGAGTCGAAATATTATCTTTGAGAAATTCCAATCTTGTTTTAGAGCACTTCATGGCACAGAGGCTGTTCCCCTCAGAGTGACCAATGACCTTCTCTTAGAAGCAGATGTAGAAGAAAATGTTCAATTGGAATGCTTTTAGATGTCAGCGTGGCCTTCAATACTCTACCATTTTTATTAGAAGGCTGGAGGAACAGAGTTGGTCTCTGGGATAAAGTCATTTTCTTGTTCAACTGCTGTTTTTCCAATAGGATATTTTCTGTCAAGATAGGAAACTCCTCCTCATCAGTCCTTACACTTGGGGTCCCCCTCTGGGCCCCATCTTATCTTCCATTTACATGCTTCCATTCATTGCTATTATCTGCAAACATAAGATCTATTTTCGCTTGTATGCTCATGGCACACACTCATATCTGCTTGCATGACAAAGTGCCTTGCAATAAGAGCTGGATATAGTTTGTATCAGTCCCCATCCAGCTCCATTAAACTGATTCACCATGAACTACTATTACTGTATGTCTGCTAATGTCAAGCCAAAAAGAAGAAACTGAAATGTGAAATGTTTGATACTGATTTTGTGCTTTGACGAGCCTGGGAGAAATGTAGTTTAGGAAACTACAAGCTACGCAGCAAAAGTAGCATGAGTAGTATGATTCACAGGTCCCATTGTGATGTCATAGGTGATGATGTCATCGTTTGCTGCTGCGGGTTTCCATTGTGATGGCATTGGTGATGATGTCATCACTCTCGAAAGATCCAGGAATAGTTTCCAGGGAGCTGGCTGGACCCGGGTGCCCAGAATAGGCCCCCGGGGGTGGCCATCCAGCCTCGAATCGGCATCAGCGCGGGAACCTTTCTAACAACCACGTACCACCTCAACAACAGTTCCATCTCGGAATGCATCACCCTACTCATCCAGGCCTCCCTAAAGCCTGGTTCATGTTTCATGCAGGCTCCATCTGGGCCCTTCTTGAACTAACATCTTTCTCTTTCTTTCTCTCTCTCTCTCTCTCTCTCTCTCAAAAAACAAAAACAAAAACACTTTACCACTATTCCTTCAGAAGTTGTAGCTGTCAGACTGTTGTTGCATAGTTGATTTCTCTATTGCTAACTAAAATGTGTTATTGTAAGTCGCTTTGGATAAAAGCGTCAAATGACGTAATGTAATGTAATGTAATGTAATGTAATGTAATGTAATGTAATGTAATGCAGACACAAACACCACAAAGTGTCATTCTCCTACAGCGCCACTAACATTCTAAAGTTTTCAGTGGCATGGTCCTCACCAAAACTGCAAAATGCATGAACGCCATGCCAGAAAGCAGCCAGGCATTAGACCCATCTCTATACATCCACACAATCTCTGGTCCATCCCACACGATGTGACTTATCCCCAATGCATTATTCACTAGCCCTGTTTGCACACTCTGTGGGCCAGTCGTAATACCAGTACTCTTCCTGTCTTGTCCACCACCACCACCACCCTGTTGATCATTACCAGTGTTGTTGGTGCAAACGTCCACTACAACAGTACTTTATCACTCCACTCTGCTCCAGTGCACTGCTACACTCTCTGCTGTCACTGCAGTGCCACTCTATGCTGAACACAGCTATATGGCATGAGGACATCTCATACATGTTTCATCTTCACCAGCCACCGACATGGACTTTGTAATACGCAGTCGAATCAGCTGTAGCTGTGTCGAAGGACTTGAACTCTACACACAGCTCGCGTGAACCATTAGGCCACTCCCCCAGAAGGCCCCCATATTGTATCTGCAATTCCATAATTTGCTTAATATACATAAAAGGTATAGGTTTCCTACAGCAGCTGGTGGCATGCTTTCTTTCAGCTTCAATAACAAAATGTCATAGCCTATGCATGCATGGAAAGCACGGATACTGTAGGTATATTCTACACTTTATTTAGTCGACGAGAACCGGGCCCATTGTAGTCAAAATATGCGAACATTTTAGATTGTGACTGAGGCAACTCAAGACATCTGTTGACATTCTGAGGTATTACACCCACATAAAACTCAGGAAAATATGAGAAACAGTCCCATAGCATGCTGCTGTGAAATTTGCATAATACCCCCTGAAAGCTGTGGGAATGCTATAGAGATTAAAGATTTTTTCCAAACATTCTGTATAGCAGTGCATTAGGAGAAGAAAAGAAAAACATATTCATGCATTGCTCTTTCAGAAGAGAAACAACGATGCAAATATGTTCCCTCCGGTCAAAATGAATGCTTAGTACAAACTGGGACCAGAGCCTAAAAACTATTATGATGATGCTGCAAAGAAATAGAGGAAAAAGAAGGGAGACTTGGTCGTCTTATAGACGTTTGGTGCGGAATTGATTCAAAACAACTTCTTTAAGGTTATGCTTTGGGTTAGGGTGAAATTAAAATGTGACTTATTGCAATGTAGGCTTTAGAAATGTTGGGGATCGAACACCGGTCTCCAGTGTCAAAGCAGGCAACCGCTTATGCCCATCCACCACAACAACCTCTTTCCACCATATAGTTCAATAGCAGACTGTTGTTATTTACATGACCACTAGAGGGCTAGGTGTTGATATACACGTACATGTTGATATTGTGCAACATCTCACTGGTTTGCAGAAATTTAACTTTTTTTCTGGTAACCGGACTGTGTGTATGCATCTTGCACACGCACGTTCTATATCAGTGTGTCTGTGTGTGTGTGTGTGTGTGTGTGTGTGTGTGTGTGTGTGTGTGTGTGTGTGTGTGTGTGTGTGTGTGTGTGTGTGTGTGTGTGTGTGTGTGTGCGCGTGCGTGCGTGCGTGCGTCTGCAGAGTGTAGTAGTCCCTTGGATGGGGTTTCTGCTGAAACCTAACTTTGGCCGTTGTGATTGCAGGTCCAGCGTTATCTGATTGTATTTCTGGCCCTGCTGCAACTCAGCATGGGCTTAATCCTCAGGAGAGATGGGGAGGATAGGATGGAGGGGGGAGGGGGAGGGCAAGAGGGGAGGGGAAGGAAGGAGTTTGAGAGAGAGAAAGAGAGAGAGAGAGAGAGAGAAGGTCGAAGAGTAGGACGCCGGATGGGGAGGAGGGAAAGAAAGGAATCTGTAATGAGGAACATAGTGTGCAGGCTGGAGAGAGGGAGAGAAGGGACACAGCCAGGCAAAGTGTGAGAGGGAGGTATGGGTGTGTTACTGTTAGGAGAAGGGAGGAAAGGAGAGGAGGGACATGGTGAGGGAGGGAGGAAGTGAAGGGTGAGAGGAAGCATTGGAATCATAGATAGCACAATATTGGAATGGACAGGAGAGGGAAGGAAGCAAACCCCGTTGCCAGAATAAGATGTTAGCATGTTACATTTCTGAAAACCATGTTGAATCTAAGTGTTTGTGAACCCAAAATTCATATCAACATTTCAACAAGGAGATTTTCCAGGAGAGTTGACGTAACATTGAAAATGACGGAAAATGCTGGTTAATTAAGTCTATGCGCTTCCAACGCTAACTTGAAAAAGTTACACAAATGAAAGACGGTTAGACAACTCAAACAAGTTGGTTAAGATTAGGGTTCAGAAGGGTTCATTTGATTTACGGTTGAAATGTAGACATTGAATACGCTGAGATGTGAACTCCAGTCTCCGGGGTCAGAGGCAAAAGGCTTACGGCCATCCGGCTCCGGCGACCACGGCACCTTGCCCCTTTCGGAACTGCTAACATAGCTCACGCTACTACGCAGTCCCTTATTAGTACACCGCCGATGTAGCCTAAACAGGTCGCTCCGTCTGCAAAATTGTTCTAACTACTCGATAAAGTTTCGCAAATGAAATTTCAAATGTACTTACGGACAGAAAAGGGTTGTGTGAACCTCCGCGGATGATGTAGAAACACTAGCGACACTAATAAACATGTTTAATCCCTCACTGAACCCCAGGTCTAATTTCTTCAAAATGAATCAGCTAGAAACACTCGTCTTCTTCTGCGCTGCTGTCATGGGTGGTGCGCAAAGCAACCATAGCGCTCGCTATCACTTCCGGCCCCTGGCGGCCGGAAGTGGCACTTTTGTAGTCTTTTGTAGTTTTTTGTAATTATCGCTGGAAGATAAACAATGGAAAATAGGGGAAGCTATTAACAAAATTACTGTAATAATCACATGGCTGGCTGTATGTTACTTTTTTTAATAGCTGAATTGGAGACATGTACTACCGGCCCCACAATATTTTTAAAAAACATTAATAGAAACACATGACATTAAAAACATTGGCAAAGTCATGACAGATTGTAGAGTTTAGTTACTTTACAACAATATTATTCTAGTAGTACTTCAAAGTAATCATCAGTAGGGAAATAGTAGTAAAAATCAGGCTTATTACCTTGTCCATTAAATTTCCAAAAAGACCAAAGCAGGCACTTTTCCCATATCCAGTTGGCAGGACAGCAAATACATTTTTGCGGTATACCAATGCTTTTAAAATTGCCTTTTGTTCCACTTTTAATGGAAAAGGTGACACCTCTTCAATTAACCTGTCGACATCCATTCTCACGTGGTGAGGGCTTCTGACTTCATGTGTAATGTGATTGATATAGCGGTTCCGACCGCCAGGGGCCGGAAGTGATAGCGAGCGCTATGTTTCTTTTTTGTTTTTTGTTTTTTTGTTTTTTTAACCATTGACTTTTAATTTACAACTGTAAGGCAATCATCACAAGTGTATACAACTTCGACAAGCATGAACAGACACAAGGCAGCACATTCACACATAATACAGGACAGACAGGGGGAAAACACGAAAAAAAACAAAAAATAAAAACAATTTAAAATAAATAAAACATAAGATGGCTAGAGACTTGTTAAAGATAAATAGAGGTCTTTGGTAAAATTCGATTTAATAAATTTCAGGGACTTCATGTAGAGTTGGGTTTCATTAAAGTAGCAGGTAAAGATGGGTGGAGTTTTGATATATTTGCCCTTATGAATAAAGAATTTAGCTAAGATTAGTAACACATTGATCATTAGGTCCAATTTTTTGTCTTCTAATATTACACCACAAACAATACTATTATAATCAAGAACAGGCATTACTGTGTTTTTTCCATGTAACCAATCGATGAATTATTTCCAGAACAGTTGGGTGTGAGAACATGAAACAAAAAGATGCTCAGTTGTTTCAATATCACCTTTACAGAATATACACTCATTGCTCTCAAATCCAAATCTTAATCTTCAAAATTCACTGGAAGGGTAGAAGTCATTCATTATTTTGTAGTGAATTTCTTTTGTTTTGGGTGGAACTGGATATTTGAAGAATTTTGTTCTCAATCTACATACTGCTGGTTTGTCAAAAATATTCAAAATATTATTTCTACAAGAACAGGCAGTGTATAAATCATTTGTTAGAATAGACCTTGTGAATTGGTTTGAGCACCTTTTATCAAGAAAATGTATTCCATTGATAAAAAGAGTGCTGAGATGAGAACACAACAGAATCTAGCTGTGGCCGGACTGGATAATGATTTAAGCGATGTTCTGTTGAATCCTTTCGTTTTTATTTTAATTTGTTCTTTGCAATTGCTGCATGTATGCTCCGACATCGCGAACACGAAGCCTGCCTGCGCTTCCAAAACTCTTCTGCGCGCATCTTACAAAAAACTACAAAAGACTACAAAAGTGCCACTTCCGGCCGCCAGGGGCCGGAAGTGATAGCGAGCGCTATGGTTGCTTTGCGCACCACCCATGACAGCAGCGCAGAAGAAGACGAGTGTTTGATTCATTTTGAAGAAATTAGACCTGGGGTTCAGTGAGGGATTAAACATGTTTATTAGTGTCGCTAGTGTTTCTACATCATCCGCGGAGGTTCACACAACCCTTTTCTGTCCGTAAGTACATTTGAAATTTCATTTGCGAAACTTTATCGAGTAGTTAGAACAATTTTGCAGACGGAGCGACCTGTTTAGGCTACATCGGCGGTGTACTAATAAGGGACTGCGTAGTAGCGTGAGCTATGTTAGCAGTTCCGAAAGGGGCAACACGGCACCCTGACTTTCCACCATGCTATTTCAATAACCGTCGTTATTTACACGATCGATATAGGTTCGAGGTGTGGATATATACGGATCTACAAAATGTGTTGATATGCAACGTAGTTTTGGTTCACAAAAGATTCTACGTATCTGTGCTTTGCGGAAACATAACATGCCAACCTTTCTACGCCGCGACTGAGCTGAGGAAGCAGGAAGCGATGGGAGGACGTCAGGGGAGGGATAGAAGAAGCAGACGGCGGAGGAGGGAGGTAGGACTGATGGATAGCAGGTGGAGAAGAGAAGAGTTTGGAGGCGGAGAAGCTCTCGCAGCAGGTAGACGTAATGCTCTCGCAGCAGGTAGACGTAATGCGAGCAGGATCATACCCTGGGACTTTTGGGTTTGGGGGGGATACACGCGGCGGGTGGGAGATAAGGCGAGACTCCGCTGACTGCCACAAAAAACTCCCCTCTCCTCCCGACTGCAGGAGACTTTACTCACAACGTCTCAACGTCAAAGCTGCCGAAGATGCCCTCCTCCTGTGAAGATGCCCTCCTCCTGTGAAGATGCCCTCCTCCTGTGGCAGACTTCCCTGTGCTCTAATACCTCCTCCCCCTTCACACTATCTTCTTTTTCTTATACCCCCCCACCCCACTCACCACCACCACCACCACCCTGTTTTGTCCCCAATTGTACTTTCCCAATCCCCTGTTAGCGTGTCCAGGTCATTGCTCCACCCTCTGCCGATCTGGCGAGGGATGTACACTAGCCTCCGATACATGTGCAGTCGCCAACCGTTTCTTTTTACCTCACTGTGAGGAGTTTCACCGGCCGGACTTAGAGCATGGGAGGATCACACTGCTCCCCCCAGTTCCCCCCCGCCCCTCGGCCAGAGGAGACACTAGTGCAGCGACCAGGACCCATACCTCTAATCTGCCTTCCCACCCTGCAGACACGGCCAATTGTGCCTGTATGGATGGCTGCCTGACCAAGCCGGAGGTAACACTCCGGGGGCTCAAACCTGCGACCCTTGTGGTAGGCAGGGAATCTCCCGCTGCACTAGCTGGACACCCTTCTTCCAGTATGCTATCTTATGATGGACTCCGAGAGTGAAGGTGTCCCTGTCAGTACGCTGTGTGTGTGTGTGTGCGTGTGTGTGTGTGTGTGTGTGTGTGTGTGTGTGTGTGTGTGTGTGTGTGTGTGTGTGTGTGTGTGTGCGTGCGTGCGTGCGTGCGTGCGTGCGTGCGTGCGTGCGTGTGTGTGTGTGTGTGTGTGTGTGTGTGTGTGAGAGAGAGAGAGACCCTGCAGTATATGCACTGAAGCGTGCTAATGTGCCATTCCATTTTCTTGTCTTGCCTGTGGGATCTAAAGTATGCAAGGCTGTGCACCAGTCATCACATGGGATGACATTTTACTTAAACCACAGTGTATAACATTGCCCTTTAGCGTGCATAACCTCAGAGCCTTTTCACGTGAGCTTTCGTTTGGAATCTGTGCAAGTATAGATATGACCACTAGATGGCGGCAAAGCGTTGGTTTCTCAGCTCCATCGCTACACTGGAAAAGCACCTACACACTGTACATAACCATGAGTGTGCATCAATGTTGAAAATGAAATGAAATGGCATGAATATGTAATAATTACACGCATACTGCATATCATTCAATATTGCATTTGTTTAAGAAACAATATATAGCCTTTGGCAATCCACACCATATACTAAACATTTGAAGCAGTAGCCTACTCTAATTGCTGTGATTATAGTGTAATTCGACAGCAACAAATTTGGGAAAGTAAAGTTAGGAAGTACAAAAACAAAAAGCAGCGGGTACTGTTTTCCTCTTCATGATGGCTTTTTCAGGTGTAGCCACATTTATTCAATCTAAGGTGAATCTAAGGTTGGCTCGTTGATTGTAATAGAATCAAATTGCAATTTCATCACTAAACCTATTCACAGTGTAAAAACCTTTGAGGTCGGTGGTAAAAACATGAAAAGGAAAATGAGGGCTGTGAAGTGTTAAAGATTCCCGCTGACCAAAGCTAAATGAGCTGAGGGATTTGAAGAGTGCGGCTTAAAGTAGGGATTTCTCTGTGGGGACGGAGCGAGGACAGCACAATAGGAAGCTGTCAGTGTGACTTCCCCCTGGCCTCTGTCCCCTGTCTGCCAGAAGCTGTTTCACTTCCACACACACACAGTCTTCTCTCCCACTGAAACACTTACAACACCGATCCCCCACCCTGCCAGCCTGAGAGGCCCCTGGGGACACTGCAACGCTGACAAAATGACAACCAGTACTCTATATATCTATACAGTCGGTCTATACAGTAGCTATGTCCATTTTGGACAATGGAAACTATGACTATAACTATAACTCGATGCTTATTGTTCAATAGATCATTCTTATTCTCAAAGGATAATGTCAAAATAGGTAATGTCAGTCATGCTCAATATGCTGTTGACAGACAGGTTTCAGTTCTTCAATAGTTGTACTTTCGTGCCAGCAGTGACCTTATAGTAATAGTGGGAAACAGCTCGGACAGGGACAGGGATGAGTCATCTGGCTATGTGACTTTTTCTTAGACCCCCGTCTGCAGGTTTTTTGTTGTTGCATGACTTCACTCACAAAAGTGCATTTCTGGCAATGTTTATTGTTCTGCAATCTGACTGCAGAATCCCTCTCTGTGGAGTTCTCAATTAGCCTGGTAAACAGCCGGTCACGTGAACATTTTAATTTTGTCCCCGTCCCGTCTGGCCTGAAGCTTTCACCCAGTCTTTGCAGTGGGCGGAAGTTGGGCGCTTGTACTTACCTTGACAGACAACTCCTTCAGCCAATCAGCGTTGGATCCAGTCAACCCCAAATCCACATTTCTGCAATAACTGCACTTTATGGCTGTTTAAACTAGTCGAACATTGACATTACTCCTCGAGGCGGACAGGCAAGGAGGCGGCCATTACTGTTTTGCTAGCGACGTTCCTCATTGGCCGGTTACGATGTCAACTACGAGGCGGGTCGCTGATTGGCTCGTCCGCTTCGCAGTTTCTGCAGAAAGCCCCCCCCCCAGAGTTGAGGCCAGACGGTCTGGTAGAATGAAATGAAATGTGAGTTCACGTGAGCGGCTGGTTTACCAGGCTAGTTCTCAATGATTTAAAGGTAAAATATTTTTCCACCTCGGCACAGCAAAGTGTATAGGTCCTCCCCTCCTCCAACCTCAGGTCGTCAAGTGCAACCCTGTCAGGCATCTGGATCAGCCCGTCTACCTATAGAAACAGCATGTAGCCTACTGGAATGTAGACTAAAGGTAACAGCTTACAGGCGCTGAAGAAGCAGAGAGAAAATGCAGCTGATGTGCAACAAAACAACCTCATTGTTTACTATGTTGCTGCCACATGTTTAGCCTCGCCACATGTTGTGTTTCACTTTACACCAACATCACTGAAAAGCCCATTTCAGGCAAAGAGGGATTTACACATGCACACACACACACACACACACACACACACACACACACACACACACACACACACACACACACAGACAGACAGACAGACAGAGAGAGACTGGTATAATAGATCAGAATTATTTAGTGTTATTTTAATATGAAAAAGTTGCATATTGCTGCTTTAAAATGACATTTGCATTCACATGATCCATGATCCATGAAGTTCAACAGTGTTTGTCACCAGATCTCCTGCTGACACCCCCCACCCGCCACTACATCTGCCCAGTATTTCCATGCATGACCCAAAGCATGGTGGGGTGTTAATTGCCTATTAATTACAGCGACCACATGTGTGGAGGCACCTGTGGTCGACACCCTCGTTAACTCTTCTTCTGCGGTTACCTGCTCGTCTGTATTTACAATACATGCTTGATCACACGCTACACATTCAAACAAATGAAAATGTTTCACAAATACATGTAGGCCTATATGTATTATAAAGATCTCTGCGCACACATACTGCGCACGCACGCACGCACGCACGCACACCACACACACACACACACAAAAGCACACAAATGGATGTATAGATAGATGGATGGATGGATGGATGGATGGATGGATGGATAGATAGATAGATAGATGGATAGATGTATAGATAGATACTGTAGATGGATGGATGGATAGATGTATAGATAGATAGATAGATAGATGGATAGATGTATAGATAGATAGATAGATAGATGGATGGATGGATGGATGGATAGATAGATAGATAGATAGATAGATAGATAGATAGATAGATAGATAGATAGATAGATGGATAGATGTATAGATAGATAGATGGATGGATGGATGGATGGATGGATGGATGGATGGATGGATGGATGGATAGATAGATAGATAGATAGATAGATAGATAGATAGATGGATGGATGGATGGATGGATGTATAGATAGATAGATAGATAGATAGATAGATGGATGGATGGATGGATAGATGTATAGATAGATAGATGTATAGATAGATAGATAGATAGATAGATAGATGGATGGATGGATGGATGGATGGATGGATAGATGTATAGATAGATAGATAGATAGATAGATAGATAGATAGATAGATGGATGGATGGATGGATGGATAGATGTATAGATAGATAGATAGATGGATGGATGGATGGATGGATGGAGTACATTATTTATCCCCGGAGGGAAATATTTGCGCTACAGCAGCAGTAACACCAATGACAGTAACATAACATATTTATATAAAAAACACACAAAGAAAAAACACACAATGGTAGGTGTCGGAGAGAAACAAATATAGATAGTATATACAGTACATACTATAAATATAATAGATACATATACTTAAAAAACAGAAATAAAGACACTGCATACATACAGGAGAGAGTAGACAATAATTCCTGCATGCCAACACTGACATATTTAAACACTGTAACAATATGATATAGCAACGTGTATTTTAAAAAATAAGCAAAAGTGAAAGTGCACTTGTTCACTTGAAAACAATATCTGACAAAGCCCATCATATCCTTTCAATCAGAGATACGTCTGATGAAATACTGCACGATGTGTCATTATGGTGCAATAATGTCACAATAGTCCGTTCCAAAAGGCTAAAGAAAAGAAACAAAAGAAAAAGGCGATAGTCTTCTGTTGAAACGGGGACATTGCCGATAATCAGAGGAAATGCTGTCTTGCATACAAAGTGGATATTGCCAAATGAGAGAGTTCTGCCCAACTGCTAACAGTGACATCAGATAATACATGTCCATAATGAATCCATCAGGAAGGGCTCAAAAGGAACTCAAGATTCAAGATTCAAGATTCAAGATTCAAGATTTTTATTGTCACTCCGTAGTACAAGTATCATGTGTGAAATTCTTGTGCTGTAGGCTCCGTTACAACATAGTGCAAAAAATAAAAGATAAATACATAAAAACAAGAGGCAACAAGCAATAAAGCAGTAAGACACGCCACAGACAGTGGCGTATTCACTGCCCATAGTGCAAATGGCATGAACATACTTGAAACATAATTAAACATAATAACATTCTGTTAGGTGCAAATAGCATATACCTAATTAAACATACTATTGAACATTAGTCATACGTGATGGTAGCAGCTGCAGTGCGGTACAGTACGGCTACTACACTATTTGTATATGTTAAGGAGTCTCGTGGCCTGTGAGAAGAAACTGTGACAAGACTTACAGTAGGTTCCTGAGGACCAATTCACTTCAAAAGTTTTCAACCATTTGGGACCCGTTTCTAGCCTACCTCGACGAGTCACCCGTCACCCGATGACTCGCCTGGCTGGTTTCTCATGAAACCCTTGCGTGGGATCCCAGGCACAATATCTCTCATTAAGCACATAAGCACCTTATGCGGCTGGTAATCACGTTGTAATATTGAATGTCGATAATATATGTATGTTTTATTTTATTTTCCTGTGTCTGAGCGTGTTCATTTGTCTCGTCTGTGCATTGTTCAGAAAACTTTAAAATAAAATATTGAAAAAAAAGTAACTGTGAAAAAAAAAAGTGAGCCGGAGCCCAGTCACACCCAAAGTTGATTATATATTTTTTTTTATTGTTAGATATGATTTAGTCCAGAAGCCCATGACTGGAGGTAGGGGAGGTCCGGGACGAATTAAGCAGGGGGACGGAATTAGCTTGTCCTCATATACTATATTTGACAAAACCCAGGAAGACGATTCTTTCCCCCCATGTTACACTTCCTGGTACCTCACTTCCTGTGAAGTTTCAGCTCGGCCAGTCAGTGGATGGCGGAGATATCCGCAAAAACGTTGCCTTTTCGTCTTATTTTCAAACGCGAGTAAAATATTGCAAACTGTGTATTTTTCTATTAGCGTGTTGGAATTTATTTATTTAATGCTGCTAACGCTATTCATCTGTTAGACCTATCGGTAGACTACAGCTCAATGATTGTTTTGTGTGTAATGTTAGCATATCCTTTGTGCTAGCTTAGCTTTCATCCAGGGAAACGCACGGGGGACAAATAAAGCACTTTGCTCCAATTGCCTTGAATAGGCTATGCATTTATCTGTGCTTGCAGGACAATGCCTCGCATAAGGAAGAGGACCACGGACAGAGGGCAAAAAAATGCACACATTCAAATATTTCTTTGGATAAGCCATTTAAGGGAGGTAAAATATTGATCACATCACATCAGCAAAATATATAGATAGACGTTATAATTATATTAATTTGCAACATATAACATATTAAAATGTATTTCATAATACTTAGTTTCTTAGATGACCAAAAGATGAAGGAATTAATGCCAGAAAAAAATTGTTACCTGGCTGTTTTTGTGCCTTTTTCACAACCGCTACATTAGTCCCCCGCCTGTGCTTTATTTGTCCCTTCACTGTGGGACAAATTAAGCATTGCGCAGCTTCTGGTTGCCATCTGATGACGTCTGATGTATTGACCCATGGAACGAAACTACGGTTGGTATTGCCAGAGGACATGTGTAGGTTGCTTACATGAAAATATTATAACTCCAGCTGAAACAATCTTTACACAATGACAAAAAAAACAAAAGTGCTTAATTCGTCCCGGACCTCCCCTAGCGAGATAGCAGAGAAACTATGGTGAAAACAGTTATTCTTCTACACCCTCTACTTGTGTTAACTTAAATTAAATAATTAAATAATTCTGAAGATTAATAATTAATCAGTTTGCTGAGGATCCCCTGGAACCCTTTCAAGGAGCCCGGGTGGTCCCATGGACCGCACATTGAGAGAACCATTGCTCTCTAGGCTATCGTAATGTTCTCCAGTTCATCCATCCACATTAGGACAGACTATTAATTAGAGAGTATTAACTACTCCTCCCCCCCCCCAACTAAATTAGAATTTTAATCACACTGTATTCTCCTGATACCAGCCCACATGCCACCTTAGGCTTCATTTGAGCCCGCATGTCAGGTTTGTGGACCTGGGCTAGTGCCTGGCTAGTGCCTGGCTAGTTCCTGGGATGTTACCGAGTTGTGGTTGAGACAGTTGCATCTGCTGTAGATGTGGAGGGTCCTCTACTATTATCCTATAATAAAATGTCCTAAGTGGGCGGGAAGGCGGGTGTATGAAACAGCCAACACCCGCAGCACTCCCAAAATAAATGAGAAAGCATTGATTCTGCTTGGCTAGGCATAATTATAAGTTCAAAATGTGTTTTCACCCCCATCAGACTATCCGCTGTGGCCAGATTTCTAACAGATTCTTGGAGTGCCAGGGGTCTCTCTTTTCGCTCTCCACACGATTGCCAGAGGAGCCATTTTTTAATCCAAAGAGCACCCAGCCTTATAATCGTTAACACTGGCAGCTAAGAAGCATTCCCGCCTGCTATCTGCTTCCCAAAGTTCACTACGGTTAATTTTAACGTGTAAACCGGTTTGTTATGTCATTTAGGGGGAAACACAGCTATCACATCTCTGGCCTATACAGACCCGAAAGGAGAAACTGTTTTGTGAGTCAAATATCATTAGGAAAACCCTGGTCTAGGGGACTTCCTGACTTAGAAGAACTTACAAAGGCCACTTATTGGATTGGTTTGGAGAAAAATACCCTGTAATGAAAAGCACCTCAAATGGACATCATAAACAGTAGCAGCATTTAGAGAGGTCATGCACGTAACACCTTTCATGGAACAAGTGACACATACAGAGCATGAATATAAAGAGCGAGGATGGGATGTATTCCTGGAACAGGAAATGACAATTCCTGAAAACATGAAAATAATGTTTTTTTGTTTTATAATAGTCAATTATCTCCGGTGTGACCCGATAAATTCAACGTCCCGGACCTTCAAGCGAAGATGACGCACAGTTCCAACGGTTTAAGAAATGAACGAAATGAAAATCTTGGTGTAAAAATAGCCGCAGTTATCTACGAAAAGAATGCAAAAAGAACAAAGGTTCGATTGACGCCTCTGTTTTGACAGAGTTGGGCATGTCAGATGGCTATCTTCTCTTTCTTCTTGTGTGTCAGTGGAACAGCTTACATGATTTATCTGTCCCTCAGGTGACACCGTTTGTTTTGTCTTCCTCATGCCGTCGTCATGAGAACAGAGTCTGGCATTGATAGCTGGGCCCACGTATGAATAGCACGGGATGGCACAGCCTATTGTAGGTCGCTTTGGATAAAAGCCTCTGTTAAAATGGCATAATGTGATGTGATGGCAGAGAGCCAGTGACTGCTGTGTGTCCACTTCTTTTCTTTCCGCATACAATCAGAAACAAACTGCGAGTGAATGTTGAAAAAAATGTACGATTTCACTTCACCCTCAAAAATAATAGAAACTTGAGGACGGTCTGCCTCTCAATATCCCTCTGAATTATAATGTAACATAATAGGGCAACATTTTATAGATGGTCAACCCGGACCTCTGTTTTAATGATACAGTACCTTGATTAAATTAATAGCCCACTGGATTAGCTACAAGCTACACATGGACACTTAATAACGATGCTAGTTAGTTGCTGGGTCATGACCCTGTGAAAGCTCAGGTGATGCCACGTAGTTTGCCACATTTTCACATCAATAAATGTCAGTTTTGCTTCTCTATTGCTGACTGATACTACGCAAGTGATTCAGCAGGCAGTTTTAAAAAGTTTGAATGTTTGTTGTTCTAAAGTCTATGAGGGGGTTCCTCTTTCCTGGGGGAAAACCACCATTGCACAGGGCATGATGCATTTGCTCTTTATGGAAGCAGCAGTTTGTTTGGAAAGATGAGAAGGTAAAATAACTATAATAAGCTGCAGTCTCCATTGAGCGTCACCATTATGCTGGTCCAGTGTCGATATACATTGAGTGCAAAACACACTTGTCTCCAAAGGTGTTGACAATCTTGCAGATTGTCACTTTGTTTGAAGTGGAAAGCCTGGTAGTAAGAATTTGGGAGGTTTCACTTTCAACACAGAGGCGAAACAATATTACAGGACATGAGAACGACTTCTTGCTTAAGGCCGTTACACACGAAGAGCGATACGAATAAACTGCATGAAATTGGGATGCGAACTTTGACCCACCTGTCAATCACAGTAGCAGAAGCGAATTTCTGAAAATTCTACCTTGGTCCAGAAAAAAAAGAAAACTGCAAAATATTGCTCAGCGAAACTTTGCTGTTGGTATGCTTGGATTAATTAATCAATTAAGAGCATGAAGAAGAAGAAAACACCGCTGGTGTGTAAGGAACTTTATTCGTTCTTCTGATGTCTGCTGTAGTGCAGTGCTTTGCATGACAATTGCTGGTCATCATCACAGTCATGAGACTGTAAGAACATAGAACAAAATTAGACACGGCTGATTCTGTTGCAACCAGTTGTTCTTATTAACATTAATGGATTTGGTTTGGGGGTAAGAATAACTAAAACATCTCAAACAAAGAGAAAACGCGTGTTCAGTCTGTTACATAATTATGTAGAAGTAGCCTATTGGTAATAGTTTATGTAAAATAAATGTACTATTAAAATTATTTATACTGGCTAATGACAACAATGAAAATGCTATTCAAGTTTACCTAAGTGTTTCATGTGGAAATACAGAAAGGGCCATATCTGAATGTGATACTTGCTACAGTAGGTATCAATGCTTATAGTCATCAGCTATTTTCCACTACTGCACCTCTATCAACTTGCCAAAGGAAATCGACCCGCCGGCCCCGGGTGATGAACGCTGATGAGTCAGCCATTCATCCTTGTTCAGATCTGATTCAACAGCCCCATCGCCTGTCATTTGGAGTATATGTGGGCTAGGCAGGTCAGAGAGAAGTTAGAGTCACTGAAGGCAAGGCAAGGCAAGTTTATTGGCTACCTTCAAAACTCTACTCAAAACTCACCTGTTCAACAACACAGCCTTCGGCAGCTAGTCTCTTTCTGTTCTCTGTTGTTCTTTGTTGTCATCTATGTGTGTCCGTCATCTTTTTGTGCTCTGTGAAGCGACCTTGGGTTCCTTGAAAGGCGCTATATAAATCCAAGCTATTATTATTATTATTATTATTATTGTATAGCACATTTTCATACACAGAGGCAATTCAAAGTCCTTTACATAAAATGGATAAAATAAAAACAGCAGAGTTACAAGGTAAAAAGTTCACAGTGCAAAATTATTATTTTACTTTGTGAGTGAAATCATGTGCAGCATAAGATTATGCCTTGTTGTTAGTGAATTCTGAAAGTGTGCTTTTAGTATGAAGTCTCATACCCTGCATCCTCTGTTAGTACTACACCTCTCCCATGTGCCTATCCTGATCTGTCTGTCTGTACTGTACACTACCAGCCCTCCCTCAGTATCCTCGGCATCTGCCGATTCTCAGAGAGAAGAGAAGACCTGTGTCGGAGTTACGCTCACCATGTCCAAAACTCCCACCTGAGAGAACTCCTCCCCCCCTCCAATGGCTCTGTCTCTGGCCGCAGCACCAGACAGGCCAGTAAGCTCCAATCTATGCAAACAAGAACTGAGCACTATAGGAACTCCACCATCCCCTACCTGAGCAGGCTTATAAATGAAAAGTAACAATTTTATATTCTAACCCTTTTTTTAATGATGTTTTGTGTTTGTGTGGTTTAACATTTATAATGTAAAGGACATGAAATTCATCTAGTGTGAACTCGATGCCATATGTTCTTGAATAAACTACTACTACTACTACTACTACTACTGTGAAATTGGACCTAGGCCTACTGTATGAGCTAAATATACCCTGCTTACAGTTCAAATGGCCTCATATCTGATTTGATTCTGTGTTTATCATGTGTGGCAACATGTTACCCTGACTGTCACATTCATTACATATCTATCATGCCTGCGATTGTGACAATGACCTAGTTTGTTCATGACAGCCAACTGTACATGCCTACTGAACTCAGACTTGCCTCGAGGCTGAAATGATGCAAGAATGTGGCTGTCACTTGTATAAACACAGCTAGCATAGTTCCCACAGTTGACGAAAGTTGATGCGCTTATGTTCACAAAGATTGGGACATTAAACTGTGTAGAGTGAGATTCGCCGTCAGACATCAGTATCACCAGAGATGTACAATGCAGGGGCGTAAGAGGTTTACAAGGGACCCGTGTGCAAAATTCCGCTATGGCGTCCCCAACACCACCACCCCCCCACCCCCCCCCCCCCCTCCCCCCACACACACACACACACGCACGCACACACACGCACGCACGCACGCACGCACGCACGCACACGCACACACACACACACACACACACACACACATACACACACACACACACACACACACACACACACCACCTTGTACACCCACAAAGCATGCATCTGCTGCAGCTCTGGTCCCTCGACATCATCACACACACACACAGCATGCATCTGCTGCTGCAGCTCTGGTCCCTGGACATCATCACACACACACACACAGCATGCATCTGCTGCTGCAGCTCTGGTCCCTGTACATCATCACACACACACACACACAGCATGCATCTGCTGCTGCAGCTCTGGTCCCTGGACATCATCACACACACAGCATGCATCTGCTGCTGCAGCTCTGGTCCCTGGACATCATCACACACACAGCATGCATCTGCTGCTGCTCTGGTCCCTGTACATCATCACACACACACACACACAGCATGCATCTGCTGCTGCAGCTCTGGTCCCTGTACATCATCTCACACACACAGCATGCATCTGCTGCAGCTCTGGTCCCTGGACATCATCTCACACACAGCATGCATCTGCTGCTGCTCTGGTCCCTGTACATCATCACACACACACACACACACACACACACACACACACACACACACACACACACACACACACACACACACACACACACACACACACACACACACACACACACACACACACACACAGCATGCATCTGCTGCTGCAGCTCTGGTCCCTGTACATCATCTCACACACACAGCATGCATATGCTGCAGCTCTGGTCCCTGGACATCATCACACACACAGCATGCATCTGCTGCAGCTCTGGTCCCTGTACATCATCACACACACACACACACACACACACACACACAGCATGCATCTGCTGCTGCAGCTCTGGTCCCTGGACATCATCACACACACAGCATGCATCTGCTGCAGCTCTGGTCCCTGGACATCATCACACACACAGCATGCGTCTGCTGCAGCTCTGGTCCCTGGACATCATCACACACACACAGCATGCATCTGCTGCAGCTCTGGTCCCTGGACATCATCACACACACACAGCATGCATCTGCTGCTGCTCTGGTCCCTGTACATCATCACACACACACACAGCATGCATCTGCTGCTGCAGCTCTGGTCCCTGTACATCATCTCACACACACAGCATGCATCTGCTGCAGCTCTGGTCCCTGTACATCATCACACACACACACACACACACACACACACACACACACACACACACACACACACACACACACACACACACACACACACACACACACACACACACACACACACACACACACACACACACACAGCATGCATCTGCTGCTGCAGCTCTGGTCCCTGGACATCATCACACACACAGCATGCATCTGCTGCAGCTCTGGTCCCTGGACATCATCACACACACAGCATGCATCTGCTGCAGCTCTGGTCCCTGGACATCATCACCCACACAGCATGCATCTGCTGCTGCAGCTCTGGTCCCTGGACATCATCACACACACACACACACACACAGCATGCATCTGCTGCTGCAGCTGAGCTCTGGTCCCTGGACATCATCTCACACACACAGCATGCATCTGCTGCTGCAGCTCTGGTCCCTGGACATCATCTCACACACACAGCATGCATCTGCTGCAGCTCTGGTCCCTGGACATCATCACACACACACAACATGCATCTGCTGCAGCTCTGGTCCCTGGACATCATCACACACACACACACACACAGCATGCATCTGCTGCAGCTTTGGTCCCTGGACATCATCACACACACACACACACACACACACACACACACACACACACACACACACACACACACACACACACACACACACACACACACACACACACACACACACACACAGGATGCATCACGGAAAGATACCACTCACTAGTCAATGTTGTCAGCATTTTCCTCAACCACAAACAAATCACTGACTATACACAGTGGTGACCGCCCTGGGGGAATCCTCAAAAACAAGCCCCTATACACACACACCAACGACCACACTGGCTTTACCTTTCATAAAAGTTCCACTGACACTTCAGTTAGTCTATAAGGCACAGCTTGATGGATCAAGACAGGTTACTGGATGCTGATTTATCCACTTTCAAAGTGGGAGACTGCATGTGTGTGATAAGAGTGAATGGACGTGTGAGCTGAGCATGCTACATTTGTGTTAGCGATACAAGGCGTTATCGTGATGACCGATGTTCTGAAGGGGTTACTTGCTTGGTTTCGGTAGGTAGAAACTTCCCATTGACTTCTGTTCTCACTTATATAGCCAGTGTGCCATCTAGGTGGTCGACACCTATAGTCTATGTAGACAAGATACAGAAATTAGGGGGGGATGGGGGATCCTAAATGTGTTTTGTGTAGTTACATCAATTTACTTTAATTTTTTGTTAATTCTTTGAGTGTTTTTGTCATTTTGTTCTTTATTCTTTTAATCTTTGAGGATCAACAAATGGAAAATGCAATATCCTGCCATGACTTTTTTCTTTTACAAAAATGATCTACTACTAAAATATAGCACTGTTGACTAAATGAATTTATATAATGAATCCTATATTTTCGAGAGACTGAAAAAAACACACAAAAACAAACAAAATAGCCTACACAGAAATTGACCATGCACATGCACAGCATATATCACACAGAATACAAAACATTCTCTTTAGCCCTGCCGCCGTGTAATCAGAGAACGTCAAACGAAGACTCGTTGTCGGAATTTTACAGTTGAGGCAATGACAACAGCAAGTGAGTCAAGAGTGCAGCAGGCACAGGCAGACTGTGTACGTCTTTGGTATTTAGGAACCTGCACCAGCAGGCCCTCAACGTCAAAGCATCCCACCTTGCCTGCCAGCTTAAATGCGTGCACAAAAGCGGTGTCTAATAACTACAGACACCATAACACAGAAACATTAGCTACTCGAAGGACATTTCTGAGCGATGCCAAAATGCCCAAACTCTTATTTTCAAAGATTCGGATGTATGAGTTTAAGGAACTAATGCAAAATGTGAAGCGGCCCAGAAGGTGAGCCGGTATCTAATAACAATTACAGTGATTTGTATAATGTAGCTTTTAAAGGGCGGATAGCTTGAATCGTGTTTGGAAGAAAATCAGGTGTAGTAAATCTGTTCATGTGTATGCAAGTCATATTCAACTTCAACTTTCGCTTTAGTACATATTGTCATTGGGTTTTAGGGTAATTATTTATAATTGTAAGTAATTATTTATGTTCTATAGATGTTTATAAAAGTTAAGATTTCCACATCTTTTGTTTTGCAGGGTTGATATTGTTCTAAGCCGAAGGAGACGGAAGACAGACATTCAGTGTATTATGGTGCAAAAATCAAACCATGATATATCTCCCTCACAGCTCAGGTACGTACAGTATGTGCTAATGGCAAAGATTCTTCCCACAACAATTTGATGTGTGAATTAATCAACATTTTTCTTCTTTACAGCTCTCAAGCTGATCGTAAACTCCACCCTACTCTGGAAAACTTGTTACGGGATAAAAGTAAGAACCAGTGTTTGCTTTAAAAAAAGAATACAATACAATATGATACAAAAAAGAATACATCGAGCAGTCACCCACACCACGCATAAACGGTAAACAAAGCATTCCAGGGAAAAACCTTCCAAAGTATTTGTAGATTAGTGTTATCCACCTTCCAAAACAAGACAAATTTGACTGTTATAATAATTACATGCTCTTTTTCCAAACCCTTCCCCCTATACAGAGTATGTAGCAGCATTTCGTGCTTTTCTCCAGTCTGAGTTCAGTGAAGAGAACATGGAGTTCTGGCTGGCATGTGAAGAGTTCAGGGTGACCAGCTCACCAGGTGATCTTTGCTGGAAAGCAGAGGAGATCTACCAGGAGTTCATCCAGCCGACTGCCTGCAGAGAGGTCAGTCTGTCCACCTGTCAAACCAGCTGTGATGTGTTATGGTAGCTGGAGGAATAGCCAGCAGACATTAAATGGTTTTAGCTCTGTCTTTACCCAACAAGCATTTGATGGATGGACAAATGCTGGAGGCATCCAGTTCCGAATCAACACAATATTTCTTTTTTTATTCGTTTTTTTTTTTTTTTTTTTTAAGATGATACAGGTGTTGAAGTAAGCGATGCAGGTTTAGGAGCAATCAGCTGAGAAAATGTAATGGAAAAACTATCACATTATGGACCTCGGCAAATCTCACGACTTTTCTGGTGCTCATACCAGTTTATGAAGAAATAGCTGAGAATGAGCATGCCTTGAGTTTACCTTGCTTCATGTTGTTATGCTATAGGCTTCCCAAACATGAGTAACTGACTATCATATATCAACATTCATCTCCTTCTACCCATAAAACCTTGTGTTTTTGTCCCTGCCTACCAAAACGAGGGTCGCAGGTTCGAGCCCCCGTGTTCCCTCCGGCTTGGTCGGGCGTCCATACAGGCACAATTGGCCATGTCTGCGGGTGGGACGTCGTATTACAGTAAGGGTCACTCGGGGTGCCTGTTCGGGGGGAGGGAAACTGGGGGGAATAGTGTGATCCTCCCACGGGACAGCGGGGGGAATTGGAAGTACAATGACTAAACATGCTTAGTAAATAACAGTAAATAAAGGCCCAAACCCAATTCTTATTTTTACCCCTACCCCTTGTTTTCGAGTGCCCCTCGCTTTTCCCCTTGCCCTTCAAAATGGAGCCATAAGGGGGAGGGATTGAAATCAATTACCTAGGAAGTGGGACACCACCTACATCATCATTTTGCCAAACTGGCATATTAATTATTTCTGGTTCAAATAGATTGAATGAAGTCTGCAGATTCTCCTAGAAAGATACCCCACCCCCCCCCACCCATCGTATTGCATATATTTCCACAAACTAAATAATTAAATTCCAGAGACAAACATACTTATTAAGATTTAAATTCAGGAGAGAACTGTTGTACAAAGTTTTAATAAACAATATACTATTGTATTAATTGCCTGGTTTGCTCAGGAGTCACAAAACATGATTATAATAACATTTGAAGGCTATAGGATATATTCAAATTTACGTTTTCAGACATGTAAAATGCCAACAATTTATTCTGGCGATTGGGTTGCTTATAATCGGGATATAACCATCCCATGTACAGGGTTTTCGCTAGGTCCGGTGTCCAAAAATAATTGATTTTAGTGGACAAATATGTTGCTTTTCTCTATAGCTCTATGATCACATGTCAATAAACAGTGTTAAACGCATTGCCAGAGCTGGGAAGTGAACGCCCATATCGCTATCTTAAAAGAACTAACCCAAAACTTGTTTAATTTTTTGGGGAATATCTTCCTTTAATGTAGATACAAACCGCTGGGTCAGATTGTTGAAACGTGCATTTCAAAACTCACTATTTGCAAAGATCGCCACACGTCATCCACAGCATCCACAGTCCTTGTATCTACATTAAACTCAGATATTCACATTTGTTTGTAACTTTTGGTTGATTTTTTTATTTATTATTGGCGGCCTAGCCCTCACTTTGGAGTGTCAGGCAGGGGCGTAGGCAGAAATTCAATTATGGGTGGGCCTGGATAAAATTGGGTGGGCCTGGATAAAATTGGTGGGGCAATTGCATGATGAAATTTTGCGCGCAAAGCGCGCAAAATTCCTAGATGTCATGAAGTTGTCATGCATTAGACTCTGGAGATGATGTGCCCTGCGTTTTTAAGCTACAAAACCATTAGCTAGCAAGGCAGCAGCAAGTTTGCCTCTAGAAAACAACCAATTAAAAAAAGGAAAAAAAAAGTGGGTGGGCCTGTGCCTACCCAGGCCCACCCGTAGATACGCCCCTGGTGTCAGGTCCTGGAAAATCTGCGTTTGGAGGGCCAGATTCACCCTATAGCTCTGATGTCAACAATAATGGGAGGGAAGTGGTAGCGGCAAGGAGTGTATTGGGATTGAATGTGTTTTCTATGTGTTTCTCCACCTATAGGTCAATGTTGACCACTATATTAGAGAAAAGATCAAGACTTCCTTGGAGGAGCCCAGTGTCTCCTGCTTTGCTGAGGCCCAGAGACATGTGTACCAGCTGATGGAGAGAGACTCTTGTCCCAGGTTCCTCCGCTCAGATGCTTACCTGAGTCTACGGCGCAAGACCAGGACCCTGTGGTTTATGTAGCCCATGTACTTCTTTTGGGTCTTTTTCCTGTTTTGCTGAAATTAAACAGGTTATCACCACCCACCCCCCACCCCCGGACATGCCCTTACAGAAAAAACACATGAACTACACATCTGCAAAATCACATGGGCAAGATACTGAACCCCAAATTGCTCCCGTTGGTGTGCCAGCACCCTGCGTGGTAGCCTGCCGCCATCGGTGTGTGAATGGGTGAATGTACCTACTGACTGTAAAGCGCTTTGGATAAAAGCGCTATATAAATGCAGGTCATTTACCATTTACTTGTGATCACGTGCAAAATCACATGTTTCACCACATGTGGTGAACATGTGGACACATGTGAAACTCAAGGGTGTGTGGCAACTCTGATGCAAGCCAAGACACGAAAAGCAGGTTTAAACGCAAGGAGCGTTGTTTTATTCATTATTCAATTCAAAAACCAACTAAAATTCTTCCCTTCTCGGGGCTGTCCATTCAAAGTCTCAATCCAGGCAGGTGGGGTTCACCTAACAGGTGAGTCACCGCAGATGAGCTTTCTCCATAACATTGCATCAAGCGCTCCAGTACATTGCCTGGCTCGCTTCCTCTGGTGAGTGCTCCAGCCTGTGGCCGGGCTCACTTCCTCTGCTACATGCTCCAGTCCTCTGATACATTCTCCAGTAGATTGCCTTAGTTACATGCTCCAGCATCTTGCCTATGGACGAGAGGAGAGATGAGCGCTCAGAGAATATCATACACTTAACAGCAGAAGCATTAAGGAGAGGAGTGTAAATATCACCTACCGCCCGACAGCAAGGAGAGGACCCCCTCTCTCGAGGAGAGCCAGCCACACAGTGAACCTTCAGAGCTCCGTCTGCTATCTAGTCGAGCTGATTGTAGAATCAGTCTCAGCCGTGTGAGCCGCTCCTAACAGCGTGCAGCTGCGAGCGTCGCTCCTAACAGCGCGCAGCTGCGAGCGGTCCCACTGATTCAGCAGCTAAATGGGGAACTACCTCTTACTGCTGACGCGGAACCCCGGCTCTGATGTCACTGTCGTGGCTGGCCGTCCTCCCACTCTCACCTGCCGGGGGTTAGGCTGCCGAGACCCCACATATCCTCCCCCTAAGCTCGCTGCCCGTGCGGCGAGCTTCCATATCTCTTTTCCATGTCTCCTGCTTCCTCGCGGCGGGACCTGGCATCGGCGAGTTGTATCTCTTCCTCCGAGTCATCATCCTCCTCGTCTTCATCGTCATCATCGCTTTCTGGGCTGCTTTGCCGTCCTTGACAGCTGGCGCAGCTTTAGCTGGAGTGGCTGGCTTGCGGAGGGGATAGCTCGGGGTAGAGCGCATCATGTCCCCGCTGACTTGGTGGTTCTTCAATAACGTCACCAAGCCACACAGCCACCCATCCTCCCCCTAAAAAATTGTCCTCCTTTTTCCCAGCTTTAAACGCTCTGGGTAGCGCATCATGTCCCTGCTGAAACATTTTTTTCCCATGCTCATTTTCTGCTTTCTTTCTGGCGTCGGCCGTGCGGAGGGGATCGCTCTGGATCTCTTCTTCTCCTTTCTTTCGGGCGTCGGCCTTGCGGAGGGGATCGCTCTGGGTGGAGCGCATCCCGTCCCCGCTGACTTGGTGGTTCTTCCATAACTCACCCCAGGCGTTCAGCGAGGAGGGGCTCCCCTGGGCTGCATCCTGTCTGGCGTCGGGCGGACCTTCGTCTCCGGCCGAGCTTTCGGACCCCGGTCCTTCGGAATCCGTCCGGAAGGCTGGGCAGGCGAGGCGCTGACGGGGAATCCGTTTCCCCTCGTCGGGGGGATCAGGGCGCGGCTCGCTCTGCGTGGGGCCCGGTGGCGGCGGCTGACGGCGGCGGCTGTCCCGGCCGGGTCGGTCCTGAGTGGCTGGCGTTTTCTGGCGTCGGGCGGCAAGGAGCGTAGGCCTCGGTCTATGACGAGTTTTTCTCTACAGGGGGTCTCCCCGAAGAGCTCCCAGTCGGCCTCGACGTCCTCATCGGGCTCTGCTTGGTGAGCACGTCTCCGGGGGCCCGTAAAGTAATTTCGTCTTTCTCTACTTTTTTTTTTCCCCAATTCTTTTACGACCTGCTGTAGTTCACTTTGGCTTTTTATCAGCGCCACTAGAGCCAGCTTTTGCTCCCTAGTGCGTGAGGTTGGCGTTGAATCAGAGTGCCTGCATTCTCCACCACTTGTGGCAACTCTGATGCAAGCCAAGACACGAAAAGCAGGTTTAAACGCAAGGAGCGTTGTTTTATTCATTATTCAATTCAAAAACCAACTAAAATTCTTCCCTTCTCGGGGCTGTCCATTCAAAGTCTCAATCCAGGCAGGTGGGGTTCACCTAACAGGTGAGTCACCGCAGATGAGCTTTCTCCATAACATTGCATCAAGCGCTCCAGTACATTGCCTGGCTCGCTTCCTCTGGTGAGTGCTCCAGCCTGTGGCCGGGCTCACTTCCTCTGCTACATGCTCCAGTCCTCTGATACATTCTCCAGTAGATTGCCTTAGTTACATGCTCCAGCATCTTGCCTATGGACGAGAGGAGAGATGAGCGCTCAGAGAATATCATACACTTAACAGCAGAAGCATTAAGGAGAGGAGTGTAAATATCACCTACCGCCCGACAGCAAGGAGAGGACCCCCTCTCTCGAGGAGAGCCAGCCACACAGTGAACCTTCAGAGCTCCGTCTGCTATCTAGTCGAGCTGATTGTAGAATCAGTCTCAGCCGTGTGAGCCGCTCCTAACAGCGTGCAGCTGCGAGCGTCGCTCCTAACAGCGCGCAGCTGCGAGCGGTCCCACTGATTCAGCAGCTAAATGGGGAACTACCTCTTACTGCTGACGCGGAACCCCGGCTCTGATGTCACTGTCGTGGCTGGCCGTCCTCCCACTCTCACCTGCCGGGGGTTAGGCTGCCGAGACCCCACAGGTGGTTATCCAGTCTAAATCCATAAAGTGACTTTATCGACACAATGTGCTACAGTAGGCCTACCATGTGCCAGTGTTGCCACTGCTTTTCAAAAAATACTTTTCTGAAGACTCAAAACGAAAGCAACCCCCAAAACTCACTCACTCACACACACACACACACACACACACACACACACACACACACACACACACACACACACACACACACACACACACACACACGCACACGCACACGCACACACACACACACACACACACACACACACACGCACACACACACACACAAAAACGGAAGTCCATGAGTTTCACAAGTGTGTCACATTTGCACTTTATGTACATAAATGTCAGTGGCTTTTTATGTTTGTGGCTCTTTTGGATTTCTTAGTTGTTGTTTTTAGAGGAGTTACAGCTGTTGTTTGACCAAGCATCTGAGACAATCCTCCCAAATCATATAGGCCTTTTTCCTTGGAGAGTGCACATCTTTCACTTGCTCTAAAACTGAATCTGAAACCATGTTTTTGAAAATGTGCAGCAGATAAGATATATTGATGGAATGAGAAGAATGAGATGGAACAACAGTGGAGATAGAAATATCATTTTGAAGTGAGAAGTAATGTCAGAGAAACGGATGTGCACGTAGGGATAAACAAATGTCATTATCATGTGTCTGTGATTCATAGGACGTGCAGTGTTTTTGTGTTGGTCGAAATAATACAGTGAGTGTGACACATTGCAGTGGATGGTAGAGGAAGGACTCAGGAACAGTGCTGTGTAGCCACATGCTGGCTGACAATTGAATAAGAAATGGCTAACTGGTATGTAGAATGAAAGGACCTTGAATGTCGTTAAAAGTTCTTCATATGGAAAGAAAACTTGTCTTTATTTCATTCCTCTTTACAATAAATGCATATTAAAGTCCACTCTGAATATTTGTCACTTTTTCATGATTTCCAAAATGTATTTCACTTTCCAACTTTTGATTAATTTCCTAAATGGGCAGATTTGTATTTCCATACGGTAAAATGTTATGGGAAAGGTTTATATTTATCCTTTTCTATGACACCGACTAAAATGGAGACAGACAGGGCATAACGTGATGATCAGCAGTTTCCACTGCTCAGAGCAATCGCTCTGTTTTGGTCACATGTCTGATGTCTCCACTAATTAGGCGAAGAGAGGATCGTATCCAAGACAGCAAGAGGGTTACCAAGCTGGAAAAATAGAGCCCTGCCACCCTTGACCCCTTTCTGAAAAAGGCCTTATTCCTGAAAGTTGTGCCTTAAACAGAAGTAGTGAGGCAGCTAATAATAACTCGGGCGTGTGACCTGGAACACTGGCTGCTGGATTGGGGTCACTCATCAGGCAACGAATCAGCCTGACTGTGGCCCCTCGTTAGGAGAATCATCTCATCACCCGCAGACAGCGATGGGGGTGAGGTACACGTAATGCTTCACTTAAATAATCTGAAATACCTCATCTGAAAGAGTACAGCCTATACTCGGGTAAAAGTCTAAAGATGTCTATTTAATTTTCCACTCAAAAGGAAAGTATTTGGGAGAGTTTAGCGGGTTAATGCCCTCAATCGTCAAAGTGAAAGCCCACACGAGGTTGTCATATTTCACTTCTAAAAGTTATATGGGTTGGTGGTCCACTTTTGCAGGCACTGATTGCTTTTTATATCGTGGCAGGTGTTAGGGGTTCGGTCCCACCGGGTCCACCCTTGTTAAAATGTAAGTCATTCTGGAAAAGAGCTCAAATCAAACGCCATTGCTTAGGCAAGGTACAACTGGGCTGTTTGCTACAGTAAGGCACAGCAGATATGACCATAAACAGACAGTCTTGTATATGAAATTATATTGTGCTCAGTATTGTAGTTTTATTATTCATAATTAATGCTATATATATATATATATATATATTTTTTTTTTTATAGCAAATGTCACTCTGGGTACACTGGGCTGCAAGGGGATGTTCCAGATAACATGTCTCACATCTCCTGCATCACATGGTGCACTATTCTTCACACACAATCTGTCAGTGTTTTCTCTGAGCCCAACACAGTCACCATGGTAACAAAGGGGAAGTGATAATAAATGGTGCATTGCCGTCTGTGGCGCGGTGTTGCTCAAGACAAGCCAGACAACTTTAAGGAACTTCGCTAACAGATCTGAACACTCCACTGCAATGCATTAACCCCTGTAGGAGCTTTGTAACTGTATTATATGTGCCACTACATGTAAAGGCAGCTCAACACTGAACATTTTCTTCTTTGTTCTTATTGTGAAATCGAGTGTGACGAGGAGATCTCTGTTAACTTCATCATGTTTGGTGGTGACGACTCTTAGCGATGCTTCAGTACTTCTATCCGTCTTTGGGCAAAGGATGGAGTGCGCTACATCAGTGAAGCCAAGCCAAAGGGCATGAGCATCAGGCAGGGGACAGCTTGTGCCGCCGGGTGGCGAGCAGTGGGTGCTCAGGGGTGTGAGAGAACGGGGAAAAAATGGCGCTTACCACCTTCAGATATTAAGACACTGATGTGAGATCACCATCTAAATGATTTTGTTTGCTGCTCCTAGATCTGCCTCCCCTTCCTCTTTAAAGTAAACCTAACATGTATTGGTTGTGGTGAAACACGTAGAGGTTGGAAGTAATTGATTACATTTAGGCCTACTCTTGTTACTGTAATGAATTCCATCTGCATCAAACCTGTACAACCATGAAGAGAAATAGCCATGACATTAAAAGCTCAAATGTAGCCACGATAGCATTAGCCTGGTAAACCATCCGGTCACGTGAACTCACATTCTGCTTCGTTCTGCATTTCCGTGTGGCCTCCAGCCCTGCGCGGGCGCTTTCAGAAATTGCAGAGTTCACTAGCCAATCAGGTACCTGCCTCGTAGTTGACATCGTAACCAGCCAATCAGGAACATCAACGTCCATCGAGTTTAAACAGCCATAAGTGCAGTTATTACAGAAATAGACTCAATAACAACAATTAAACAATAACAGGAGTATGCAACAGCGGAGTTACTTGGCGGAAAATAAGTTTTCGCCGTTCACCCGAGTGGATTTGGATTTATATAATAGATATTAATTAATAATAATATTTAGATAATCAGTTTGAACTCCAACCTGAAAACAAGCAAAACGGGGCACTGAAATGATTGTATTTATGTCTAGTCAAAAGCTTATTTTCCGACACACAGCGGCACATTATGCTTATTAGATAATAGAGAGAACATGAATTAGCGATATAACGCACCTCCGTGCTGCTGACAGCCTGCTCTGTTTGCTGTCCATCACAGTAGATAGCACCTCCCACTTTATCTCCTGCTGCTCTTTGCAATCCATATATGATGTCATTCTATAATACGAGCGGCAATTGAATTCAAATGGAATCTGATCATATCTATAGGCTACGCTAGGCTGCTACACAACAGACTGAGTCAACTCTGACCTGCCCCGGATGTGCTTGAGAAACGCTTCTGTTTGGTAACAGAAGAAGAAGAGAAGCACAGAAGAAGAACAGAAGTACATCCGGGGCAGGTCAGAGTTGACTCAGTCTGTTGTGTAGCTATGGTGCAGTAGGCGCGTGCAGGCGGGAGATCGTGGGATTGACTCCAGCCTCCACCCCATGGAAGCTAGCCCTTGCCTTGGGTTGCTGTGCAGACTGTCAACATAACGTTGGTTACATTCAGCAGTGCAGTGGCAAATAGAGAGGTAAACTATCCAAGGTGAGTAGTTTACCCACCTTGCTTCCCCTCATTGATTGATACAGTTGATCTGAAAATAGGTGAGTAAACTCTCTGCCTCATTTCAAAGAGGTGGGTAAACTGTGTTTACTTGCGTTTAGCCTCCATGTTACATTGGTGCTGTTGACCTGGATGCCCAGTGGGTATATAGAGTGAGTTTAGGGAGGTGAGTGTAACCGAGTGGATGTGAGTCCTCGTGACTCCCGAGTGCTAGCGAGTTGTTGGTTAAACTCGCTCCCCAGTAAAGGCTCGTTAACCAGCTCTGCCAAGGGAGTTAGCTCAGCTAGCCCTCTTGGCATTGTGGTTAGCATGTGCACCTGGCAGGTGGGAGATTGGGCCCTGGGCAAGCCCTTAGTGTGGGTTTGCTTTGCGGACTGTCAACACAACAAAGGTTACACTCCCCTCTCATTTTCTCTCTCCCGTACACCTACACACACACACACACACACACACACACACACACACACACACACACACACACACACACACACACACACACACACACACACACACACCTACACACACACACACACACACACCTACACACACCTACACACACACACACACACACACACACACACACACACCTACACACACACACACACACACACACACACACACCTACACACACACACACACACACACACACACACACACACACACACACACACACACACACACACACACACACACACACACACACACACACACACACACACACAGATATTGCATTACTGTAGTACTTGTGAGGACCTGCATTCCCTAACCTCAACCTCAACCTCCCGTTAATAACCCTTATCAGGACCCATCCAACCCTTACCTTTACCTAAACCTAATCCTAATGAATTAACCCCAAATCAAAAACCTAAACTAACCCTATAGAGTCCCAATTCTAATCTTAACCCCAAATCCTAACACTACCCTAAGCCCACCGAGGAGTGAGGAATTGGCAAAGTTCCTCATTCTACCCTTGTAAGGGCATTTGGTACAACTCGCGCACATTATTCTGCCTTCCACTGCAGGTTTCCGGTCTGGTACAGCCTATAGGCGTACGTTTGGAGGTGAACTTGGGTCCATGAAGTAA
>NC_139632.1:10403101-10443101 GCF_964638095.1 Poromitra crassiceps | reverse complement strand
CTAACTTATTTGAGTCGAATTATTATAGAAATAGGATGTTATTGCATGATAGCATTGTAGTCGCCTTGTATACCCTGTGAATATGCCTTTTATTACCTCCTGAAGCATGTTGTTTGAATGTATTAATCGGGAGTTGATATGTTAACTTAAGAGTTAAACAATGTATTATTTATTGTGCATTGTCACCATTTGAGTACAAAGTTTGTTGTAGACTATTGGAGTGCTTGTGGAAAGAAATGGTAGTGATTTGGATGCCATTAAATTATTCAAATAGCGTCTTGGAACAAAGTGATCTTCTTTGGTAACCCCGTCCAGACTCAAAGTGTCCTCCTCCTCCAGTTGTGGTCTCACTCACTCACACTATGTTTTTTTTTGTACTTGACATGTGTTCATACTGTATATATTCTGTTTTATGAAGAGTATAGTGAGCCTCCACCACCGGCTCACAGCTCACAACATCAGAGGGCTTAATGAACATTTCAGATGACATCATTGTTGTCAGTTACAGGATTAATCTGATACTCCCTCCCACAAGCATGGAAATATAGAGTCCGTGCCAAGTTCTGGCCTCACACACACTTCTTCTCACTGTTGTGGAGTAGCTGCTACCTTACTGGCGAGATGCCTCGGAGGCCTTGGAGTTCGCTCTGGATGCTCCGAGTAGGTGACATGCAGGAATGTGGCGGGTTGCACTCTGAATTTACAGTCCATCTCGCTTGGTAACGGAGTGCGATCTGACACCAATCTCCAAACAAATCTATATATACACACACACACCAAGTTTCAAAACAAATCTATTTATACACACTGAGTTTTAAAAAAGAGCCATAAACAGTTGCAGGTGCAGTGAAGCTAATCAGCAGAGCGAGCGTATTATTTCCTATTAAAGGCATTTTCTGCCTTACATAACTTCTTCCAGCCTTCAAGCCGCGGCACTAGGCAAGACTTTTATGTCAAAATACACCCGTCACATGTTCAGCCCAAACCAAGATGTGGGGCTGCTGCAGCAGAGACAACCCAGTCACCAGAATAAAATGCTGGTGTTGTCTGAAAACCAGGGACATGATAATTTGGAAACCTTTCTGCCTTTACAACGTTAAACTCAAATCAAACAACTTTGCTTATATGTTTAGGCAAGTAAAACAACTTATTTTTAGGCAAGTAATTAAAACAACTTCATGTCTAGGCAAGTATAGGCAAGTAATTAAAACAACTTCATGTTTAGGCAAGTAAAACAACTTTGGTTATATTTAGGCAACAAAGCTACTTGGTTAGGTTTAGGCAACTAAAGCAAATTGACAAATACAAATAGACATTTAATAGACAAACTAATAAGAAAAAGAAAGAGGAAGAAATATACCAACCGCCAATAAAATTAAGGGCGCCTGTTATTGTTTATTTTTATTTTTTAAGTATGCCCACATCCATGGAGAGCCTTAACGAGCCTTAATGACTTGCAGCTGGCAGGGCGGAGTTTCTGCAGGAGGATTTTCCTCCATGAGGTAAACAGAGAGAGAAGGTAAACACTTCCCATATGCTTATATTACAGAAATGATATATGATACAAAGTGGGTTGATTATCGGTAAAGCCATCCTTTATAGAATAGTGGACCCGACCACCGGAGAGGTTAGGTTTAGGGTCAGGGGTGGGAGAGGTTGGGGGGGGGGAGGTTAGGGTCTGGGGGGTGGGAGAGGTTAGGGGTAGGGTTAGGGATGTCAGAGGTTAGGGTCTGGGTTAGGGTTAGGCATGGGGCGTGGGAGAGACTTGGAGGGGTCTCCGGGGTCTCCGACCCTCCGAAGGGGGTCTCCCTAACTTCTCCAACCCCCTAACCCTAAACCTAACCTCTCCCACCCCCTATGCCTAAACCTAACCTCTCCCACCCCCCAGACCCTAACCTCTCCCACCCCTGACCCTAAACCTAAACTCTCACACCCCCCAGACCCTAAACCTAACCTCTCACACCCCCCATCCCTAAACCTAAGGACCTAGGGGTCCAAGCAGACCCTCCCCATGCCTGCAGAGGTGGGCAGGGTGGTCGAGAGAAGAGCAATGGAGAATCCTATATCTATTAAATGAGGTTTTGCAAGTAATCTGTACAACCCCCGAATCCTATCCATTAAATGGGGTTTTGCAAGTAATCTCTACAACCCCAGGGAAACTGGGTTGTAGAGATTGTACAACTCCACCCCATCGACTGGGGGCATTTTGAAGCAATTCCTTTCCACTCAATGAGGTGATTCATAGTAGATGGTGTGGCCATTCCCACGCCTACTCCCTCCCTCGTTGGACTCTATTGACGTGTATAACGTTGAAACTCACGTATCGAGAAATGTGATATACAATGTGTTTGAAAATGTGGAGTGGGCTGGCAGAGAAGTGTGTGTCTCATCCCCTGAGCTCTGTGTGTGTGTGTGTGTGTGTGTGTGTGTGTGTGTGTGTGTGTGTGTGTGTGTGTGTGTGTGTGTGTGTGTGTGTGTGTGTGTGTGTGTGTGTGTGTGTGTGTGTGTGTGTGTGTGTGTGTGTGTCTCATCCCCTGGTGTGAAATCCGCTGCCCAAAGGATGTGATGAATCAAAACTTGAGAAATGTGGGCGAGCATATGATTACGTCACCATGAAGGGGTTAGTGCTGTGGGCGCTTTCAAATCCAATCAAATTGGATTGCCATTACATAGGCTATGGGGGAAACCATGTAACAATAGCTTATTTAATTTATGAGAATGATGATGTTCCCAGTGCTACGTTATGACGTACGAACATTTAGCAATAGTGCAGTAGAGTTTTGGAGAAAAGGAAACGGCACAAACCAACAATACGTTTACGTTTCTTTGTTTTTCCCAGACAGGAAGTCTGTGTCAGGGACTCTATTCAGCCAGGAAGTCTGTGTCAGGGATTATTCATGGGGTGCTGTCATTGTCGCTAATGGGCATTCGCTGTGGAATTGTTGAGCTTTGCCTTTATTGAAGCTGAAGGTTTGTGACATTGGAGGTATGTGAGACTGCACTTGAACACACAGTTTATTATCTGAATAACGCGTAAGCACGAGATTGAAAAATCATAGGATCAAGTAGAATCTGGAATCCAAGAAGAATCAGCCTAAATCATGGCTTTGAGCTTGAATTGGCTTTGAGTTTTGGCTCACACTGTCTGGAGTTACTTTCGGTGTTGTTGCTACGCAACTCTGGGGGTACGGGGCTCGCTCTCCTATGGGTTACGCCCACTGATGCCAAACTCAATAGAAAAACCTGTCCGTTTTACTGTTGTCTTGCTTGTCACTAAGTGCGCCCAACTGCTATAACATGACTTTAGACCTGTTATGAATCAGTGGGATCTTTTGTAATATCCGGGCTAAAAACAGTAGCTCACACCACGTACGTGTCTTGTTTATTTACAAAAATTCACATCCGCGCTCATTGTTTTGAATGGCGGGTTACCCCCAGTTCCGGGTCCCTTCCTGCCTCCCTTGCTTGCGTGACATCAGAGTGACCTTACGAATTGTCACAGTTTGTGGCAACATTTATGTTGAAATACAAATGTTCTCTGATATCTGACAAAGGAGGTTACTTGCCGTTTCCTGTTATCCTTTTATTTTATCAGTGGAAGGCATCTGTTGACTTGAAAATGAAATACAGCATTGATATCTGCAGTTTTAGAAACAGGAAGGCCCGGAGTTCCAGTTTCTATGAAATTAGTCATTTGTGAGAAGACGTTAGATTTTCCTCACAATTTTACCTTTGCTCAGTCGACTCAGGCCAGAATGGCCACCGTCGGGCACGCGATGTCGGACCTTCCACACGTCCCACACTTGCTCACTATAGTGAAACATTCAATATAAAAGCGATAGTTCCGGTCCTTGATTATGATTGGGTGAGCTGAGCATAATTGGGCCATTAGCTGTTCTAAAATCACTGTAAACCACGGCCTCTAGTGGCTTATTGCTTAATTACATTGTACTGTATCTATACTATAATTTGACTATCGTCTGTGTCTCTCTCGCTCTGTCTCTCTGTCTGTCCTTCGCGTATCTCGAGAAACGTTGGTCGGATCGACTTGAAACTCGGGGGGTGCGCTGATGGCGACCCGACGGAGGGCGGTGCCCTGTTTCCGTGCGATTCGAACGCGAAACACGTTCGATATTTGAATATTTGTCTTAAGATCTGCTCCTTCAGCCCTAAGCCGCAGCTTTAATTAGGGCTGTTTGACACCTAAGTGCCTTTTAAACATGAACTCCGGATCATGTCCAGCTAGAGAGAGCAGGATATTTTCAGGTTTTGCCTTTCTAAACATGAGGGGTCTTTGTTAAGAAACAACTGGATATGAGCCGTTTTTTCTGCCAGGGGGTGGGGGGTGGGAGGGGGGGGCGGCGCGGTAGCATGTATCAAACACAAGAAATGTGATAGGAAACAGCTTTAGCTATGAGGCAGTCAAAATAGTGGTCGCACCGTCGTCAATCACTGTGGGTGATTTATTTTGCAAGTGGCAACTAGTCATATCTGACTAGTTTTAAATGTAGGCTATTCTCCCCACAAAAGTTTGATAGCCTAAATAAACGTTTTGAATCCATTTATTTCTCTATAGTCCATTCTTTATAGCCTCTATAGTCGTAGTCGATCTTATTTATTCCAGTGTTGTCATTAAGAGGCCGATTTCGCAGCAAGAATATTTAATTGGTCGGCACGTCGTTCTCGGTAAAGGACGCTTTCGTTATTGAAACAGACAACATGCATGCATTCTCCTACTGTAGCCTATCTATCTGCATTTGCAGAAACTCATGAACCCATATCTTCTGGACATTGCCTTGATGAAAAAACAACGTAGCGTTAGCTAAAAGTAATAAGTGCGACAACTTGAATCTCCCACAAACGTTAGGCTTTGTTTTTCTGACATGGGAGCAAGCAAGCAACGCAGCAGCGTCCCTCCTCCTGATGCACTGGACCTGGCTGCCTACAACTGCAGTCAAGCCAGCCCTCACCTCGGAAAGCACGGTCATTCTAGCCCCCACTTAACAATTCAAGCCGTTTTGGCAACACTTGAGGAAACCGTGAGTTTGCTCGTTGATATAAGCGATTGCCCGAACGATTCATTAATTAATAAACTAGCGAACGTGAAGTGAGTCACGAAGAGCCACACCCGCCCACTACGGACATATCATATGCGGATCATATCGTTCCACTGTTTAACATGACCAGCGCTTGCGTGGAAGCGGATCTTATACCGGTGGTCGAGGTAGATAAGATACGGAGTCGTGGGAGTGCGCGTAGGCCGGCTAATTGTTGTTTAACATGCAGGCCAACCGGCTAGGTGCAGGTTATAATACGGATTCCACTGCATGTTAAGAAGTGGCTCTACTGAGAAAGTAAACAAAGGAACGACCCTGTGTTTAGGGGGGGCAGCATCTCTCCTCAGGTTCCAATTAAGAGCAGAGGGTGAAGAAATCTATTCCTATATGTATGTGCCTGTCCAAATATGCATTTACAAGTCTGTCATGAATAAAATCAAGGGGAAATAATCAGTAGTTATGTGGCTATAATGGTAGGCTATAATGAGTCACGCATTCAGAAATAATATCCTCTAGGGCAGGGATACTCAACTTGCTTTGCCCGGGGGCCACTTTTGTGAAATGATAGGAGGCCAGGGGCCAGCTAATAAACAAACAATATACATTTTTCTGTAGCGGAGCGTAGTTTTTTGGGGTGTCAGCCGGAGTTTAATCTGACAATGTTGTGCCCACCGGATAGTTAGTTAGGTTAAGTTAGTTAGGTTAAGTACATACATAAGTGCCTGGGTAGCGAGCAGATGGCAGTATTTGACAATTTAACTGGAGCTCAGCCAAACTTTATTTCACATTAGCTATTATTGTGAATTAGATTCTAATTCACAATGAAAACTAATGTGAAATTATTAGGAAATGGTCGGGGGGCCACTCTGCACCCTGTCGCGGGCCGCATCTGGCCCCCTGGCCGCAAGTTGAGTATCACTGCTCTAGGGCCACGCCACTTCCGGGAACCCCCATCCTGTGTAAGTAGGATTGGGAGTGTGCCCTATTGTGCAGTGCAGTGCCCTGTTTTCGTGCAATTCGGCATAGCGCCACCTACTGGCAACATAAAAAATGCTTTATCTCCATAGCCATTCATCTGATCGACTTCAAACTTGGAGAGTGTGCTGCTGGGAACCTGA
Source organism: Poromitra crassiceps (assembly GCF_964638095.1). Lineage (NCBI taxonomy): Eukaryota > Metazoa > Chordata > Actinopteri > Beryciformes > Melamphaidae > Poromitra > Poromitra crassiceps. Next base: position 10,436,926 of record NC_139632.1, on the reverse strand, counting down.
CATAGAACAGTGCAGAATGTTGTACAATTCGGCACAGCACCACTTACTGGCAACACAAAAAGTGGTTTATCTTGAGAACCGTTTGTCTGATCAACTTTAACTTTGGGGAGTGCGCTGATGGGAACTCGACACAGTGCAGTGCAATTTGGACTTATTCCAGGACTGTTTGTATGTATTTTCTTCGCATATCTTGAGAACCGTTTGTTGGATTGACTTCAAACTTGCGCTTAGGGAGACCTGACTGAGTGCAGTGTGTGTGCGGGGGGGGGGGGGGGGGGGGGGGGGGGGGAGGAGGGGGGGGGGGAGCGCCCACAGGGTGGTGCATGGGGGAATGGGCACTGCACTCGTGTTATAAATGACAACAATAATTAACATTTTCAGTAACACTTTCCTTGTGGGTGCATGACGACTGACATGATGCTCTCATAACCATGGCACCTCATGAACATGAAGGAGGCTTTATGAATGTTTATGACTGTTGTCATTAACTGTCATTCGGTAAATTATAATGTTGTTGTTACATGACAAATTAACAACAAGACAACATAACCTGTCAATGTTATGACAACTTGACATAATAACCGGTCATAAACATGACATAGCAGACATTAGGATGGCATTAAGTGCAATTACAGTTTCAAATGAGTTTATAACAATATCATTACTATTTTCCTTGACCTCAAAGTGGTACAATTTTAACATTTCATTAAGCTGTCATCACGTGTCATTATACTGTCAAATTAGTTTATAACTGTGTCATGAGTGTTTTCCTTAATTGAGCTCAACTACTGGTACAATTTGAACTTAAGCGTAATTACACTGTCTTGGTTAATGTCAAGTTGTCATAATGAAGACATCTCATGATCTCAAACAATGTCAACATTGCATTAACAATGACATCATTTACCGAATGACACTGTCAATGTCATAAACATTCATAACGCCTCCTTCATGTTCATGGCAGGTGTCATGTCATGGTTATGACAGTGTCATGTCATGCCATATCCTCATGGAAAGTGTTGCCACATTTTCTCCTGGCATACCGGTATTCTGTTTTGTTTTGTTGATATCCAATAATTTTTTCACTTTTTTTTTTACAATAATATAATTTGCATGATATTGTAAAAAGGCTGGCTAGTGACTACATTAAAGAGTGAAGCTTAACAAATGGACCACCAACAGATAAGCGTATTTCAAGAGGTGAGCAGTATAACCCAGGACAAAAGGAGTTGGAGCATAAACACATGTTTATTATTGGCTAAAGAAAACAAGGCCTTGGAAGTGTTCAAGCCCGGTGGGGTCTTTAAAATGTTCAGTAAAAAATGCAAGATGATAAAAAAAATATAAAAGTTCTTAAGATTTTCCGTGGCTAAAAAAAATATTACCGAGTCAGCAACCCAAAATATAACAAGGAATTACTTAAAGGAACACTCTGCCCATTTTCAACCAGCTTTGTATCATTAGAACATCAGTAGTATATCAGAAAACTGTAAACTGTTTTGAAGTCTGTCATTTAATTTGACAGTTATTGAGTGTTAAAGTGTGGACCAGTGACATCACTGGTCCACAATAACTCAAATTAATAACTCATTAACTCAAATCAACTCTCAATAACTGTCAAACTAGATGAATGATGAATAGTTTGACAGTTATTGAGAGTTGATTTGAGTTAATGAGTTATTAATTTGAGTTATTGTGGACCAGTGATGTCACTGGTCCACACTTTAACACTCAATAACTGTCAAATTAAATGACAGACTTCAAAACCGTTTACAGTTTTCTGATATACTACTGATGATACAAAGCTGGTTGAAAATGGGCGGAGTGTTCCTTTAACAAAACCACTCACTCAAATACGTAACACTCCAAACAAACCACAACAACCCAAAATACAATATACAAAAGAACAAGAGACAATGTTGCGATGGGAACACACCAGCCATGATGACCCCTATGACTCACATGAATGTGGGCCAGGGGCGTTAAGTGTGTGTGTGTGTGTGTGTGTGTGTGTGTGTGTGTGTGTGTGTGTGTGTGTATGTGTGTGTGTGTGTGTGTGTGTGTGTGTGTGTGTGTGTGTGTGTGTGTGTGTGTGTAGGTGTGTGTGTGTGTGTGTGTGTGTGTGTGGTGCGTCCTGGTGGCTCACCTGGTAGCACACGTACGACGGAGGCTCGGTCCTTCGCGCGGCTGACGCGGGTTCGAAGCCGACCCGAGGTCCTTTGCCGCATGTCATCCCCTGTCTCTCTCCCCACCTTTCCTGTCTGCCTACTGTCGGCATAAATGCTGTTCCTCTGTACATAACCCCCCACTAAAAACATGCAGAAGATCGTCATCCGACCAGTGACGACAACATCTGAAGTTGGTCCCCGGGCGCTGGAAAGAAAAAGCGACCACTGCTCCTGGCCTGCCCCCTGGAGGAAAGGACAAGCCTGGATGGGTCAAATGCAGAGGACATATTTCACCGGCCACCGTCAGCATGAGTGTGTGTTGTGGCCGCATGCATGTGTTGTAGTGTTCGTGTGACAATAAAGACGGGCTTCCGTCTGAAATCGTGTTTTTTAATCGTGAACGGCCTTCCTGGAAGATGACAGACAGACAAATAAACAGCTGGTAGTTCCTGCAACAAAAGGTATCTCCAGGACCACATTTACACACACACACACACACACACACACACACACACACACACACACACACACACACACACACACCCACACACACACAAACACACACACACACACACACACACACACACACACACACCCACACAAACACACACACACACACACACACACACACACACACACACACACACACACACACACACACACACAGACACACACACACAGACACACACACACACACACACACACACACACACACAACACACACACACACACACACACACACACACACACACACACACACACACACACACACAGACACACACACACACACACACACACACACACACACACACACACACACACACACACACACACACACACACACACACAGATTCACAAGGTGAAAACAATACTGTACCAGTGCCAGCCACATGTTGTCCCGGCTGGTAATAATAATAAGCCACAGCCTGACAGTGTCACAGGCTTGGGGCTGCACAAACTCTGCTCACTCATATTAATATACAAGACAGTCATCATGTTTAGCAGCAGAAGCGCAAACGGCCTGGGTGCTCTCTCTCTATCTCTCTCTCTCTCTCTCTCAATCTCTGAAACACACAAATAGATGTGTGAAATACAGTTTCATTTGAAAAGATCACCATAACTCATATATTTCTGGTGTGGAAAACTATTTTCAATACATTATGGACCCACAGTACAGAGGTTCGAGACTAGATGTTAACATTCTGCTTACAAGAGCACATAAAGTACAGGCATTATTTTATTATTATTGCTGAGAATCTACTCATCCATACACCAGTTTTTGGGGCACCACTGGCTAACTTGCCCGTATCCTGTAGGCCCTTCCATTTTCAGAATGGAGAAGTCAACAGTAGCAGGCGGTACGCATGCAAATAGCTCATATAAGATACTATCTTGTCTCACCTGGCCCCCATTCAAAAACGTTTGGACACGCCTGCCTAATATGGACACTGGACAGTGCACTGGAAGTTTGCTAGTCGTTTAAAGTGGTCTTTGTGATGATTGCTGATGTCATCACACGTGTTTTTATACCATTAGACCGCAATTTTAAGAGTACAGTAGAACTGTATGTTTGGAACTGAAGACACAGGACAAAGGCTGCAGGCAGTGCTGGGAATCACCTTGTGTGTAAGGCCTTTTTGGACACACCGCCTAGCTGCCTCAGTGGAAACTTGGCTCTGCTCTCCGTCCACTTCTAAACGGACAGCTGCTTACACACACAGTCTGCACATCATAATAAACACACGCGGCCGGTGAACACCGTGTTTTCACACAGCAACACAGCGAGCGGGTGTGGAGGAGGGAAGGATCACAACACACGCAGCGGGTGACGCAGACATGCTGTAGCCTACTACTAAGAGTCCAGAACAAAATGTGAAGATTCTGTACGTTTTCATGATGTGTGTGTCATTCCCCACTAGGGATCCATCCTAGTTCTGGGATATGATGGAAATGTCAACCTAAACGAAATGACCGGAATCAAGAGTTCAAAGTGCTTAAATGGCAAACCTCTCCAAACATGGATGGTAAATGTATCGCAAAGAGGGTTTGAATATTGGAACACGCCGTGCGGTGAATAAGTGAGACCACTTACTGTAACTGAACAGCCATCAAAGAGGGGAAAAGTAGACTCTGCATTACTTATGATATCACTGCTATTTGGCATTGTTTTGCACTTATGCTACACTAGGCATCTCGCGCGCTATGCATGCTCGATCACTAGGCTCGCCCGCCCTGCAGCTTGCCTAGCTGGCCCTGCAGCTCGCATATTTAATTAGGGCAATTAATCTGCCCTAATTAAAAAATCCGGCTCTGTCAGGTCACCTGCACGGGTGCTCTTTACACTCCCTGAAAGTTTCAGCCCGATCGCACGTAAAACGGCATAGCTGTGGCTGAACAAAATTCTTGAAACAAACAGACAGAGTCCACATTGTTTGTCCTATAATAAGAATGAGGAGTGTGTGGAGAAGTGTGTCTGTGTGCGTGTGTGTGTGCATGTGTGTGAGCAGAATTTTGGCCGCGCACAGCTATGCCGTTTTACGTGCAATCGGGCTGAAACTTTCAGGAAGTGTAAAGAGCACCCATGCGGGTGACCTGACAGAGCCGGATTTTTTAATTAGGTGATTGCCCTAATTACTTCATCAGTGATGATGTCATCAGTGATGTCATCTTTCCTGGCTGAGGCAAGTTCAGTGATGATGTCATCAGTGATGTCATCCTTTCTGGGTGAGGATATTGCAGGCCAAGCAGCAGCGAGGCCGCGCAGTGACTGGGCTGCGTATGTGACGTGCAGTGGGCGAGCTGCAGGGCGGGCGAGGCCGCGCAGCGAGCGACCAAGGTTTGTTAGTATGTAGATAGATAGAGGCCATTTACACCTGGCGTTAACATGCGTTTTCTGCAATCTGATTGCAGAAATGGTTGTCCTCTCAATCCGCATAAAGTTGCTGTATCCAGATTGAGAGGACACATTGCATTTACACTTGTGTTCAATGTGTACACAATGCATCCCTGACCACCTCCGGAGGTGGTTTGGCCGATCAGATTGCAATCCTTCTTCAATGCGTTTCGGGGGTGTTTGCACCTGTGTTTGCAATCTGATCACAGAAAACGCATGTTAACGCCAGGTGTAAATGGCCTCATAGATATATAGATAGATACATCATCATAACCACCAACAGTAGTTATTACTATTTATATTTTTTTATTGACCCCATATTTAAAACATGCAAATTTTGTTTCCATCACATTTGCAGGCAGATACATTTTACAGGAACGCGACACACATTCACAGCCACGGATTGATTTGCATGGAAAACAATGGGCGAATGAAAACACGCGGCAGTGCAGGGTTGATGCCAAACAGAGATGATGTGAGTTATTTATCTACTGTGGATAATGAAAAAAAAAACAGGTTGGACAGGTTTAGCCCAAGCAGTGAATGATTCCACAGAATCCACACTGACACCTTGGTTCACCTGCGGGAGAAACACTGACACCTTGTTTCACCTGGGGAGCAAATGGGAAGTGGATTGCACACAGGAGGGTGTGTTGTTGGCCTGTGCATGATGGCATCCAGCACGTGCACGTACGCACACGCACAGAGGGAGTGTTGGCCTGTGCATGATGGCATCCAGCACGTGCACGTATACGCACACGCACAGAGGGAGTGTTGGCTTGTGCATGATGGCATCCAGCACGTGCACGTACGCGCACGCACACAGGAAGGTGTGTTGGCCTGTGCATGATGGCATCCAGCACGTGCACGTACGCACACGCACAGAGGGGGGAGTGTTGGCTGGCATCCAGCACGTGCACGTACGCACACGCAGACATGAAAGCTGATCATCAAGCTTGAATCAATGGGCACCAGTCAGTCAATGAGCGATCCAGGAAGTGGATTTCCACAGCTGCGGTGCTCGTGTTTTGTTTGGCCTGCAAGAACCGCCATAGAGTTGTTGCCGTTTGTTGGGTGCAATGTTTATCTCAGTTCTATAGATACGTTTTAGTTCCGATTTGAGTTAAAGAAATATTATGCATCATCCATGCAGGCGTTACATGTACCAATGATCGATATGTCTCTCTCTCTCTCTCTCACACACACACACACACACACACACACACGCACGCACGCACGCACGCACGCACGCACGCACGCACACACACACACACACACACACACACACACACACACACACACACACACACACACACACACACAAAACACACACACACACACACACTCACACACACACACACACACACACACACACGCACGCACGCACACGCACACACACACACACACACACACACACACACACACATATTTTGTACCCGTCTGATTCTATATATAACACATTTTAAAAAGCTAACAAGGAAATGTGTAAAGGAATGTAAGATATGTTCAGCGTTGATTTTCCCTTATCAGGTGCGCATCATCACCTTTGTGCCAACTTATCAGATCTGAACATAGTGTTACAACGCCTCACTGTTGACACACCCTGTATGAGTGATTCACTAATTAACCCTATACAGCGCAGTCATGAGGTTAAAAAAATACACACTTTAAAATGACCATATACTGTTTCAGTGGTTCTCAGCATGGGGTGCAGGGACCACCGGGGGTCCTTGAGGGGCTTACAGGGGGGTCCCCAGCAAACTGATGAATTGTTCAACTTCAGCATTATTTAATTGACAACAAGTGAACACAATTACAGAATGTAGAAGAAAGAGGGTTTTGATTTTGATCATAGTTTCACATCTATATGCCTACAATACAGACAGCCTTAGAATTCTGGACAAAATCATCAATCAATGACAAAAATATCTCATATTTGAGAGAAAAAAAGAAATCTTGTATCTGTGGCTCTAAATGTGGACAGGGGTCCTTGATATGAAAAAAGGTTGAGAATCACCCGAATTCACCCCTTAATTCATGCAACAATCCTCTTAAAATGAGTGAAGGGAGGAGACCCCACTCAAGACACCCTTCTTACAGTAAGCACTTTTACAGTAGGCAGGGATTTTCCATTAACCTTGTAAACCCTGCACAAAAGGCATTTAAACAAGTTAAATGCATGTTATTTTGAATGGAAAATTAATGTTAAAAAAAGACATTTAAGGGATAAAATGAGGGGGTTTGGTTTCATAGCATTTGTGTTTATGGAGCTTCCTTATTTTGGACCTTCTCTGTGGCTGTATATTCCTTAAATCTCCAGCAGCAGGAGACAGGAGGGGGGAAAAGTTCCACTGCCCCTGTGCAGAGCTATACTTTTGAAGGAGGACTCGGTCTGTCGTCTACGTCGTCTACGTCACGTCTCTTGACCTTACGTTTAAAAATGGAAGCTCGGGGAGGGAATGTTTATTCAGTGACAGCCTATCCCTGCCTGCAGAGTCATACCAGGGCACGGCAGTGTTTACACAGCGAGAGCCAATCAGCTTTAAAGAGCAAGTGTTTCCAGGCCCGCCTCTCCTGCCTGTCACACAGACGCACAGAGACTATAAAGTTGGCTGACAGGTCATGAGGGAGAGGAGACTGCTGCTGACTGACTTGGGGAATAAAACATGAGAGAGAACCTTGTGAGTGTGTCAACCAGAAGCATGGCGTTCGCAGACTGCATGAATACCACCGACCTCTCCACGGAGAAGAAGGGACTCAAGTAAGTGCAGGTTGGATTTGGTATTTAATCAGATGTGGCTGCGGTGGTGAAGAGGACACAATCCAGAATGATGTTACATGTCATCCTTAATAAGTGAAGTCTGTTCTGTTTCTGTTTCTTACAGGAGGAAAAACTGGAGAATGAGAATAAGAATCTTTCTGAAGATAAACTCGTCCCAGTCGAGGTCAAATCTGAGGAAAAACACAGCGTACAGGTGAGGCAGCAACACTTCTTTTCAGAGAATTACGCCTCACATTATTACATTCCAAATGTTATGCATGTGTGTGATTCAAATGGTGGGAAAACATTGTTACAAAACCAGTACAGTATATTTAACGTTGATATAAAATGACATAATTTTCCATCGTGAGCTTTGCTTATAAATGAGTCACATTTGAGAGAGATGACATCATGTCTATTTGTGTTCCTACTATATGGAGCTACGACCATTAATTATAGTTTCCATTTTGAGGAGGGGAAAAAAGAAAAGCGGGTTATTTTTAACCTTGCATTTCAAATGAATGCTTGCCTGTTGTAGCGTTTCTAATGTGATTTCTCCTCTCTGCCCCTCAGGCCAACTGCTGATGACGTGAAGCAATGGGCGCAGTCACTTGACAAGCTACTCAGCCACAAATGTGAGCATCACTCACCGCATTATAGCCGACACTATTGCCGAAAACGGTCTCAAAGGTCACACACTAACTGCCTCTGAATGAAGGTGGTTTATGGCCGCCGTAAAACCAAGACTGTAATGGCTTTGCACTTACATTGCCTTCCACAAAATGCTTCCTGAGCTGGTGTCGCCTGGCCTGGTTCTTAGTTGACACCTCTCCTCCCTCTCTCTTTCACCCCTGCAGATGGGAAAGCCGCCTTTTGTATCTTCTTGAAGTCGGAGTTCTGCGAGGAGAACGTTGAGTTCTGGACGGCCTGCGAGGATTTCCGGGACATCGTGTCGCAGGCGGAGCTGGGGGCGAAGGCCAACAGCATCTATGAGGAGTTCATCAAAAGCGAAGCTCCCAAAGAGGTAACGGCGGACTACACACACGCGCTTTGTGAAAGGCCTTGTGAAAGGCCTTGTGAAAGGTCTTGTGAAAGGCCTTGTGAAAGGCCTCTATCACCTCTTTCAAACCAACCCGGGGTTAACTTGACCCATGTTCAAGCCTTCTTTTGTCAGTTCACACAAAGTCAGTCAACACGGAGTTAATCCATCCCTGGTCGTGACAATTCAGACAGGATCACAACCCTGAGAGAGATGCATAACAAGCATAACAATTAACATTAGTATAACAAAGAGCAGTCAACCTGGGAAGAACCTCTGTGTGAAAGTGGTGTATGTGAATGCTCACCTCGGCACAAGGGATTCGTCATCATCATATCCTGTGTATTGATAAATGCCTTTGCAACATCTAGAGAACAAAAGAAAACATACCGTACGTTTTCGTGGGTTCCAAAGTCTCATGTTGGGTGTTTGTCTTTGCTCACAGATCAACCTGGATTTCCACACCAAGAACGCCATCCTCCAGAGCCTCGGCAAGCCCACCGCCACCAGCTTCCTCGCAGCGCAGAAGAAGGTCTACAGTCTGATGGAGAACAACTCCTACCCCAGGTTTATCCACTCCGACCTCTATGAAGAACTGTGTGCAGCCGCCAAGGGAGAGGGCAAACACATCAAGTCCTAGTCAAAGCAGATAGCCACTCTGTGAAGTCGTTTGTTTACCACGGATGATACTCCTTCCACGCGCCGGATCGGGATGATAGACCCAGATGCAAATTCCGAGAATAAACAACGGTTAAGTGGGGGAAATGCAAAACTGAGGCCGTTCCAGGTGTTCCGGTGTTCCGTCCCGGAGTTTGGATGATTGGGCCGGATGCTATATTTTGCTGAAGAGAATACACAATGCATTTCAGACAGATGGGATCAAGGTCACGTTTTGTTCATTTTGGGTCACGAGCTGCACTTTTTTTTACTGTATTTTAATAATTTCACATTCTGAATAATGATGCAGTCCAATGCTGTTATTGTGTATTTATGTCCAAAAGTCTGCAGAATGCACATTACCTGTAAATATATTATGTGAATACACTTTACACTTAATACTGTGTGTTTTGTGTGTAATGCACTGGCACGGCACGTCACATACATCAGTGTTACTGTAACATAAAGAAGGCTCCTTACCTGTGCCTGTGCTGTGGTTTTCATTGATGTTCTGCTGGATTTGCACAAGTTTACACAAATAGCTCAATCGTGATGTTCCACTAAAGACTTATCCTGTATGAAATTACATTGACAACATTTTGTATTGTAAATTATGCAATTTTATGATGTGTTGAATGTGACTGATGGGGCAGCTGGACTGCCAACAAATAAAATGTACTTCAATGCTAAACTGTCTCATTTATTCCTGAAGACAATGACAAACATGTCAAATGATTTGTTATATCCAATAATAAAATCTGTCAGTTATTTCTAAAGACAATGCTAATACAGTACATCCGCTACAATACAATACAATCCGCTTATAGTGATCACGGTTATAGTGATCAACCGCTTATACTGATAAAAAAGCTTGATCCCGAATCATTCCTATACACATGCTGTTTAAATAATTTGCTTATAGTGATCAATACAACGCTTACAGTGATCATTTTGGGCCTTGTCCCACCTGAGAACAATGGAAAGAATGTTTAAAACTACAGTAATTTTATTTATTTTTTACTTACAAACTGCCAAAAATGAGCCAACAAGATACAGTAGTGATACTCAGTGCATGTCTGTATATGGAGAGATCGCAGCATCTCTGTCTGTGGAGAGATGGTGACACTCTGTCTACGAGAGACCGCTGTGTTTGAAACAGCTGGAGGCCTAACTTACTTTTAAAGTCAATAACATTCTTTATGTTATATGCACTGTATTCATGTAATACATATACAAATATCGATGGTAATCTGCATGAGAAATAAAGAAAAAGAAAAAGATTGTTATAAGGATCATCCGCTTATAGTGATCAATTTGACCCGTCCCAAGGTGATCACTATAAGAGGAGTGCACAGTATATCTAATCCACTGAATTAATGCTAAAATGTCTCATTTATTCCAAAATATAAATATATATATAATGTCAGATTGTTAAAACAATTATAAAATGTTTGATTTATTTCTAAAGACAATGGCAAAATATCTAATTCATTGACAAAGTTACTACCAACATGTCAAATTGTTTAATTCAATAAGAAAATGTGTGGTGGCCTGCAAAAACCCTTCACATGGTGAAAATGTGACGCACCTGTCCGACGCACCTGTCAACTTTTAGGTGTGCAGAGGTTTTGCTCCTTCATGTGATAAAACATGATATAAATGGCTCTAAACATTTCACAACATCCCATTTTCTACAGTGGCATTCGACCAAAAACCATTAACATAAATACTTTCTCATTTGTTTTGTGAAAATAATTATTCGCCATGATGTACTACGGAGATCAAAGTAACCAAATCACTCAAAATACCCGGTCAAAATATGGCTCATCGCCAATAGTGTGTAGCAGCCACATGCATGTGAAGGGTTCTCTCAGACCACCCTACAAATATGTAATTTATTTCTTACCACAAAGCTACAATTGCCAAATTACAATATTGCCAAAGTGAATGCTAAAAGTCAATGTTTTGTCTAATTATTGCTGCAGTTTGTGCCTAAATGAAGCAATGATTTGCACATCAGAAAATGTTTTTTCCACTGGCTTTTTTCTCCTCTGTTGGCAAAGTGAACATTGTTATATAAACGCCCTTGGAAAGTTGCTTTAACAATAACAAAGGTCAGACATGAACACACACACACACACACACACACACACGCACGCACGCACGCACGCACACGCGCACGCGCACGCACACACACACACACACACACACACACACACACACACACACACACACACACACACACACACACACACACACACACACACACACACACAGTGCGAGATGTTCAACAGTTACTGCAAAAACAAAATTCCACCTCTTTTTGGAACATGTCATTCCTGTGGGTGCAGCTGCTGGAGGTCACGTCACTGCAGATGACTTCCTGTAAAGGAGATGCTCTCCTGTACAAAGCTGTGAGAGCAGGAGGAGAGAACACAGATGGGTTCCTGTAAAAAGGATGCTCTCCTGTACAAAGCTGCGAGTGCAGGAGGAGAGAAAACAGCCTGAGTGACAGCCGAGAGTCTGCTGTGTGTCTGTGAGCTCATTGTTGCTGCTGACAGTGAACAGACACGCGGACCTGCTGCTGACAGTGAACAGACACGCGGACCTGCTGCTGACAGCCTGACAGCTCCAGGGCTCAGACCCGTGGACCCGCTGCTGCTGCTGCTGCTGTGCTCTCATGATGACATCATCTCACATACCAGCAGCAGCTCTCCAGCCACAGCCTTGCACTGTACACTGTGGTCCTGAAGGTTGCCGGTTCGAATCTCTGGGGAAACGTGTATGGGGAAAGTGAATGAGTAACACCCCCCCCCCCCCCCCCCCCCCATGAACGACCTCTGTCGGGGTTCCCTTGAGCAAGACACTGGACCCCCAACTGGTTCAGTGTAACTGCTCAGTGACCAACAGTAGAAGTCCTAGTCAAGACATTCAAGACCTTCTCACAATGGAGCGTTTGGTTGCTTTGCAAGTCAGCAGTGTACAAAACAATTTACTTCCCCAATCTACCTTGAGGTGCCCTTGAGCAAGGCATGTATATCCCAATTGGCCCCAGTAGGGCTGTTCAGTAGCCAACAACAGACTGTGGCTTGACTTTGATGGGAATGTGTGGAAGTGTGCAGAAAAGAACAAACGTGTTCAGTTGACTTTATCCCTGGATTAGGTAAAAGGTAAAATAGTACGCAGACTCCGCGTACATTTCACTTAAAAGACACGTTCAGTGTTCCTGGGGCAAGGGACACATTTGCATTTGCGAGCAACTAACGTAAGAACTACACGTCAGAGGAAGGTACTGTAGCACATCCCACTATCAATTCAGTGTTGCATGCAGGGTACAATACGGGTGACGACTATGTTTTGATGACGAAGCATGTAGGGGTAAGTTAAAATGTTCACGTATGCAGCCTTAAAAACTGGAACTGTCACTATAAACAGTTGCTTTTGTTTCCTCATCCACGTGGCCCGGGCGGTTTCAGACAGGACAGTGAAGCAGACACACTGTTTGTTCTCTGTGCTGTGCTCGGGGGCTGGTAGTAAAAACCTGGGGCTTTTCATGTGTTGTCACGGACGGAACTTGGCAATGGAGCGGCGCATCGAGATCCAAGCGGTAGTCACGGTGCATATGTAAACAGTGGAGACCAAAATAGAATAAGGCCGAGTCCCACTTTGAACAGTACGCTGCAGACACGTCACACTACGCAGGCCTGCAAACGCACACCAAGGTCATGCCCAGGAGCCATAAGTTAGCTCAGGTCTCTTTGTATATCACAAAGCAAAACTTTAGCCACATCTATGGGATGACTCACAGTGGCCATTAGCCTACATAAACTCTTATGTCCATAACATTGATAGACTGTACAGTAAGTTATGCACAACTAGCGGGAAATTATCGTAAAATAAAGTAATTACTCATGAGTCGTGAAACTTCTGCTTGTTAAGTTGTACTATAAACTCCATGATTATTGATGCACTTATATGGACATGGCATCTTGCCTGTGTGCCCCCGTTGGGCCAAATGGTCTAGAATGGAGCTGGCCAATATGGCTTCCAATGCCTATGCTGTTAATAAACATGTTCTTTTTTTTATAGTTTATCTTGTCAGACACATATTGTAGCTTAATTAATGCATTTTTCCAAATTCACCTTGGACAAGAGATTCATCAAATCAAAAGGCTTTTCATAATGTGTGTTTTTGTCTGCAGACCTTGGGGAACAACTGTCATTCTTTAGTTCTGCCAGTAGGTGGTGGTAAAGCTCTACAACAAAATGTGTCTATAGAATGATTTCAACTACTAAATTGAATACCATAGGCCCTTTCCACAGCAACCGGTTTGCAGTGGTGAAGCAGGTGTAACCAATAACGTTAATGAAGGCCCTGGCACTGGAACACCTAAATGGAATGGAACCATCATTGATGGTGCTGGTTACACCTGCTTTACCGCCTCAAAATGTTTGCTGTGAAAAGGGCCTATTACTATCAAGTCACTGCTATAACCTGGTGAGAGGTGATATGATTAATACAGTACCAACAAATATCACAATTGGCTTATAAATATCCACACGAAAAAATTTCAAATGAAAAACCCAAACAAATCAAGGCAAACCCTGCTCAAACATCTAGACATTTTATTATGAAAATAAGACAGAACATAATTTGAAGACATCTTTCCTTCTTATCATGCATGCTTAAGCGCTGATGGACACACATGGAGGGGGTTTCCCCAGACAGTTCCCTCTGCTGCATCTGCAACTCGCACATCTGGGTGGGTCACAGGATACCAAGGTGAGGAGGAGCTGCACACCATCAACGGCCATTCATATGAGTGTATGTGTATGGATGTGTGTGTGTGTGTGTGGGGGGGGGGGGGGGGGGGGCTTTGTTGAATTGGATGTTGTCACTTGGCTTCCTGGGCTTTTTTGGCACTCTGTTTCTCCTTCGCCTGGGGAGACGGAGACATGAGATGAGCCATTTGCATTAGTGTGCAGCATTCACATGGAAAACGATGAGGAGTACAGACAGGTTCAGTAGGAATCCAATGAATCCATTTTGGCACATATTTTACAGACAATTAGTGCCACTCATTCAAAAGCCACCAAAGGCATTGGAATTCATGAATCAAATAAATGCTGTATCACAAGAAGTCACATCCCTGAACAAAGTATAGCAGTCATTGTGAGATGTCAAGTTTGCCCTCTAGTGGACAGATCACTGCAATGCAACATATTTCAGAAATCTCAAATATTCCATCATCCGTTTGCCAGCATTCTCTTTTGATCACAATAAAAAAGTTTTGTAAATATATGTATGTATGTATGTATGTATATATATATATATATATGAAGAGTTCATTTGCAAAAACAGGTAAACGCCATTCTTAAAATGAACAAACAACATCTGTTTGATACTCCCTGGAGTGCACATAGAAAACATTGAGGTGATTTATGTGAAAATTATCAGATGAATATGTTTTAGTTATGATTGATAATAAAAATGTCCCAAAAATAAATAAATTACAGTATACATCAATATATAAAATAAAATCATAAAAAATCCAAATGGAGATACCTGTTTTTGCAAATGAACTCTTCATATATATATGCGTGTGTGTTTGTGTGTGTGTGTGCGTGACCTTGCTCTATCAAAAGCAATCACATTGACCCCCCGAAACACATTTTGAGTTTTATAGACATTTGGAAAGAGGAGAATGTAAGCTTTCTGGTGATATCAAAATTATCTTTGTACTCCAAAGATTGAGTGAGATAAGGGGTGCTTTATGTGTCGACTGTTTCCAAGCTACGTTTTTGAGGAAAAACAGCCTCAAAGTATGACAAAGTAAGCTGGTTCTGGCTGCTGGTCACCCTACCTTTATGAGCTTCAAAACTATATTTAACGTTTGAATGTCACACTCATCTTTACACACAATGAAAGCCAAGGCTTTATTTTTACTCAAATCTGGTGAAACCCCAAAACATCGTAAACCAATATTTTCCTCATAAAATCACATGTCTACACAAATGGGCCAGTGCGACATGTGACTGATTTAGTCAGAGCAGCTCATATATTATTGGATTATTTCTCTTCACAAGGCACTTCACGTTGAACAAACCGTTCCAATGTTTGTCCTCCCTAAAAATAGCTTTTGTTGGCGTCCTCAGTGGTTTCTCATTGAAAGTAAAAGGACCGCGCGTGCCAAGTATCCGGTCAAGACGGATAACCAGCTAAATTTCAAACTGTCGAGGTGTTCCCGTCACGTTTCCAAATCGGTGCACTCATGCAGTGAAAGTCAACAGAGTTTTTCGGAAAGAAAAACAGCCACAGAAACATTCACCTTCTCCACAAGAGGTATTAACTGCTGGTACTCTGCCAAGGTCTTCAGCAGCTCCATGATGAACGGTAGGTAGTTGTGCTTCCGTCGAATGTTCTCAATCTGTTGAGAGTGGACATCAATGCAACACGTGATTGAGGATTGGGCCAGGCTTGAAAGGGTTTCTTATGAGAAGAAGTCAGGGTTCCCACACCTTCTCAAACATCTAATTCAAGGACTTTTCAGGCCCAATTCCCTCAAAATCAAAGGACCCAACATGGTTTGAGACACAGATCAAGGTTAATCAGTGGTACAACACTGAGAATTTTTATAATGAGAACTAGCAGCTTACAGGAGCTCACAGACAATTAACATGAGAGGAGGCTTGAATGTGTGAACACTTCTCAACTGTGCTGTGTTACACCTATTTACTAATGTGAAGTAAAAAAAAAAAAATCTTGCACAAAATATATAAATCCAAGCATGTCTATTTATATATATTTTCAAAACATTTCAAGGCCTTGATTTTTCTCTCTCAAATTTAAAACCTTTCAATGATTTAAAGGACCTGTGAGAACCCTGGAAACATATAAAAAAACACTCCTGTGCAATCCACACACAGTGAAAGAAAAAAAACAGAGGAGAACCTCACCTTATATCTTTTCAGCTTCTGATTCTCCTCTTCGATGAGGAGCTGGTACTTGGCTATCTCTGACTGGATGGAGCTGAGGAAGGTGCTGCTCTGGTCTGTGTCCATTGGTTCATCCTGTGGAGAGGAGAGAAGATGTCAAGGCAGCACTTAACCGAGTGGCCAACCAGTGATGAATACTGGTGGATTATCAGGCCGAAGCCACATCATGGGAGTTGTAGTCAAAATAGATTGTCATTGCAGCTTGGCAACGAAAATACTGAGAAAAGGCATATTACTGCTGAACCGCATGGAAAGAAACTCTGCTTCATTGTTTCGGTCACCGAGTGCATTTTACACCCGTGTTAAGACAATTTAAGGACTATTGATTTGTTATGTAGGGGTATGAGGAAACTAATCTATACTCCCTTTTATAGTAGTAATGATCCAACTCCCTGGCTTTCCCCCGTCTGGAATACACCTCTTTAAATTCCGTAAGGCACCCGGAACTTGTATAGTAGTAGGTGCATCTCAGTCTCTGTAGACCCCTCCCATTGGTCCAATTTGTGTAATTCAGCAAACTCTGCAACTCGGAGGCAAGTTGCATCATTCCTTCAATTTTCGTCAAAATGGAACCAGTGGTGTCTGACACGAGCGGGGCGGACGGACGGAGAAGGATCCGCAGTCCTGAGCGCGGCGTGGTGCAGTCTTTGAACTTTGCCACAGAACAGTCTGTACCGTCTGTCTGGAACTTTTGGAGAGCTGACAAGTGATGCATTTTGCATGTGGCCTCTCGGGGAGAAAGGGGGTATAGCGTAAGATATTCTTTCTGATGTCTGCATCGAATACGGCTCTATGGCTACCGCTCACCTCGGTAAGCTGCGTCTGGAGCTCGGCGATTTTCCTCTCGTAAATCATCTTCCTGTCAGACACGATGGCCATTAGGTTGAATCGGATCTCTCCTTCACTGTACCTGAACAGGGAGACAATATCACAGGTTCAGTGACTATGTATTGCAACAAGAAATCAAGTTGTTCAGTTGGCACAAAAACAATGCTGTACAAAAAGGGGGGTTAATGCAGTGTAACATTTGAAGTGATTAAAAAACCTCTGATGTGAAACGAAAGAGATGGAAGAACGAGTTGCTCTGCAAAAACCTCATCATAATTGGAAATAGCTGGTGATTTAAATAGCTGGTGTTCTTAATGAAAACTCCGCATCTACTAATCCTACAGAACAACAACACGAACAACAACGTGTCCTAACCGCAACTAAAACGTTACATTTTTTAAATTTCACAGCAAAATATTCTTGATTAAATTTGTGCAAACCTAAAATTCCATATACTCTTTGAGACAAAGCATTTGGTCACGCTAAAATTATGAATGTATATAGTAAGATATTCACTTCTGTATTCTTTTCTCGATCACTGGACGAACTGCGTTGATCCAGTCGTCCTGGTTGCACGCACCTGCAGTAAAACAGCCAATGGGAGATTTAGCGATCAAAAACATAAATAAATCATAGCGCAGGTGCTCGTGTACAATTGCGAGCACGTATTTATCATGATCATGAATTGAGACAGATTTAGCTGAAATGGACTGTGCCTAATGAGCTTGATCAGAGGTCACAGCGGGGTGTCACACCATGCCACCACTTTAAACATTCATTAATAACTGTCATCTTTGCAACTGGGACCTGAAAGCGGGGCCAAAAAAAAAAGCCAGGATACAAATAAGATGTTGCTGCTTACCCAGGTCAATTGGTCCCTCTCTCAGCCCATCCAGCTCGTATAGCCTGCCGTTTACAGGGACGTAGCTCACAAAGTGAAAGGCGTCCTCGTCCTTCGCTGACGACTTTGCATCAAATTCAAACATCTGCTGTCTGCCAATAGAAAGCCGTGCAATTATAAACTCAGAACCATCCAGTGTTTCGCATATATGCATTCAGCAGTGCCCCCCCCCCCCCCCCCCCCCCCGCTGCTGAATCATAATTCAGCAAGCTTGTTTGTGTGATGCATGATTATTATCTTTGACGATTGATGGCAGTGTTGACCAAAGGATGGAGTTGTAGCAGCGGGGGTGAAGCACACGTGGTGAGCGCGCGTGCGAGAATTTTTTTGCACAATTTATTTTATTTTGCTTGCAAAACGCACCCTGCCTAGTCCTGTCCTGTCTAGTTGTAGGATAGGATAGGATAGGATAGGGATCTACAGTACTCCTATACAATTCCTATAGTAATCCTATAACATTCGTAATTATTATTATTATTTTTACAATGTAATTGTCATTCTGGGATGGCTGGCAATAAAACACATCAACAACCGCATTTTCTGATTCACAAAAACAGACTGGTGCATTGGCAACAAATAGGCCAATCGCTTTTCTCCGAGTGAGAACGAGGAGCTAAAAATAACAACAAGCCGCCAATCAAAGTGAGCCTTCCCCAGCTGGGTATTCTATGGGCAGAAGCTCACCTGGCAAAGCCGTTGTGAACTTGTCGGATCACTTCAGAGTTGCTGAGAGCCAGACCTTTCATCTAAGAAAAATACAGCAAGATAAGCAAGATAGAAATCATTCCTTTCACTGAAAGATGCACTGGTGTTATGCGGCGCTGGATGGAACACGTTATAATACTGTAGTATTATTACCATACTTTTCCCAGAAACAAGCAGTGTCATTAATTACTATTTCTATTTAAATAATATTACAGTTAATAAGAAAAAAAAAATAATAATAATAAGTTGTTGCTTTGTTATTAGCCCCTTATAAATATCTTAAATTGGAAGATGCAGTTTCATTTAGTTTTTGTGTGCAAAAGACTGAATGTTCCTGATGGGGCACAGGACAAGTGATCAAAAGGATACTTTACAAAAAATTCTGTACTCACACAAACTAGATCAAACTGAGACCAAACCCAAAACTAGACACAGCTGCTTGACAATAAACACAGCAGTTCTTTCCATTCATTTAAAAAAACACCAAGTACGTACAGCAGCGTCAAAACTGTGTGAAAACTCTCTGAACTCTGTCAATGTGTCTCCGAGCAACATGTCCGAATGGGTACAGTTGAGCAGCACGCTGACTATTGCCTGGGTAGCACAAGCATTGTTTATGACCTGAAAACACACAGAGAAGATGCAGGTATTAGTTGGATGCACAAAAGTGCAATGTGTTGCATTTTAAACATCACTACAACATTGTCAACTTACGGTAATTGTGATACATTGGTTTAATTTCTATAAATATTTGAGTGGACCATGGTGGAGAAGACTGATCGCCCGTCTGTGATATTGATACTTATAAAGTACAAGACCATATTTCCAAATGCAACCCAGCATCACACAATGGTGAAATATCACATCCAATAATATAAGCCAATACATACTGTATGTCCTTGTGGAGACAGACCTTCACCAGACTGCATGCCTGACATTGTAGGAGTAATAAATTAAAGTATACAGCTATTCATTTCCCCAGGTGTTTCAACTGGCTCGGTACTGAATATAGCGCTGTTTGAACATGATGGGTCATTCTCTGCATCTTGGGGCTTGTCAATTCGTTACGGTCAGTAAAGTCACCAACTGATGCATCCTTTGTTGTCAAGTGAACTTGTCAAGTGAACTGGATTTTTATCGGTCCTCTGTCCTTGCAGTCTTTTGTTTTGAAATAGTATTTCAGCCATTACACATTATATTAAATGTGTAAGGGAGGACACACATGCCAATGTAAAATGCAGCGTAGAGGCCAGTAGACCTCTGAGATGGTCTTGTTTCTATATGATATTTACATTTGCTGTATGCCTCAGACTTAATGTAGTCCTTTATTGATGTTAAAATGTTACACATAACATCTTTAAAATAGCTGTTTAAGCTACACATACCTGTTTTGCAAAGAAGATATTGTCAAGTCTTGAATCCTGGACAATTGATCCTGCTGGCTCCTCACCTGGCTGCCACTTGAACAGGAAAATCAAGCCATGGACTGGTCTAGAAAAGCACATATAAATGAAATCTACCTATGGGGGTAACCAGGCTTATGAAGTTACTAACTATAAAGTTACTAATTATACTAGTTAGTATGAGCTTACTTCAAGTTGTCGAAGTTCTCTGGCTCCATACTCCATATCTCTTCAACCTGCGCTCCTTTGAAGCCTGATGATGTCAAGCAAAGGCCTTGCAATGTTAGCAAATAGCAATGCATGCAAAACTACGTTCCCGTTAGTAAACACCAATTACCTGACACTAATCTAACGACAGCTATTCAACAGTGCAATGCACAACAAATGCCATCCCTTCATGTGTTTGTTTTCACCCGTCCTTACGCATTTTGGACGCTGAGTAATGCTAGCCAGCTAGCTTATCTGTCTCAATTAGCTAACGCTAGCCTAGGTCTACTGCATGTTAGTAATTGCAGCGTGTTGGTGGCTATCGTGATGCGCTGCCTTCCATTTAAATTTAGCCTCTGAAATCATTAATGGACAATACTGGGTAACCGTTAGCTTGCGAGCTGCTGATATCTAGCAGCTAGCTAGCCTGTTGGATAGCCACGTTCCAAGCTGGGAGTCACTCACCGAAACCTTTGATCAGTTCTGTGAATACTCCTGGGTCACTCTCCATCAGACACCACTCTCCTGCGCTTCCAGCCATTCTTTGAAAGATTGTTTATCCAACCTAATGTGCACGCATAAAGGTTTCACAGCAGCTCACGGCTACTCCTCAAGCTAATTTCAGTGAAACACTGACCTAGTGATGCAGTGCGACTTGGGCGCGCATGTTTTGTTACACAGCGTACCCCGTCCGGTGGCGACGAAGATTAGATCAAATTGTAAATCTAAACATGAAAACACAACTGAATGTGAGTTTTATATCTTATTTCCACTTGTTTAGACAAAAAATTAAAACCAATGGCCATAATTATTACTTTTTGGAAATAGCTCTCTGATAAAGTGTCATCCGCCCTCCTGTGAGAGGAGGGTGAACAAATTAAGCACTCCTCACTGCATAGGCAAAGAAAAGAAAAAGCACATGAAGCAGATAGACATGTTAATAATATTTAATTAAATGATAATAACAATGCTAATGATAATCATACATTCAAGGCATCGAGAAAGGGATACAGGGCGGATACATAACAAATAGTTATCTTAAAGCTTGAAACATATAGCCAGCATCACAGCAAATTGAGGCTGGATTGATAAATGTCTTTATTAATCAGTCATAAACCATGTAGGGCCTACTCCATACTACCACAAAAGTCAGAGACAAATACAGCTACAACTGAATTCTCAGACACACTGAAATACAAAAAGGCCGGGAGGAGCACAGGAAGAGTCTGCTGATTTGCACTTTTCTAGACAAAATCTTCACTGTCTTACAAATGACTACTTTATTCATTGAAATATAAATATTTTGGCACGATGAAATATAGTAATCATGCATAAAGAGTAGTAGTTCTTATTTCATTCATTACAATATGGCTGAAAATAAACCTAAAATCAACTGCACTGTTATTTCACGTGCTACGGGGTCAACATTTCATGATCAAAAATAGCTATGGCATTCACATTCACAGCAGGTGTGTGAAAAAGAGATCAGGCTTATTTAACACTGTCATGGTGTTCAGTAAAACAACATGGATGGAGAAGTACAGCTTTAACATTACTGTACAACCCTGGATGAAGAGGTAGCTGCAGTTCGAACATCATGTATTCAATGTGTTTTGATAAATAAATAGCATACTGGTGCTCAAACAATGTACAGTGTGTAGCACAAATTCAGGCATACATTCCATAAAAACAGGTTGTAAAAAAAACGGCAAGAACGGTTAGTCATTTAGCAGCCTCAAACATTCCGCTTCCCGAGCCCTCGGAGCTGCCGTCCACACAGCAGGGGGCGCACTGTTCAATCAGGGGCAGCAGCTTGCCCTGCTGGTGGAGCTGCTTGGTGTCGGAGCCGCCCCCAATGCAGTTGCCGTTAATGAAGACTCTCGGCACCTGAGCGCACAAATCAAGATGGCGGTTAGTTTTTTAGGTCGTTGGGTCTAGCCCCCCCCCCCCAAGTTCCACCCCGGACTGAGCCCTTATGAGCCCCTGAATGGAGCCTTTTAGAGATCCTCAGCTTCCCGGTGGATCCAGGCTTAAGGCTAAAGGTGACCAGGCTTGAGGAACTGAGGCTAGCACAGTCTGTGTCTTCTTTTAAATCCCCGTTTAAACCCTTTGTTTATAGAAGCATTGTTCTTCTATTGCTTTATTTCACTCTTCTGGTGTGTCTTTTATTGTGCTTATTCCTTTGCTGTTGTTTTCGCCTCTGCTTTTATCCAGCTTTGTTGTAATGACCTTTAAAGACTGTTATTGGCTTTGGTCAAATTGCTTCTAGCTTTTGTTTGTTTCCCATTTCTGTCCTGTGCTTTTGCCTCATTTTATTACTAGTTTTAAATCCCTTGTCTCCGCAAAACCACTTTGGAGCCTAGTTATTATTATTATTATTTATGTTGGGCAGAAAACAAACAGAGTTGAGATACGCTTAACTGCTAGACACATCAACAACCTGGAAAGTTTTCACAGCAACTTAATTGCAACAACAACTAACTGACTCTCTGCACATTTTCAACTGCTCAACAATGGAGATCCGGAAGGTGCTAAAAGAGTAGCCTGGTAAAAACCATCCTGATAACGTGATCTCTCTCCTCATACTGAGAGAGGCCTGTCATCTACTGTATAATGTGCTTGGCTACATACACAACAAATACATGGCAAGACATGGCTCCAGCATGTATTGTCTATAGGGCTGTGATGATAACCACAATACCGCGGTCATGTGACTCACTCTACTGCGGGGTTGAGCTCATTACTGTCATCACCACATTTTTATTTATTGATTTTTTTACATTTTATTGTAGGCTACTTTATTATATTAAATATTACAGGCACAATGACAAAATCACTTGAGTAGTTACATGCATGAAATAAGGTCTGTTGTTAACAAACAGCCAAGTTTGTGTTCAACAAGATAATCTTCATATATACTGTGTGAGCTAATATCTTTGTGGATTTGTGGGGGGGGGGGGGTCCTGCAGGGAGGGGGGTTCTGAGTTAATCTGGTTGTGTATGTGTATGTATTGTTTTCCTTTTTTATGTAGATGCTTGTGGTTTTTTGTCTTTTTTCATATTTTCTTTTGTAAAAAAAAAACAAGATAATCTTCACAAATGAGGACCACTTTTATGACTTTTGAAGCATTTTCTGAAAATCACGTAAAAAAATGACATTTACGCTTCATTCCCATACAAAACTCCCATTGCCTTTACCCCTATGAACCAGCAGTGCAGGGACTTCTGGGTAAGCCTACAAAAATATGTCATCCCTGCGGTAGTCTATTACTTGGATAAATATTATTGGTGCGACTGTGCCACCTGCTATTTGGGGCGTGTTTTTCATGGGTACATTTTGTCTACGTATACACTATGCCTGATAGTGGACTGACGCTTGGAGTGGCCTTGTAGCAGGAACATCAGGGACATCCTGAAAATATACACTGTCTACCCTGAAACAGTATCTGACCTGAGGTTGGGGGTAACCTGTGTCCATAAAGAAGAATTTAATGATCACGTATGTCTCCTATTTATTTATTGCTATTTTAATGTCATAAAAGTTGCATATTAATGCCTCACCCTCTTCAATGATCTTGGATGTACACATTTAATTTGTGCAGGTGACCTTTATCCATAAATGTAATAATAAATAATTTGGATAATTAGGCCTTGTTGATACAATCAAATTGGTGCTATGATCCAAATGATTATTATAGCCAATATAATACAACAACAACAACAACAACAATAATAATGATATCAAATATACAAGGCATTTCTTTTAGTTGGATGTTGACACAGAGGCACTTGACTGGTGCTGATTTAATACATAATAAAAACAAAAAAGTAAAAACAACAATAGCTTAGCAATATTTTCCAAACAGTGAATTATAGCATAATCAAAAGTATGGCTGGAATGACATAATAAGGAATATATCTCCACCTATTACAAGTTATAGTCTTAAAAGGATGCGACTAGCTCTGGTCTTTGTCTGGACTCAGACTGAGCTAATGTGGTCTTGGCTAAAAACCCTAATGAAAACACTTGCTAAATCCAAGCTAAATTTACTTTACTTTAAATGTCACTTGATACAGAGTTGCCAGAGCAAACAGCAAACGACAGACAAATTGGCTGAAATTCCAAATCCCAAAACAAGAGGAAGGGCCCTTACCGTTCTGGCACCAGTCATCTGAGCTAAGGCCTCCTGCAGCCTCCTCCCATCGTTGTGCTCATCCAGTTCAATCACTGTATAGGTTGCACCGATCTCGTCGAACACACTCTTGGCCATTTTACAATAAGGGCAGGTGGTCTTGGAGAATATCACCACACAGTTATGTGTCACCACCTCCTGAAAGGTCGGAAATGAGAAGGTAAAATTAAACGAGATGTAAAAAACAACAACACAAAAAACACAAATACAAAAACAAATAGCACATCTCAGGTCTCAAGTAAGGGACTGGGGGGGGGGGACATAATGAACAAGTCTGTATTATTTATTGCATGCTTCAATGAGTTTTAGTCAATGTGAATAAGTTGTAGCAGTGAATGCATGCGATAAGTGTACAGAACATAGTCGTCATCTAAAATAAATTACAACTCTTAAAGGCAAGAATTGACATCCAATCCACACTGCTCAGGAAAACTCCTTGGCATGGGAAATAACTGGTGCTAAAAGGGAATGGGAGAGGGAGCAAGCTGCTGACATAGAGCAATATTCTTCAATGGCCAATTTTAAAAGCCTATGGGAGAAAACAGATTGTGCATCAACTCACAGCCATCAGCTTAACGTTTGTCTATCTCCGCTCAATTCATGATAGAGGCCGCTTGTTATTGTAGCATTGTAATTATTAAGCAACAACATATTGTGATGCAAAGGCTTGTATCCGTGACGTGAGTCGTATCTCAGGGGCCAAAGAGCGTTGACTGCAAGAATAGCCTGCTGAGATAAATGTTTCATGTGCGTTTAAAAAATGCAAACTTCACCCGAATAAATCAGTCTAGTGACTTGTGCAAACTGACATTGGCACACCTATAATAATGCCCTGTGAGCTGCTTTCTGTCAGCAATTCCTTCATTATGTCATCATGTTCTGTTATGTGTTTATTTGTTTAGATTGTCCCAATAGTTTGTAGCTAATTTAACAACAGACTAGTGAAAAGTGCTATTCATTTATAGGTTCTTACCTGAACATACTGTGTACACGCCGAGCTGGACAGACCAGAAGAGGATGTTAAATTTCCCATTCTGAAAGGAGAGAGAAAAGGCAAGCACATACTTAGAACATACTTCTATGCGTTTGCCATACTGTAGAGTAGCCTATAATTAGATCAACTGCAGGCAAGCAAGGTCAGCAATGCCTAACACATCACGGTATCCACAGGTTCATACAATAACCTTAGAAACTCGAAGTAATCGTAGGAAGAGCACACGGAAGAGACAAAGCTGTGGTTAAGCATCAATAGAACAAATTGCATGATGGCTGTTGGTTTGGAAGAAATCATGTCCATCATCGTAGCCTTAGCTGTTTGCCACAATATCTTTACACCGTGACTAACACTGTGGAGTGATGAAGTGTTCTGTGCTAATCCAGGATTAGGAGTAGACTACACATGCTCTTTATTGGCAACAACCTGGGTGGTTTGGTGGGCGTATAAAAAGGGCGGAGAAAACCACGAGCCTCCATTCATAAATCGGGTAATTTCATATTTCTCTATCCAAAAACGATGCATGCCTAAAATAAAAAATATTGTACCAATTGTGACAGTCTACTGGTAAATTCGGCATGTGTCTGAGCCAGAAAACAGCAGGTAACCTACTCCACAGTTTACATTTGAAATAGTAGATTTGGTCTGCTTAGCGATTTTAACCCTAAACCCTAACCCTAAAATAACCTAACACAAAAATTGTTGCTGGCTAAAATTGTTGCTAGCTTTATCCTGCCACGTTAGAGACGGTGGTAACTGGGAATAATAGAAGCTGAAATATGAATGGAGTAATGCCTTGATGATCATAATATGTCAACCGAATTGATCATGGGAAGCTACCGATTCAGAAACGGTGATTCTAACTACGTGGCATGGGTGTTTTCTGATAAGCAACATTAGATTGTCACTATGATTACCTGATTTTGAATGTAGGTTTGCAGAGACACTTTTCATTCGAGAACCGCTAGTTTTTCGTGGCAATGTTACATACGTGGCAGCGGCAACTTTGCAGCCAATTCAACCGAACTATACACTTGACACGGTAGCATGAGATAACAGACATGATCATATAGCCTAGCACTGGGAGAGAGCCAGAGAGGTAGTCAAGCTAGCAGGATTGACCTTCGGCAGCCGCTCCATGCCAGTCTAGGAAGACATCCCGCTCGAGCCAACATGGTGAAAAAGGAGCAAACGAACAGAAAATAATCGAGCTGTTGTCCTAACTGAGTCATGCGGTTACTGTGCACGCAGCTGTCCACGCAAACATTCACATTTACTGTAGTCCGACGGTTTACTGTCACCTCTTATTTCCACTGTTTACAAAACAGCCTGAGCCTGGTGATGCCTACCTTACGTGAACACCGGAAGTAGTTCGTTACGAAAGCCGGTTGAACGCACGTGAGAAGGCGCACGTGTACGCAGGTTTGTAGTTCGGTCTGTAGTCCGGATGAGGGGCCCCCCAGCAAATTGATGAATTGTTAAACTTCACCATTAGGCTATTTTCATTTAAGAAATTAACACAGACACAGTTAGAATGTAGATGACTGCTTTGATCATAGTTTTGACTGTTATCTCTCTACACTGTCATGGAATTCTGGACAAATTCATATCTAACAATAACAAAATATTCTCATATTTGAGTCTGAGATAGGCTACTACACAATCTCATCAAAAAGCCCCTGATGGGAAAAAGATTATTGCATGCATTAGTTATTTCTGGTGACTAATTAGTCGGGGTAGAGTAATCATATAGGCGGATTATGACATGACGAGCCCCTGGGCCTGGATGCATAAAGGGACCCCCTCACAGCGCACATACGCACAATTAAGGCCAGAATAATAACATAATAATAAGACATACAATCCCCTGCATCTCAACAGGATTTAAAGCACAGCCACCTGAACACTCAAAGCCAACAGCACAATAACAAGAAATAAACTCACCTGTATCCAAAACAGGATTTACAGCACAGACCTAGCCAACTGAAACTACGATATGGAGACTCTTGAGACTGAGTGTGTGTGTGTCCATGTGCTATCTGTGCGCACAGGCAGTGTGTGTCATAATATAATGAGCATGATGAGGAAGAAGAAGAGGCCCCAAAGTTTCACAACTCATTTACCAATCTCCTTTCTTTGTTATTGTAGGCTACTTTTTCTCATCCACTTCCTCTTTTTAAATTCAATTCTTCTGCTTGAAACTCTCCACCGTCCATTCATACTTGCCTTTGCTACCACCCTCCTCTCACCCTTTCTTTTGCACCATGTAGGCTATTACGTAATTTACAGTATATGTGGGAATTTAGGACTTTAATCATGAGAGAGCTAGATAACGAGGAAAAGAGTGCAAGAGAGAGGTACAAAGTATGGAGACAAGATGGGTGGGTTTTTATCCTCATCTAGACTTGGACAACTATTTTGAATACCACCATCAGTGGTGTAAAGGGATCAGTTCGCCCCAGGCCTGGGCAAGATATGTGATGGCCCTGTGAAGAGGCTCTGGGTTATGGGGTCCCCTGAGCTCTTGGGCCCCGTAGGCCCGTTTGGTAATACATCCCTGGGAGTAATAATAATAATACAGATAATAATAATAATAATTTGGAGAAAGCCTCAAAAACAAAATTTTGCACCCCTCTGGCATCATTTCTGTGTAACACAGAAAGGAATTGATCCAGGAGAGCACTCCAATAACTTTTTCTATTTTTATTGCCTTTGCACAGACGTTTCGGACCAGTGCCCTTCTTCAGCGTGCATCAGTGGCAGGTAAGCTGAATCAGTCACACACAGGTGACTGATTCAAACTCAATCATCATAGAACTTATTTGGAACAGATCATACTGACATAGGCAGAGTAGAGCGAGCAGTCCCTACCACAAAGTAAAAGTAAGAGATAAATGCAACCTAGGTATCATGGTGATGTCCATGTCCCCCACGCATGGTTTCAAAAAATGCAGTCCATGCTGTAATATTTTCAAATTTAGCGCCATGCATACGGGCCACCGATATCCCCATGACAGCCAAGTCTACAGCTGAAGATGCCCATCATGCTCAAAAGGCAGGACTTGAGGAGCCTTCCATCACTGAGCTACCATTTCTTTTGCGGCAGTAAGGCCCAGCAACAGCAAACGCCTCATCTGCCTCGAGGATAAATTCAACCCAGTAAAATCGTTCAACAACAAAACAACAGGAGAACAAGGAACAGCGACTCCCAGCACTACAGACATCTTCCTGGCAACTTCTCTCCAAAATAAAGAAACGGCCGAGCATTCCCAGACCAGGGGTTGCCAGGGGGCATAATGTACAGTTAGGGTTTTGAGATAGTTTCATCTGAAATAATTTATGAGGGGTACAGTATAGTCTATGGTCATAGTTATAATGAAATTGGTGATTGGGGTTCCTGGAGGATCAAATTATATTAATCCACACCATAGCCTATCCCAATTTATTATATTAGATGAAATGGAAACATCCCTGTTCCAGCTGATATTGACTTGCAATGGTTTTTCTGTGGCCTTGGTGATAAAAGTATAAAGACTGGAAACCAAGCCCTTAGTGGTCTTGGATGTAGGGTGACTTCAGGTATTATCGGACACTTTTTGACTTCAGGTATTATGGGACACTTTAACTATTGTCGTGCCTGATGAGTGAAAATAAAAGCTTTGTTTTTGCTGAGCCCTACTGTACCTGTAGTTTCACAGGTAGGGCTCAGCAAAAAAAAGTCCTCCCCGGTTCACCCGGGGATGAGTTGCGGTCGACCACAAACCGAGAAATGTCAGATAGATCTTTCCAACTACCTGCTCAATTGCATCGATAGTGCTCACAGTCAAGGAGACTATGATGGAGCAGCCTGGACATCGACTTGATCTCTAAGTGACCTCAATCATTTTGTCCAGGCTCGGCGGTGTGGATGCCCGGACAGTTCGATGTTTCCTATCAAGCCTTTGACTTTGGCTGAGAGGTGAGTCTTCGTCTTTGAGAGGAAGGTCTTCATCCGCTATATATCCAAGAGAAATGTATATGCAGGGAGTCCGTCCTAACAATTGGGTCCCATAGGTTGAGATTCACATATTTGGATGTTCATCCATATTTAGAAGAATATTTAATTTTAAATTAACATTAGGATTATACTGTTGTGATGTCATTATTCAGTATCTTCTCCTTTTCTCACTCACTTTCATGTAAGCACCTGCTCTCCCTTTAGTCGTTTTACACTACAACAGACAGCAACACAGGCATACACACTGAACTTATTATTATTAGGCTATTATGGAAAACCAGATTATGATGAAAATCAAACACTTTTGAAGAGAGATCGTATGAAATAAGATTAGAGCTGGGAAGCACAAACTGTTTTTTAATGCATTTTGTTGGTGGTATAAACACAAGACAGCCAAATCCAACAATTTCGAAAATCCCATTTCTTGCCACCAGGGGGTGCTGCAGCACCCTCAGCACCCAGCTTCCAGCTCCCTTGATTGTGAATGCTCATAAATTCATATTTTTAGATGCAACACAACTCATGGACGTAGAAGGCAACTTCCACACACTCAGAAGTTAGCCTACCTGACCCCTAGTGGCCGTTATGAGGCATGGTGTATATTCATTTCTGAATAGTCATTGAGCAGACAGGAGGGGTGAGCAGTCAGCACCATGTGAGATTGTCAGACCTGCCTGTCGTCTGCAAAGAGCCTTGTTACAATCTGTCCTGGCCGGCTGGCAGCCATATATCTGCTGCTCTGCCACCAATGGCCGCAACCTCTCCTCCTCCACACCGTCTCGACGTCGGTTGTCCACCAACAAGGTCTTTGTCAAGGAGGAGACGACACAATCCACATTCCTACTGCAGGGGTCACGGAGGAAAAGTGCCAGATAGGAAGGAAGGATTGAGTCTGCCTGTGTGTGTATGTGTGTGTGTGTGTGTGTGTGTGTGTGTGTGTGTGTGTGTGTGTGTGTGTGTGTGTGTGTGTGTGTGTGTGTGTGTGTGTGTGTGCGCATTGTGTAGTACGATACTATTCATACAGTATATCTACTTCTTCCCATAGAGACTCAGAAACACAGGCTGTCCGCAAGTAGATAAAGTCAAAGTCAACATAACCTTGAGGTGAGCACATTTCATATTGCAGTGTGATACATGTGATGGAAAGGTCACCACACAGCATTTATACACTCACCTCAGCACATCTCATAGACGCACACACTCACAGCCACATACACACAAATCTTCATCACTGCTGTACACATTTACACATATTTATGCTTACCTATGCAAAAAAAATGCAATTATAATGTCACATCAGCCAAACAACAAATTATGCTACAATTGATATATGAGAAAGCGAAGCCTAAACTGTACACAGGCAGTCATTTGTCACAAGTAACAAATGTTCCTAGTTAAATGTTAATATCTTA
Source organism: Poromitra crassiceps (assembly GCF_964638095.1). Taxonomy (NCBI): domain Eukaryota; kingdom Metazoa; phylum Chordata; class Actinopteri; order Beryciformes; family Melamphaidae; genus Poromitra; species Poromitra crassiceps. The sequence continues at coordinate 10,405,772 of NC_139632.1, read as the reverse complement.
CAGTAATGTATCGAAACATCAGGTCACTTTTAGACTGATCACATGAAACGTAATCCTAGCATTGTTTTCGCTGTGGGAAACTGACACTTTGTAAAATTGGCTCGCAGTATTCCTTGCTGTGGATAATTTGTCTCTGGGAAAAGACTGCTCAGCTATTAGTGTGATCTATATCACACATCTTATTGGCATTAGGCCACTCACGCCTCTCTGTGACAAATTAGAGGAAAACGGGGAGGGGGGTGGGGGGGGGGTGCGGGGGCGTGGCTGGAGGGCTTGCTGATGTGCAGGTCACATGATTCAGACATAGCCCTACTAATGCATCGCTTGTGATTTCATCCTAAAAATGTCACCTATAAACAGCATTACTTCATTCCATCCTGTTCTTTTACTCATAGTTATATTCATGGTCATGGAGCCTGACCCAGCATCAGGGTTGGGGAGTAACTGAATACACAAAATACAGTATTTAAAATACAAAATATGAGTAAGTGTATTCCATTACAGTTACAGTTTAAATTGGTGGTATTCAGAATACAGTTACTATCTTTAAAATTACTTTAAGGGATTACTTTGTTTCGTTTTACTTGCTCTAAAATTCATATGAGGCAGGCATTTCCCATAAACAGATTAAATGAGCAAAAACGTGTGTGCGCGTGCAGTGCATCTGCACGACAGCAGACACACAGCCAGGACACTCAGGAAGGCATTTCTGACATAGAAATCGACGTAACTGTAGCTCATCACTGGCAACTTTTGAGGACAGAAAGTGATGGTCTTCATCTGTTTGTTTTCTCAGTTCCTCTGGTAATGCTACATGTTTGATTACATTTTCTCTACACTTAGCAGCTGCTTCAGGCCAAGCAGCCTCATAGTAAAGACAAATCTCTATTGTGCTCTTCATTGATCAAAGAAGCCTAGGAGCTCTTGGCCACAGCTTGACTGAGTGCAGTGGAGAATCTGCTAAACAGGCAATTGGCAAAGTGCATAATAACTCATTTTTAGTCACTTCATCAATAAGCTAACACTAAAATCCATAGCACTTACCATGCAGATAAGTTAAGTGTGTGTCACTGTGATTTTTCACTCTGTGAGTTTCAGTCAGAAATCGAGCCCAGTGGCAGCCAGTCTGCCTAGCTGTACGGAGGAAACAGTCAGTCAGAGCTTTAGCAAAGACCACAAGGTAAGACTCAGCCGTAGCAAAGACCACAAGGTAAGACTCAGGACTGTCAGCCAGTCAGAGCCGTAGCAAAGACCACAAGGTAAGACTCAGGACTGTCAGCCAGTCAGAGCCGTAGCAAAGACCACAAGGTAAGACTCAGGACCAAAGCAAATTCTATTCAAGACCAAAATAGGCACATCTTTCCAAATGTAAAAGTAATGATTACAAATATAGTAAGGATAAACAGATCAAGGCAAAGGATTTTGATTCATCAATGCATATACGTTTGAGGACCATTACACCATCACACACCATTACGTTGACCCCTTAAAGGTGAAGCAAAGGACAGGCGGGGAGAAAAATGTGTCTTTGGCCAAGTCAAAATAGGCACGAGTCCAAGATGTGACAGAAGCTATATTCAGACTGGACTCAAGCACAGTATAGTCACACACTCGGCTAAATGTAGAGACTCCTTTCTTCAGCAGACAGTTGCGAGCAAGCAGGGTTACAAATGAGATAATGCCCCCAAGATTTCTCTCCGATTTGTTTGGTCTCAAGTAATTACACATCGATGCCTTTCAAAAACCTGCGTGTGGTAAATGACAATCACAATCTGAAAGATGGAATCGAGCTCCACACTGTAATTTAGGTTCTCTTTCCCCGGGTTTCCCTTGTTGACTGCTTATCCAACCGTTGACCTCAGGCTTATAGCGGCCCCACAGTGCAGAACAACAGATACCGTGGCTGCAATATATTTCTCAGACAGCACAATTTATGGGACCATCACTATTCATCATGGCGGCGCAGCGCAAGATTGCCTAACTCATCCAGAGCCTCCATAGAAATGTAATTCCCCCACTGCCTCAAGTCCTTATAGCAGTGAGCCGCAGACAGATTTCGCCCACGCTCGCGGGCCCCGGTCCCGCACTGGCATGGCAATAAGCTGTGTTGATTTAATATCCGTTTGCCGCATGCATTTGCTCGGGCCGCGTAATCAGCCCACAAGGTTTCGACGGGGGCCTTCATGAATCTTCCAGACTACACACACCGCCCTCCCCCAACACCCCGCTCCCCCCTCCCAACACCCCGCTCCCCAACCCCCGTCGTCTCCTGTGGACAATAAATGCTCACCAGTGGGGCATGGCGGACGGTGGCAACTGCTCCTGATTACACTCATGACTCACGGTCGATTTTACATGCCCACTGGCTGGAAGGGTGCGATCACGCACCACCGTACGTACGGTTCATTTTCTTTTGCTCCGAAACCATAATGGAAAAGTTTTCTTTGGGTGCACTTGTTTTTCGGTTGAGCTTCCGTGGAATTTTGTGAAAAGGCCGCGGGGCACGATGTCTGGGAACGCCAATTACGTGCACTCGCGAGAAATGCGATTTTTCTCACCACAGAAGGGTTTGTGTTGGAAAAGTAAGCCCATGTTCACACCATACGCCCGAAGCAACCCTCAAGCCACGCTGAAGCCCACGCAGTTTCATTTCGGCGTCCTTAACAGGCGA